>NC_134407.1:152215725-152584228 GCF_038048845.1 Mixophyes fleayi | reverse complement strand
GGTCGGGAATCGAACTCATGATGTGCTAACCACTAAGCCACCGTGCTGCCCACTGTGACACTATTAATGCTGCACAAATATCAGAGACTGTGTTACCTGTCAGAGATATAATGAAAGTTATCAACGTTTCATCAAGTGCACCAATGTTAATTAGTTAACCTCAAAACTATTTAATATTCTCAGGATCGTAATTATTGTTGATTTATATTTTCATACTGTGTGTGGGTGTGTTGTGTTGAGTTTGGGGTGCCAGTGAATGTATGTGTGGCGGACATCTTGCCGTTTAGTTATTACTTTACTGTTGTTTTTGATTAATATCTTACCTGCTGTCCCTTTTATCATTTATTGTCCCCAAAATAAACACCCAGTTGATTGTTTGCAACCACAGTGTGCAGTATATTGTCATTTAGAGGGTTAGTGTGGTCGGGTACAAGGGGCTTCCCAAGTCTACCCCTGATGGATTCAGTCACAGTCCACATCCCACCATACTGTGCAAAAAACTCAGGTGGAGGCACTGAACCGAGAGAGAACATTTCACCACCCCTTTCGGTGTGCTAGGGAAAGGGGTGCTACAAATAAAAGGGATTATTATCTCTTTCCTGTCTCCTTACCTGTGTGACCTGTGAACCTAGATGACTGGATATCTAGTGAGCTTCTGTTCCAACCCCGGTGTCCTCACATCTTATTTCTCCCTGGGAAGATATACAGCCTTTCAGGGCCTGACTGACAGATGGCATTAGATGATTTGCTGCTTCTACAGACCTTTCCGTCCTTCCCTGACATACAATTGAAATTCCTCATGCCATCTTCATGCTTTTATCAGTGGCTTTTTCCATTTTCTCATTTCTCAAAACCTCTTTTAATCAACGGACCCACAACAACTATCACAGCGCAGTCCACCATCTATTTGATTAAGTTTCTCAAGAAATACAAACAATTATACATAAAGTATAATTAGTTTGTTTAATTAACAGACAGGATAAAGGAAATTTGTGATACAAGCTCTCATCAGAGCCACTGGCTTATGAAACCACAGCACCCAGAATCCCCAACAAACTCCCTGATATTGGGAAGATTGAATGCTGCAGTTATCTCTGTGTTATGAAACACTAGTCCCCAGGAGCTGGCCAAAAGTAAGTGATAAACAAGTATATGCTACATAAGGATTGATATTAATAATGCTATGCAAATTACTGGATATAATGCTGAACTACTGCTGTGCATTACTAATGGGCATTTTACAGGGCACTATTTAATATTATGCAAATTACTGGACATACCATTTGCTTTATATTTGCAATACATAAGCTCTATTTCCCTTGGTACAGAGATAAGTAGATGTGTTCTTAATTTGGGTAATAGATGAGGAATAATAGGAAAAAATGAAAACCAAAATCTGTTTTCATGATACTACCCTTGTTCTCAAAATTAGTTTAACCTATGGAACATTTACAACTTATATTATTCTGCAACTTCTAACATTTACATGGATACCAAATATATGTACTTTTCTGAGGATTAGTCTTTGCTTTTGACAATAATAAAATAATTATGTAAAAAGTAAATTTACAACGCAAAATGCAACACCATAGGTTTGGATGTTATAGACAACCAAACTAAGGTTGGAGAGATTATCAGAATTAACTGGACCCAAATCACCTTTCTCATGCAGGAAACCCAAGTGATGTTGGCACCAGAATTTTCTGCCTAGGTAACCACTGGTTGTCCAGAAGCATACCAATAGTAAACAGGAATGCAAAAATATGATCAGACTGGAAAATTTTCACCTTTTTTAAAAATGTTTTTTTCTAAGCATGAAGTATGGAGTTTTTATGCATTATTATGCAAAACTGAGTACTGTACCTTTCAGTAACTCCGGGTAAGATAAAAAACATCCAAAAATGAATTCCAAACACGAGAACAACCTGGAAAACACACTTTCCGAACATCGTCTTTCGCAAATAGATGGCTCTGTCAACAATCATGGTGCCGAACTGCAGGAGAAGCATAACTAAAAAGGCCTCAGGTACCTGGTCCTCCGACAGTGACTCAGTGATATCTGCTGCAGCTGAATGTTTCTGTAAAGAACAATTGCCTGTTTTCAGTGTCTAGATCCATGTATAGAGAGACTTTAGTAATTAATTTTATAAAAACATTTGATCAGAAACATGGAAATAGTGAACAAATCCCCTGACCCTGGGTAATACATTCTTACCCCAAATGCCCAATATCCAAAGATGACAATAATAAAATTGATGACGTCGACCAGAAACATAATAGCATAAACATCACAGACGGGGCTATACTCAGGATGTATGATATCATAGAAGAACTGTCTGATTGGCAGGTAGATCTGCAGAGCACTGTAAAAACAAAAGAAGAGAGGCAGATAATGGTTCATAGCGCCTGTTTACAAGCCAAGAAAACTAGAGAAATCTTTTTAGATGGTTTAAGAACTGCAAAGAGATCTGGGTACATGGCTGGGTTGTCCCTATGTACACAAGTATGTAATGTTACATTTTCACCGCCAGTTTCTTCGCTTTGATCCACTGCTGCTTTAGTCTCTCCTTCATCGTTTGCCGTTTTTTTTTGGGGTCACGTCTGAAACAATTCCACTTCCTCTTGGCGTCTTTCTTTTGGGGGTTACCTAGCAGGCAATAAATAAAAACAAAAAACAGTTGGAAGTGTGTTTGTCACTCATGAGTTTAATAAATACTTGGGACTTACATGGCTATGTAGTTATTCATCAAATTTCCAAAGGACCCATTCACATTTCATTTTACAAGTGCCATCCATGTGGAGTGGTCACAATACACGACTGTATACTTGCTGCATGTAATGCTCTTCTTGATTTTCTATCACTGATGTTACCACACCAAGCGATTCACATATTCCTAATGCACAATTGCTTGCTGAGTGAACAGAGAGGCGAGATGACTGTAGGGATTGATGATCTCAAAATCAGTACAGCACAGCACTGATAGTGGTTTTTTTTATCTAGCTTATACAATATCTACATAGCACTATACACAGCTGTCGTGCACAACGTCCCTGCCTAGTCAAGCTTACAACGCAGTTTCTGATGACGGAGACACAGGGAGATAAATTGTATATGGAGCTGACACTGTAGTATGGATTGGGTATCTCACACATCTCTCAGCCAGAAACATATTTATGTATTTGTGTGGAAATAACCACACATTGGATGAAGCACAACATATCTAAAATTTCAAATGCTCATTGGATTAAGAGCAAAGCAACTAAAGGTGTTTTCCACTTTAGGCCCCTATCTACTCCTAGGCAGCATCGGAATGATGTTGTAGGTAGGGCCCATTACAGGGTTCAAAATAATATTTAATGCTATCAGAGAGCAGTAATAGAGATTTTTATACTCACTATAAAATTTATTTATCTGAATCTATTTGGGGGACACTGCTTAACCATGGGTATAGAGGGCACTGTGCTGGGAGTAT
Organism: Mixophyes fleayi; assembly: GCF_038048845.1. Lineage (NCBI taxonomy): Eukaryota > Metazoa > Chordata > Amphibia > Anura > Limnodynastidae > Mixophyes > Mixophyes fleayi. The sequence goes on along the minus strand of NC_134407.1, from coordinate 152,580,755 downwards.
GGCACTAATTCCACACTAAAACCTGTTCTCTACTCCTTCCCCTATGCCCCTTCTACTATAAGGCCACAGTTTTTTAACTAGCAAAGCCAAGACAAAGACATTGAACATGCAAAACTTGGGAAGGGGGATGGAGGACTAATGTGCTGCCTGAGTCTGACACATCTGTTCAACCGAAGGCTCCATGCTGTGCTGCCTAGGAGGCAGTCACCTACCTGGTAGCAGAAATGCAGTTCCCTGTTATAATCCTGACGGAATATAGCTTTGATGTACCCTCTTTTGTGTGTGACATAAAGAACAAGGAGACTATATATTGTACACAAGGATGACAATCTCATTAAAAACAGAGAAAAACTTCTTAAGCACAAGGATGCAGTCTAGCTCAAACAACCACAGGTGCGACCCAACCTGATACACATAAAATAAAAAACAAGGTTTGATTCGTGGCTAAAGATAGATATAATTGGGATAAATAAATATGCAAATAATGCCCCTGAATAATGTATATGCAATTTGCTGTTACAAAAAAGGATATAGAGTCCTAAGAGGATTAGTTAGACCATCTTCCTCCAATCATTATTTTGTGGGATATATGTAAAGAAAGGAAAACACCATACTGCAATAATTTTCAGCTGATCAATAAAACACCCAATGCAGAAATGACCAAGAGTGATTATTCCAGGTTCCAAGAAACCACATGAAACAAGCACCCCTTGTAATTGCACTCACATGGTGGCAGAAAGAGCAAACATTCTTAATGTGTTCCACTTGATGTAAATCATATCGTTGGGTATCATTCCTAAGTCTCCAAATGAGACTTATAATATATATTCAACAGAATTAAGAGGCTCTAATGGCGGATTCTGTGGCGCCTAAAGGACCAACTTTAAGTCGTACACAACTACTGGTAGTACATAGGGTGGTTTGATATGAAGAAATCAATGAAGAATCGTCTGCACCTCGGGAATAGTGGCCAGTGTTCTCTGGAAGAGGATAGATAGGGCTGACACTTGGGCTTTGAGAGAGACCAAGTACAACCCACTGTTAAAGGACAATGTGTAAACGCCTTTTCTCTAACAGCTGTCAATGTAGGTTTTCCATGATCATGCCTGGTTCCCTGGCCTTAATCATGGTCTGAATGACCTTCTTAGATAGCCTGATCATAGACCTAAACAGCTGTGCCTTCAATGCAACTTCATTTAAGTATTGATGGTAAAATGGGCCTCAGGTTAGAAAATCGTATCTTAGAGGCAACTTCCACAGTGATTCTACTATTTTGAATGTCAGTGTACCGTAATCTTCTCAGCCAAATTAGTGCTATGAGAAATAATGGGATACCCTCTTTATTGGCCTTCTTTATTACCTGAGGAAGCATGGGAATTTGGCTGAAAGATAAACTATTTGATATTTCCATGGGACTGTCATGGCATCCACTAGGAATGCCTTCATATCCTTGGTTCTTGCTAGGTATCAAGCAATTTTGTGGTTCAGCCCCCGGATGGAGGGACCATTCCGTGGGATCAAATGAGGTCAGCCTACCAATTGTATATCCCTGGATGTAACATCCGCCATACATTATCTTGGTGGATTCCTTCATCATCAGAGGACTCTTAATCTCCCCCTTGGTAGGTTATGTAAACCACAGCCACAGTCTCTGTAGACAGAGGTCTAGCATTACTGCTCCCCATCCATGCAGGCTGGCATCCATGATCATGATGGTCCAGTCACAGATGGAGTAGGTACGGCCCTTGCTAAAATTTTGCCTCTTCAGCCAACACAGCAGAGACTGTGAGTCCATGGTGACAGTCTGAAAAATTGTGTTGCGAAATGAGGGTTGGACTTTGATCACCTGGCTAGAAACTTGCTCTGGAAAGTCAGAGAGTGGAAGTGAGTAAACTGCACCAGTAATACACCATTCTCCCCATCACTTTCATGCAATGGAGGATTTAGGCCTTTCTGAGAGACATCAGTACTTTCACCTGTTTCTGAATGGCCAGAATCTTCTCTTCCTGTAAAAAAAATAATTGACAACTGGTGTTGAAGAGGAGACCCAGAAAAACCATGCACTGGGCTGGGACAAGACTGGACTTTTGATTATCTTTGACTGAATTTATCACCTAGCCGTGCAATTCAAACGTTCTGCTGTGAAGTGTAAATAGGCCAGGAGACGAGAGAGAGAAGGTGCTTTATGTAATAACCCAAACCTTATTGCTTCTTTGGGACTATCACTCCCAATGACAATAGAGTCTTTTATTAGGTTTTCATCTGCTGTGCATTCTGCTTCTTACTCAGACCTGGTATGCAGTTCAGGTGTGTCTCCCTATGAGTGCTGATTGGAGAGCTGCACTTTATAGCTCTCACCTGTCCTGCACTCATTGCCAGTGTTAGCATTACATGCTAGCCTCCCTGTTCCTGAATCTTTGTTCTGTGTGCTTCTGACCTTTCATCAGTACTTCCTGTCTGTCTTGTTTGTCTCCTAGTTCCTGATACCTGGCTTTGCATGTTATTCTGTGCTGGTTCCTGGCTCTGCTTTCACTTGTCTGGCTGCTGCTGTTATCTAACTTTGCATCTGCACGCTATTCATATAGCTATACACAGTATCCCTATTATGGTAATTATCATTTGGTTACTCTGCGAGGATTTGGAGTGATCATTGGACTCTGTGTTATATTCCTGCATTGTCTCAGACTGTGAAAATCTGCAGCAGCATTACCTCAAACTCTGTGTTATATTGCTGCATTGCCTCAGAGACTGTGTTATACTCCTTCATTGCCTTAAAGACTGAGGGATATATTTACTAAACTGTGGGTTTTGAAAAAGTGGATATGTTTTCTATAGCAACCAATCACATTCTAGCTTTCTATTAGTACATTCTACAAAAAACTGAGGAATACACCACATGTGGTGAAACGTGTACTGTTTATCATTTACTCAATTTTATTGTTATTTATTTTATTTATTTTATTGCAACTGACTTGTGGTTTTTCCTATTTCATTTTCATTAATTTTAGTTATTTTTGTGTCTACCTATTTGTCAATCCTATACACCTACCATTTCACCCACTTGCACCTCTCAATTTTTACCTCCTCTCCATATTTTCAACCCTGCCCCTTTCCCACCAAACATTACTGTCCAAAATCCTGAACAACCTAGAATCCATCTTCAACTGTTAAACCAAAATTAATGCTTATATATTTTCAGACAATTAATCTCAGACCCTGTTTATACAGATTCACACCATACTTGATCCCTCTCCATTTATCTCTACCTCTCCTCTATATCCACTGGAATCCCTCTGATTACACTTACACACTCACTTCTCTCCACTATCATGTACCTTGATGTACACTAACTGCATTATTTCTAATACCTTTTCCTCTACTTTCATCCGTGATATATTATCCTATATTAAACATACCATTATCTTTTTGTACATCTCAATTTTCACAATCTTATTCTATCTACTTCTTCCCCTGCTATTCAACTGTAATTTCTACATCTAGCCCCCTCCACATAATCTATCCCAACACCACTGTACCTCTCCGCTACCACCCTTTCAATACAAACTATTATAAACCTTTATCTGAATCCCCCTATCTGCTACCACACACACCCACGCCTTACTCTTAACACCATTATCCATGTACACCACTCCTCTCTTCCACCCACACCCAAATTCCTACCTCTCCTACCCCGACCCGGCCCCTCCACACCCCACCAACATCCTTTTCTTTTAGTTTTAACTATAACAAACTCTACTTTTATTAACCTTGAGCTCGACGCATAAAGAAAAGCACCATTATCTTTATACCAACATCATTTTTTGTCTTCCTGAGAAGACCAAATTCACTGGTACAGAAAAAGCAAGAGACAGGCCCCCACCATAGATCTTTCTAGGTGAAGAGGGGACCACCGCTCCTCTGCCCCTACATTTATTTTTTACAAAGGAGGGATTGGTGTATAAAAATGGGCATTTTGTGCAAACAACCTATTTTCTCACCTTTTTTGTTTTTATTAATCTGAGTGTTAATTTCCATACAGCTTTTTCTACCAAAATAAATTTATCATCATCACCAGATTCTTATGGGAACATCAAAAAAAGTGGTAGATATGTTTTGAAAAACATCTCTCACAGTTACAGGTGTATTTGTTTTTCATTCTACAAGAAAAACAATCCAAAGCATATTGTTATAAGAACAAATATTTTTTAATAGAAATAAACCCACTAAATTTTACCCCTAACGAGGGCAACACATAGTGCACTGTTTTGACATCTAGTACCTTCAGTCACTGGCTTTTGTGAAGCTCTCCTTTTTCTAAATACGTTCTTTGAAGGGTTCTGATGTTTAAATAGATTCCATGGTACAAGCCCAGACTGTGTGTCATCCTCTCCCTTACTCCCTCGTTTCTTCTGCCGCCTAGTCTTCTTCTTCTTTTTGGACTCTGGTAGACAGACTTCTTTGTTGTCCCACAGACCATGGCACTACACAGAACATTTATCATTATTATTGCAACAATTGACAGCAAAAGTAGGCAACCTGCTGCTCTTCAACTATTGTGGCATTAGAAGACTCAGCATTCAATGCCAGCCTTTAGAGTTTCACAATAGATGGAGCCACTGATTACCCAAGCCTGATTTATATTATGCAATGCCTCTTTTCCTGGTAGGACAGCCTTTAATCTGCTAAACTTACTTTCTGGATGGACCTGTGTAAAAACAGAGCAAGAAGCTGGATTAGGTCAAAGTGTACATAGCCATCTTTCTTTTCAATGCCGATTATGTTGGGAAGCCGGAATGGCTTATCAGCATGCATACTGCGATACACTGTGGATGTCCATGGAAAGAAGCCAAACTGGAACGAATACTTCAGGACAACGGTAATCTAGTTATTAGAAAGATATCAGAGAGGAAAAAATATATATTTTTAGTGAACTGGGAAAAAAATTAAGCAGATAGAAAGCAAAAAAGAGAAACGGTTATAGAGAAGTAAGAAGACAAAATGGCATTGCCCAGGCAGATTATTCCATGCAAAATGGATGTATTACACACTATGTTCTATATAAAGAATTTGCATAGAGCACTCAATATGGTTATAGCAAGTTAGGCTAAAAGAATCTTGGCGAGCCACCTCGTCATCCCCACAAACTGCCTTAAAACTTGTCCCAAAGATGTTGAAGGAATATAGAAGTGATAATGCAAATAGATTAGTTAAAAAGTTAGAAATATGCAGTTACAATGGTGAAGAAAATAGCTTGTAGAAGTTTGGAGATGGTGAATTATGTTAAATTGACTGTTGAGGTAATCCCACAGTGTGTAAAATAGTGAGTAAAAAAGTGCATCTAGAATCAATATTAGGAGTATTGAAATAATAGGAATAATTGAAATAACCAAATAAGTGAGAATAATTATGTAAATATAGAAGAGGGAATTGCTATACACACAAATGTAAAATTGGCATAAAATATTTTTATATTACAAATTATATAAAAACAGAACAAAACAAAAATGGTTAAACTATAAACAAGAAATAATAGGATTGTATATTTAAAGCCACCATTAATGGGAGAGAAGACATCCTTATAAACAACCACCTGGAGATCCTGCCTACCAAAGATGGCCTCTGCAGAGACAGAAATACTCACTTTGTAAAATATCAGGTATGATGTGGGGACAACCAAGTGGTCCTTTTGCAAACCTGGTCTCAAGACCTTAGAAGACTGCCCCTTGTGAGTGTGCTGCCAGCCCAGAGCTAAATGGTACACCCATCACAGAATCGGACAGCAGGATTTTTAGTGGGAGGCTTTTCAAAAACTGTAACCTCAGAGGGCAGAAACCCTCACCTTGAGTGAACTCTGAAGCAATAAAGAAGGAAAATTATGTTCCTCATACTAGGTAGGATTTCCAAACACTATAATAAATACAAGAAAAGGAACACTTCCGTGCCTTCAACATGATGTGAATTATGGCGTCGACAAGGCCCTTTACCTATGGAATAATAGCTTTAAGAGCTATGTTAATAAAGCAAGTACTTTTAGGCCCTATCGAAAGAAGGTCCATCTAAAAAGTGAGACACTGTTTGAGAAATCAACCAGACCTGTGTACCAGAACCATCTGTGCCAATCAGGGGTGATGGACAGTACCAGCACTTTTCTTGTTCTTGTCAAAGAGGGGGACATAGTTACTATGCTAACAGATCTATTCCCCAGATCTGCACAAGGTTCCAAAAGAGTTTGGGGTGGAGGGACTATACTCCCAGCTGTCCACTTCCAAATTCAAGTTGTTTAGATGGTGTGAACAAAATGCTCAAGCCACTGCAGAATGGGAGATACTTGTCTGGGAGATGCAGGTACCCTCATAATGGTTCTGATATGCATCTGAAGTGCCCCAGCAATGTACTGTTGCCCAGGTCCAGATAAGTATAAGAAAACTGTCCACCATTCTAGGAAACTAGCACATGCAGTGACTACCTACACACTGCCATCCCATGGGAGATTCACCCACAACCTCAAGGAGTAACTTAATGTATGAGATAGACAAAGGGGACTATCGGGACGCAGAACTGCATATTAAATAAAGTGCATGTGAGATGAGAGGATGAATTTAGAGTAAAGGAAGTGACTTTAAATCAAAATTTCCGTAATAGCAATACCAAAGCACATTTGCAGGTAGCATGTATGTTTGGTGTGCCATGGTTGGGATTTGGACCACTGGACACTTTAGGTGGTCCTGCATTGTCTAAAGTACTACAGAGTGTTGTTTTAGGAAAAACCAAGGGGATCAGGGCATGAAAGTAAAGTTATAGGAGATAGGAGTAGTTTTAGGGAATATAAAAAGTGGATGTGGTCACTGTTTGTAGATTTGGGTACAAGTGTGGGGCATAAGATGAGGTCAGGCTAAAGTAAAGCATGTTGTGGTAGAAGAGCAGGAGGACTGGAAACAGGGAATACTACAGATGGAGCAGAAGTGCAACAAAATCTAGAGAATGTCTATCACAGTAGGTGGAAGATAAAGTTCACAGGAATATTCCAAAGAAGGAATTAAAAGAAGTTTTGTGGCAGAAGAAACTGGGGTTATCAATCAGAATGTTGAAATCACCTAGTATGAGAGTAGATAGGCCAAAAGATAGGAAATAAATGAGCCAGGCAGCAAAATTGTCAAGGAACTTAGAAACTAAACCCATTGATGAAAAATGACAGCAACACAAAAGTGGAGCTCAGAGAAAATATAGCTAGTGTGGACTTCAAAGTAAGAGAAGGAGAGAACAGTCCCAGGTCTATGACTGAGAAGGTGTAACATGGAGAAATTATGATGACTATTCTGTCCCCTTGTCAGTCTCCAGGTTTGAAAGTGTGGATGAGGGGGAGTCCCCTGTAGAAGAGAGCTGCAGATAACGTAGTGTCAGAACCATGTTGAAGCAGTAAAGATGTGAAGAGATTAGGAAACAGAGCAGAGTGAATACAAATAGTAATGAGAACATAGTATATGGTAACAAAAAGGTGAGATGGGGTAACTAAAGGAAAATAAATGGAAGAGGAGAAAAATTATTACCAGAATATAAAGAGCTTGTGAAAGAGAACATAGGAGAGGACATTTCAATTAGTAGAAAAATATTCAGAGACTTGTGCAATGATTCATTAAGAGAGGAGAAACATCAGGAAAATCTGGTATTAGAAAGAGCAAAGGCCCTTTAGCGAAGGGGTGACACTGAGAACTACATAGACTATAACTAGCAGAAACATATGCAAAGAATGTATTACATAATGTAATATCAAATCCTAATCTATTTCATCCACTAAAAATCACATTGGGTATTTACTTATATGAGTTTTCGAGAGCACATACCTCAGTATAGATTATGGCAGTCATCCAAAAGCGTTTAGTAGGCCTAGGTACAGACAACATGGCCCAGAGGAAGATGAGGATGGGTAGGATCAAGGAGAGGATGGATGCAGACACCATGTGATTGAGAATGATGACAAAGTAACAAAGCATTTCAGATTTGGACACAATGGTGTTATAGAGGGCGAAGCCAAGTCGCAGAGGGCGTGGGAGAGTCTGATAAAACTTATCTGACTCATCCAGCTCCTCATCATAATACATCCTGTGGAATAGAAAAGAGCAGAACTGACTTTGATTGCAAACACTGAACAATTTAGTTATAGGCACAAGAGCTGCTTAAGGGCTAGAGTGATAGAAACAATGCTCTTTTTTTTAAATATCTGCTACTATGACACATAGAAATACTGGGTGAAGGCTACTAAACACACACCTATATAACATATCAATAAAAAAAATCATAGTAATATAACATGTACCAGATGTACCCTTAGCAGTCATATACATATTAGTTAAATTGCCATCATAATTATTCTACCATGTAACATTAGCAATCATAAATTCAACTTAACGTACAATACATCCAATACTGTATTAGGCTAGTTACCCACTGGCATTTAAAGAATACATCTGACTTGTTTTTAATGCAAGTGCAAAGCATACAAACACATGTAATATTATAACCTATTCTATGTGTTCATATCCAATTGTGTTCATTGTTGCACCTGCATGTGTTTCCCTTGCAGTGCATTTGTTTGGATGCTGCTTGCTCAATTTAAGTTCATTCAAAGCATGACGCTGCACTTAAAAAATTCCTTTCATATATGGAAGTGCATTGTGTACATAACCACCAAGGACTAACACAAGCGGTTTAACCAGCGATGTGCTGTATATTTCCAATTCATGTTAATGGCCCTTTCACTCCAATGGAGTTGTCCACTACATTTAGGAACTCCCAATGAATCGCCCAATGACATAAATGGAGCTCTCCAGGATTGTTAATTTGTTTTTCCCATATAAATAGAATCAGTTCATCTCTGTTAATGCGTCATCAAAGCAGGCAGTCTCTAGAACTCCCCTTACCGCCAGTTAATCTCATTGTAACTAGTGTGGGAAACCACTTGTGATTGGCTGGAGGGGCTTAGACACATTTGGGTCAATTGAGTTTGTTGTCATTTTAAATGTGAAACAACAGTTTGTGTCCTCTCTTTGTAGTTTTATTTTTGTTTCCCATGGATTACAATAAATGATTTGCAAGTGTATTACAATAAAAATACCCATTGCATTATAATAAGATGATCACCTTGAAATTCAAGTGGGTTTTGGAAGTTTGTATTACAAAAATATTTTAACAATTCTGCCTGTGTTTTATTTACATGTCATTACTATTTTAGAATAATGCAACAATGTCTTATGCAATAGGATCAATATGTATTCAATCTGCTCCATTGTATTACTTATTGCTTTAATTACATTTGAAAGGTAAATAGAACATGGAAGCCCTGTATAGCAATAATGTTTTTTTGCTCTTATTACCGATGGTTTATTTCTAAAAAAAAAAAATACATGGCAAATTCAGAAACAAAAATAAGATTTTAAAAATGCTATCTAAGAATATATCATATTTCAGCATATTTTAAATATATTTTAGTTACTTTCTTTCAAGAATTAAATTATTCAGTAACTGTCTTACTTGTTGAGTAGTAGTTCACTAGCAGTTAACAACTGTGGGACATCTGCAAGTGGCCGGCTGCTCTCATCTACCTCAGCTTCAGATGACTGCAGTTCTTCTTTAAGAACAACTGTGCTATAAGAAGGTGGGATATCCGTTCTTGTCTGTTCTGTCATTTCTTCGTCCCCATCATAGTCCTCGTCTTTCTGATCCTGTGCTGATCGATCGTCTTCATGCTGGTCATGACTACAAGTGGTCACGTTTACATGAAAAGTGTGCATTGAAAAATTAGAAAACTTAGAACATATGATATCACCCTGACATCACCAAACATACAAACTTTGCAACTTTATTCCCCGGCAAAAAAAAACCTTGCAGCCGCCTGGCCATTTGAGTAAAACTGAAATTCTTTTTTTTTAAAAAAATATACATAAGTTAAAGCCAGGGTAATTACAATTACACACCTAGGGGTATGTATGTACTTATGATGAGGCAGGCTGGCAGTGTTTCAGTCAGCATATTCATCTTGCAGCAAAAACTTGAATTGGTGTTTTTTTTTCTGTGTCAGCTATGTGTTTTCTTTCCTTTGCTAGTGTAGAATGCTGTCGTCCCTTTCGTTACCAGTATGCCAGTTGTGTGGCTGCCTTCTATATCAGTGTGTCAGTAAAGTGGGGGTCTCCAGGGATCAGCACCTTCATAAGTGCAGATTCTTCTATATTTACCTTGAATCTAAACTATCAAGAGAAGTTGAATCAAAAGCCAGCATGCGTCGTGGTTTCCGACTTTTTGGGGTCTCCCCAGGGCCAGGAGGGTCTTCATAGGACAAAACCATATCCTCTGTGGCGCAGCTGTCAATACAAACATTATGATATCATGGTTTGTTATATAATCCATCTCCTCTTTCACTTAAACATATGTATCCCCATGCACCAATATCAGACAATGATACAATAAATACTACACATCATAAGCCAATTTGTATGTTTAGGACAAATGTCTGAGCTATATGGCCATCCAGGGGTCTCTAGTCTTTACCTTGAGATAAAGCTGTCCTGAGACTGCTGTGACTCCACACTGAGCATCTTACAGATTTCCAACCTCTTTAACTGCATTTTTTCTTCTGTAAACCCATTGTGGTCTTCATTTTCCTCACTGGATAAGGTCTGAGTTCGTGATAACTGCTTGGTCTTGTAATATTCTGTTATAGTTTCTTGTGAGGCTTCTTTACCCTGAAAACAACACTTTATTTTTAGTCAAAGTTGAATATATGCTATTGCTACTTAGTGCAACTATTGTACAGTGCCCCCCACAAATACTCAAGCAATAAACATTTCTTTAAAAAAGCTCCCAAAAATGTACCTTGTCCAGGTTCCTCTGCAACATGCAGCGCTCCATCCTCAGGACAGTGGCGATGTCTACACTGTCTTTGCAGAAAGCGTTGAGCGTTTCAATGATGTCATCTGAGAGCGCTTGGATGAAAACCCAGGAGAACTTGACGATGTTGATGATCCTCTGAACAATGTTCTCTGCCACATGGGAACACATGAAGTGTGAGCCAGTGATGGTTGTGTAAAAATAATGTGCAATATACAGTAATATAGCTTACCAGGTCCATCTGCATTATCCTCCTGACTCTCTGTCTCTGGTTGATCTTCTGGTGTTTCCTCAGACTTCCCTTCAGTTGACAACAGAAGAAAATTGCTTGAGAATGAACATGATTGTACGCAAATAGTATTGAAAATTGGCGTGTAAAAATTGCAAAAATTGCAAAAGTTTGCAGAGAAACTTAACGTAGATATGAGCAATATCTTCAAGTCTTTTTTTATTTACTTACTTAATGCAAGTTTTATGTGTTAGGAGGTAGGAGGTGGGGGTGATGAGTTTTGTGGAGAAGGGTGGGTAGGTCATCACATATAGGGCATATCAGCTATTAAAAGAATTACAGGAACAAGGGTTAGAGAAGGACACAACTTGAAGTATTGCTAGGTGGTGAAATGTTGAAGAGGTCGTTCATATATCACTCTGGGGGATAGATAGGAGTTTACTACAAATATATCCAGGGGGCTAGATCTGGTAGAATTTATCTTCTTTATCATGCAGGTAGTATGTAATCTTATTTATTAGGCTATAAACCAAATATAGGATTTTAATGAAGAGATGTGGTGAGGCTGATTCTACAATTTGGCAGTTAGGTGTCGGAGAGAATACGAGAGGCTAGCTTGCTTAGTGATTGTCCGCATCTTGGAGAGGTTGACAGATGAGAAAGGACCATGGAACTTTTTGGACTGGACACGAAAAGCAGCGAGGAATATAAGGTCCTGACTTTATTCCAAAGAGAATATATCTTTGGGCAGGATCACCAGCTGTGAATGAACATTTCTGCTTGACCACAACGTCGCCAGCAGTAGAGGAGGTTAAAGGGTATATATTAGCAAGTTTGTCTGGAGAGAGATACCATCTAAAATAGACCTTATAAGCATTCTAATCATAGTAGAGATCCAGCTAGAGGCCATCTGTGCCCTGATAGTTTTAAAATAGTCCTCCTCCAGAGGAAGCCCTAGGTCTCTATCTAACTCCTGAATAAAACCTTTTTATAGTACAGCATCTTGTATTATAACAAAATATAAAAATCAAAAGCAGTCACACTCTCACAATTTAATATGCTCAGAGATAAGATGACATATAGGAGATATTTAGGGTCCCAGACCCTCCAATCCAGAGTGATCTGCTTCCAAATTCCTTCATGCTTTACTATTGCAGTTACCTGGCTCCATTAATTAACTGACATGAATGGTGTTTTAAAGCATCAATTCATTATTTCAGTCCAGATTACTGCTATAGGGAAACGTGGAAAGTTTTCCTAAAAGGTGTTAGTGATCTGGAGTCCTTTCACTGCTCCCATTGGAATCATTATTTTATGGTAATGTGCTAGGGATGAGAGGGATGGAGGTCCCTAAATGGGTGATTCCACATTAGGTGGATTTAAAATCCCCTCATTCCACTACTACTTTGATCAGGGTACTTCCCTTGGGAACCTTACTTTCCTTTGCCGTTTGTTCAATTCATCTTATTCATTGTCCATATAGTTTCTGAAGACTACTGCTGGCCAATCTCAGTAATAATTTCTAAGAATTGGAGTAAGAGATGGATCCTTTGCAAGGCCAGAAATGACAGTGTGGAACTGACTCCAACCCGGAGTCAGCTATCCTTTCTAGCCCTGTATTGGATGACTTGGCTCCCAGAGATGATTCCAGAGGCTAGCCAGTGCAGGACACCGGTAAGAACTGGGATCCAGATGAAGTGAACACATTGCAGGGGTCTTATCATATTAGACGGATGTAGCAGAGGATTTATAATCACTAAAAGGAGTTCACCTTTCTTTGTACACTTTATTTTCCTAAATAATACTTAATAGACTCAAAAGGTTTACATTTTTAAACATAAGTCCTAAATTGCTTAAATATACTATGTAGAAGGGTGTATTGAACACTATTTGCAGCTGAGGATTCTTTCCTACAGAGTGATTGTGCGTAGTCTTCTATATACATCAGGCTCCCTCCTCTGCATTATCATCTAATGTCAGCTGGACCGTTGATTTATCAACCACTAAGGTCGGACAGATGAAGTGGTGGCGGGAGGCAAATGTATACAGAGGGACTACACTCCCCATACCAAAAAAGTCTTTAGATAGAGGTAACATTAGGAAGATGCTGCTGGAAAGTTTATCTAGCCAACTAAACAAGCTAGACAAAGACTAGGCAAACGAGTTAGGCAAAAATAAAAATAATGTATTACTTAGGAAAACAAAGAAACAAAGACTTATCCTTTAATAGCTTCAAAAAAAAAAAACCTTTAAAGGGTTTTAATGCAAAACATACAGTATGTTTGCTTGGTTTTAATGGTAGTAAAGAAGACGTTTAGGGTTTCTTTTTTGTAATCGTTATAAAAATATTTTACAATGCGTAGTGATTTCACTAGTGGACAACAGTTTTCTCCATCACACTGAAAGTGGCATTCTGTCTTAATGTTTTAATCATATTTACTTAATATAAATTTACCCTCATGCATTTTAAAAATGTTTTGTTTTAATAAGTAATCTGTGAAACCAACAGGTTAATAGCATACTGTACATTGTTGAATATAGTGCAGCCTTTATGTTCTGCTATAGTGTAATACACTATGTGCTTATTTAGTTTTCACATAAAATTGCATTATATATTACTGATTGTTATCTCTTCAGCATGCTGGAAATATCGAAACTGACACAAAGCAAAATAAAGCATATACTTGTCAGAAAGTGTTTGTGTATGGGTTCACTGTTGTACATTCTTTTTCTATCAGCATTAGGTAGAGTAATAGAATTTATGTTGAAAGTATAAAATAAATGATTGTAGACTTCATTCAAAGCTAAAATATGCCTTGAACATAGACGCAAAAATAAGCCTGCATACGTGCATGTTTACATCTGTAATTTGTTTGCATATTTCTCATGATACATTGAACTTAAAATCTTGTGTATACATGTGTTCATAACAAATATACGCTATCATTATCAACTTTTTATCAAGTTTACTTACCATAATACTGGGATGCTGGGGTGACAAAGTTATACTCCAGGACTCCCTTTTTTTCCCATTACCCTAGTACCCACAGCCCAGGGGGTCCTGGATGAGCTCTAGCACTTTTAAGTACTTGGTTTGTAGTCTTCCCACAGAATTTTAAGCCCTACAATGACCAGTCTACGTGTGATTCCCACAATAACAGGGGGACACCAGACTGTGGCTTTCCCTGTTATAGGTGACCCCAAGCTCACTGCACCCTTGATTTACTGGAAACTAGCTCAGGTAGCATAGTGTTGGTTATGCCTGTATTGGAAAACTAACATATTTAAAGGTGCTTTAAACTGTAAATGGGATGCAACACTATGGGGTGTGCATGCTCTTACTGTACTGCACATGCAAGTAAACACCCCTGATCCACCTCTCCCGGCACACAGGTGCTAGATATACTTAATTTTAAATACGAACACAAGATTTGGCACTGCGGCAAAACCTATTTTTATATCACCAAATAAATTTAAATACAACTCGAGATGAGGCCTATGGGTATATTTTCTAAACTGAGGTTCCAATGAACCGACGATTCTTGTTGCTTTCCGGTCATTTTTGTTTTAAACAATAATTTTAATATGGCCATTTTAAAGAAAATGTCTGGAAAGCTCAGTCGGCGGTTCGTCGGAACCAGTTTAATAAATATACCCCGTAGTGTGTACAAACCTTTCCATTAGGAATTCCTTAATACTGAGACAACAATGTACCTTCTGGCTGTTGTTTCTCCATCTCTTTGCGGATCTGCTCTCGGATGGTAATCTCATCGTTCTTCCGTAGTTTCAATGCAGATTTAGAACTTATGGTCCATGCCTCGTATGCTAGCTGGAAAGAATTACAATACAATTTAATTATTATCTTTCACTTGTTTCAGATTTGATTTTAACTGTAATGGGAAAATGACTCAAGAGCAAAGTCCCCTGACATTATCATCTTGCTTCTCTGCAGTTCTTGTTTCTAAAATACTGCTTCTACATCACTGTATAATAGAGAAAAGTAACTCTAAGAGCTAGATTTACCAAACTGCGGGTTTGAAAAAGTGGAGATGTTGCCTATAGCAACCAATTCGATTCTAGTTATCACTTATTTAGTACATTTTACAAAATTTTACAAAATGACAGCTGGAATCTGATTGGTTGCTATAGGCAACATCTCACATTTTTTCAAACCTGCAGTTTAGTAAATATACCCCCTGGTCTCAACTTCTTGCTGTTACTGTTCTTTATTTTCTTTAATTTTGCATATTTACATTTTTTAGGTCCTGAATAATGTATTTGTCCATTGGCTTGTGTTTAAATGCAAGTTTACAACTCAAAACTTTCAATTTACCAATACTGGTTGCAACCATATATGTTGTATATTGGAATAAACTGGAATACATTCTTACTAAACCATAAAAAGAATAATTATTACTGTTAATTTTATTTCCTTGAAAAACTCCATGGCAGCCATAACTTATAAATGAAAAGCAATATATGAAAAGGGTGGATTAACATAATCAACAGTGATAGAGCCATTACAGCAACAATTTTTTTTAAAAATTTTTTGAATCACTATTTGAAGGTTTTTCCTTCGAAACTGTGCTTCAGTAGAAGATGTTGTCGCCTCCACTCTTATAGAATGTGCCTTTATTACTCCTAGCACATCACATTACACTTGTAAGCCTACACAATGACTTCTTTGACTCATTTGCAAGGGTATAGTTAGATAGAGCACATCCTTTACAGTGTCTTGTAGGCAGAACAAAGAGTTGATCAGTCTTTAAAAATTAAAATTGTATTGACAACACCAAGTGTACGTAACTGTTGTTCTGTATTGTTAGTTGGTTGTTGATAGAGGGAAGGAAATATATATATATATATATATATATATATATATATATATATATATATAATTTCATGATTGATATGAAAATTAGAAACTAATTTATGTAGAAAAGTAGAATTGTTTGGCAGTACCACTGTCCATATATATGTTTGGAAAATATTCCTTACACCTTAGAGGATGTTGTTCTCCCACTCGACCCACTCAATGGGCGGATGTGATTGCTACCAAAAATACCACTTTAAATGTCAGCCATTTGAGGAATACTTCTTACAGAAAATGTATCAAGGCTCCCAGCGTTTTAAAATCGCGGAAAATCGTAGGTGATAACCCGCGATTTTAGTTCCCAAGTCGCCATATGTATTATACTGCGATTTTTACTCTGATCTTAAAAATTGCTGGTCATCTCTGGCGATTTGCTGCGATGTCAAATACTCCCGTGGTTAGCTAACTCTCCTGTATTTCCTAACTGCGTGATTTGTAAACACATAACTGTTACACTGTTTACCTATACAGCCAGAGGTCCAGCAGCTGTCAGATGTTTACAAATAGCTAAAAGTTTAAGAAAAAAAATGTGTGGGGTCCCTCCGTCCAACCACTATTAATCCTAGTGTTGCCAGCCTATTGCTGGTTGCGTGAAAATCGGGGAAAAATTTGCGTGGGGTCCCCCAGATTTTCACATAACCAGCACTAGGCAAATCAGCCTGGGGTGGGTGGCACTATAGCAGGGGGACACACGGCAAGGGTCCCCCTGCCATAGTGACAACCAACCACAGGCTGTTCAGTGCTGGGCTGGATTCCCTAGCACTAGGGCTCTTCCTACACGCCTGGGCGGTGGGTGTAGGGTAACAACGGTGAAAATTAAGTTAAAAAAACAAACAGATGCCATTTTGTTTTGTGGAACTACAAGTCCCAGCCAGCCCGGGCTGCCATAAACAGTGTTGGCATGCTGATGCTTGTATAACTACAAGCACCAGCATACCCATGGCAGCCAGGGCATGCTGGCACTTGGAGAACCTCAAGTGCCAACATGCCCTGACACCCATGACTGGCTGCGACCTATACTACCACAAAATAAAATGTGTACAAAACCACTACACCCTCATTCAAACTACATACATTTATTAAAAATAATAAAACCCCAATAAATACAGTAAACACCCTCATTCATACCACATATATTTATTAAAAATAAGAGAACCCCAATATATGAACTAATCAGATTTCTTCTTCTTTTGTCAGCAGCTTTTAATCCAAAAATGCTTGTAAACCATGTCCCAATTTGTAATTACAATAGTCACTGCTTGAAATGTCCACAATAGATTATAATTCCAAATGTCCTTCTTGAAAAGTCCAAAATAAATTGTAATTCCAAATGTCCCTGCTTGTAAATATCTTCTGTTCTTCTTGGCCAGATAGGCCCCCTTGTTGCTTGCAGTCTTCTTATCTTCAACCCATGAGGGGCCCCATATTTGTAATCCAATTCGGAACATGATTGGTTAGAAAAATAAAAAAGAGGACACACGACGCAGGAACAGCTTGTATAGTGTGCAAGCTCCGATACACAATTAACTTAGCACAGCCGCGAGGTCTATTTATAGTATAAGGGGTTTCCCATGACAGCGTGGGAAAATCCCTTATACTATCAACTTCATTGTTGTTCACCTTTATTTTCGCCTTAGACCTCGTTCATCTGGATCGGAGCTTCAAAGGGTTTGCATCATTATATCTCTTCTACAGGGTGGTCCTGGCCATTTAGTCTTGCTCTCGCGAGTCCTCCATTACAGTTCCGCTTGGGCCTTTCCGAACAAATAAAAGACTCTCTGGTACAATATCCAATACCAGCTACACTTGAGAATCTAATGCTTATTGATCAAAATTGACCGCAGATTTAAAGAAAGAAAACCTGAGAGGGATACAACTGTTTCCTCATGCTCTCTTCTAACTCCTTTTGCTGCACCACTTGAAGCCACTGAGCCCATGCAGCTAGGTGCTTATCGCCTCAGTTCGGAAGAAAAAATAAGGAGACGTACTTTAGGCCTTAGTCTATATTGTGGCAACAGGGGCAATCTCCTCCGAAGCTATCCCAACAAGTTGGAAAAAGAAAAGGTCTAGAGAACGTGGAAGAGGTTTGTCTAGGTCTGCAGATAATATCTTCCAAGAATGCACTCCTGGCTTCAACGGTGATTTCCTTTGGTGCACATTCTACTTATGTCTCTGCTTTCCTAGACAGTAGTGCTGTTGGGAATTTTCTGGATCTTGACTTCAGCCGTTCCTTGAGGATTCCTGACATTAAGTTCAAGTCGCCCATCACAGTCTGTGCCTGGATGGTGGTCCTCTCCCGGGCGGAAAGATATGTTCACAGACACCTCTGTTGCAGCTCACCATGGGACTACATTCTGAGACCTTGTCGTTCAATCTTATTAATTGTCCTTCTGTTCCTGTAATCCTGGGACATCCCTGGCTGCAGCTCCACAGTCCAGTTATCGATTGGAATAAAGGGGACATCATTCACTGGAGTCCTTCTTGCTCCTCATCTTGCTTACCTTTGTCGGTCAGATTGCTCCAGGTCCCGCTAGATCAGTTGCCTCTACCCAACCATGAATTTCGGGATGTATTCTCCAAACAGGTAGCTCACACATTACCTCCCCATCACAATTGACCTAGTTCCCGGCTCTAAGCTCTCTAAAGGAAGATTATAATCTCTCGGTACTGGAAATGCAAGCCATGGAGCATTATATTAAAGAGAATCTTAAAAAGGGCTTTATTAGGCCTTCTAAGTCCCATTTAAGAGCCGTGTTCTTCTTTATGTCCAAGTAGGACGGGACTCTTTGACCCTGC
Organism: Mixophyes fleayi; assembly: GCF_038048845.1. Taxonomy (NCBI): domain Eukaryota; kingdom Metazoa; phylum Chordata; class Amphibia; order Anura; family Limnodynastidae; genus Mixophyes; species Mixophyes fleayi. The sequence goes on along the minus strand of NC_134407.1, from coordinate 152,561,976 downwards.
ATAGACTTCTGTGGGTTGAGTAAAATCACCATTAAAATACCTACGCGCTTCCGCTCATATCAGTCCTCTTCGATCAGCTCAGAGGTGCTTCAGTGTTTATCAAGATTGAATTACGTGGAGCATATAACCTTATATGTATCAGAGACAGGGATGAATGTAAAACCACATTCAACACCCACTCAGGTCACTATGAGTATTTGGTCATGCCTTTTGGTCTATGCAACGCTCCTGCTGTCTTTCAGGACCTAATCAATGATGTTCTTAGAGAATTCTTAGGCCACTTTGTTGTGGTATACCTGGATGACATCCTGATTTTTTCTCCGTCCATGTACCAGCACAGCCTTCATGTGAAACAGGTCCTCTTTAAACTTCGGGAGCATCAGCTGTTCACCAAGTTAGAGAAGTGTGAATTTGAGGACCGTAAGGTCTCAATTCTCGGGAATATTATCTCCCCAGATAATATTAATGGATGCCACCAACTAATCTGAAGGTCATCCAAAGATTTCTGGGCTTCGCAAATTATTATCAGATATTCATCCATTCCTTCTCAGACCTTGTAGCTCCTCTTACTGCTTTAACCCGTAAAGCAGGTGCGGGCTGGCAGGCTTCAGCACGGGGGGCGCACAGGCGGCCGCATCACGTGTCACGCGATGTGGCCGCATCATGTGATGCGGCTGCCTGTGCGCTGACGCAGCCGCATCGCGTGACAAGTGATGCGGCCGCAGGTAAAATTAAGCAATTACTGCATCCACGGGGGGCGCGGGGGGGGGGGGGGGGGGCGGCCGGCTGGCCCGAACAGCTGTTAGACTGAGCAGCCCGGGGCCCGCTGCCCCCCTGTCCCCCGGTCCAGCCCGCCCCTGCCTTAAAGTCTCATGTCTCATTGCTAGATGACCAAACAAGCACAATTAGAGAACCCAGGGATCATGTAACATAAATCTTTCTTAGTAGAAAAAAGTATCTTGCACAGGTGCACTTTTTCCTTTGTTCAGGAGGCTGAGCTGTGGGTTATTTGTGTTGAGGTATACAGTCTACACATAAAGTCCCATCATAATCCTCATCTAAATATGTATCACACGCTGCACACACATGAAAATGGGATTAGCAGGTCTTTTTTCCTTCAGCAGGCTTTGAAAGGGTTTGAGAAGGAAATATGTAACGGGGTGGATGGTGGGAAACCCAAAAGAAGTGTAAGGAAGGATTTTACAGGCCTTGTGGTATGGTAGAAAGGCAAAGGTCCTCCAGTAGTTTTGGAATGAAACAAGGAACACAGGGCTAAAATTGGAGCGGTAGTGTAGGGAAGTAATACCACAATACCATAAAAATATCTAGCGGGACCTGGAGCAATCTGACTGACATATAAAATGTTATTCAACATGTCACAAAATAAATAACATTTTAGGAAACTTTTTTCAATAATAGGAGCAGTATACAAACATAAATCACTACAATACTTAGATCACTGATTAAATATACCTCACTTTGAAGTTAGACACCATGCTTCAGTGAAATGGGTTTCACTGGATAAATAGTTTGAGAGATAAATAGTGACTAACGGGTTCATTAGACAATTATAGTAAATGCTGCTGCAGCAGATTATCTACACAAATTTATAACAACAGACTTTTAGTGCAATTATATAACATAAATCAGTAGAGATGCAACAAGGATTAATCCAGCATGCTCAGGTTAGAAGATATGACTGTAGAGTCACTTTACAATAGGCACAACCCGCTTGTAAATTGTAATCCACATGTTAAAGCTAAGTTTCCGCTGGACACGTGAAGCTTATTCACTTGTACAAGATGAAATCAGAAATCGACTTGAAGCAAGTGTAACTCCTGAAGTCAGTGTAAGCAACAGTAATTCTGCACAATAAGTGTTAGGAACATAATCTTATTTAAGGATATTACAAATAGTTTCATTCAAATTTAAACAATCAAAAACATGTTGACAAGCACCCCTAAAACTGTTTTACCTGGAATGGGTGTTCTTTGGATTTTTGGAGGTGGATTCAGGCTCTGCGATGTAGAATTTCTGAAGAAAATTCAGTTCCAACAGTTGTATCTCTTCAGCGTTTCCTATGGTTTCATTGTTAATCAGCACACAGTGTGACTCAGAACTGACAACATATATTCGCCAGTGACCAACCGGCGTACTGCTTGGTGCAGAAATGGAGGGCAGTGTCTCCAACCCTGTGTTTGCTATGTAAAAGTAGCAAAGAAAGCATCCCCCAGGGAGCCACCCATGTCTCTGCTTGCACTCTCATAGGTGCATCGCAGGGACCATTCAGACGAAACCAGGAACACGTGAACCACAAAGGCAAATAAAAAGAACACTTTATACACACTTGCTCAGTTCAGAAACAGAAGAAATACACCAAAGGGAAGAAGGAGTCACATTATATGCCTTCTGGGAGGTGGTATATATTGTGTGTGTGTGGGGGGGGGGGGGAGGAGTGTTGTGGCTGGATCACATATGAATAGCTTATTGTATAAATTTATTTCCCTTAGTGGCGTAGTGTGCCAAGGTATATCATTGTAAATGTAATGATTTTTGTATTGGAAATTTATTGATTTCTAATGCAGTAGGCATATGTTGCAGGCAATTTGTTTTTGTAAAAAAATGAGGAAAGAAAATCCCATGCTAATAAAGTTTTTCATATGAGTGACCAACACATATTTTAGCCTGAATACACAGCAGGGGGTTGTTACCTTTTTGTCCTGTGTATCCTGTTCTGTTAGATAGTTTAACTAAATGAATAATGTAACAGCAAGTAATTTAGGAAATCACAGATTGATGTGAACTTTGTTAACTTTAAATTGTGTTAAATCCAAGTTTAGAGAACATATTACATCCTGATGCTAAATACTGAATGTAATATCTCAGACTTTGTGGTGCCAGCTAGGATCAGGGAGCTGGGTTACACCCTGACAACATGTGTGCCAGAAACAGTACATAAAGAGCCCTGTTTGACCTTGTAATGTAGTATACCATTTGTACTTCTGTATGATCACTAGTGCCTCTAACTCGTGTGTAAAGGTCCTTGTCAGGGTCCTTGAGCAATAAACATCACTGTTTGAAGATTCTGCCTGATGCCTATTGCCTGCTGTATCCTGTGACTACCAGATAATTGTTTACACTCTAATCCATTCCTCTGCTGTCATGTGTCATCTCTGTGTCAATGCTCTGCCCACTACCCAGCAGTCCTGAAACATAGTAAACTGTCAGGAGGTACCAGCCAACTCACAGCAAAGAGGCGCTGCAGCAGCTATACCAGCTACCCAGAAGCAAGCAATTTCTAGGTGCCATGAAGGAGCCTAGTGGTGGCAGCGAGATTCTCCTACAATTATTGCGCAGTTGGTATTTGCAGTCGGTGAGTGTCTTGTGGCAAGGAGACATCAGTAGGAGTGGTCAGAGTTGGTTTATGACGGTAAGAAACAAACTCAGATAAACTATGTAAGAACAAATTCCCTTCATCCTTCTTCCCCCAACAGACCTGGTGGTGAAGTAAGCCATCCAGTCACATGTGTATTCTCAGCTGACTAAGGACTTAACCCGTAAATTATGGCAGCCATGGAGTTTTGAAGTTTAAAAAATAAATAACAAATTAAAACCTTATCTCTCTATTTGGTTGTTACTGAATTGTGTCAGAGCTACTATGTACCTGAAACGCTGTTTTCTTTTTAGGAGCCTCCTCTTCTCTCTTCTCTTCACGGGTCTCTTCCTCTTCATCCTCGCTATCTGTATCAAACAAGCTGTAGGTCCCACTACGAACCACTGAAAAACACAGTTATAAGTACATTATTTAACCTTTGGATTTTAAAGTGACAGTATGTCTTTACTGAATATTACAAACGGTTCCACAGATAACACTGGATAAAAGGTGGTTTTGATTATAGCAACTAATCAGATTCTCTAATTTTTCTAGTAGAGTTTCTAGAATGAAAGCAAATGTTGGATTGGTTGCTATGGACTACGCCACATTTACTTCACAGCTTGCTATGGAACAGCTTTCATGAATGTCCAGAAATGTATTTTCTAGAACTCATTTTGATTATTAACCTAGGGACAATCCCATATTTGAGAGAGGAGATTTTGGGCAAACATATTTGACATAAGAAATCCTGCTACTACTTTTTAACTCTCTATTTTTTACATTTTCCCCCCAAAAACTAAAACAAATTACAGCCAATATAATGCAACACATGTATAGTAGAGGGTAAAATAGGGAGAGTGGGGTTTAGGGCACTAGGGGTACTGTACTGGAGCATATTGTTGATTTTACATTTTCCCTCTTCTGATACTGTAGTATGGACTCTACCACTCATGTTATTACTCTACCAATCATCTTATTAAATGCAAATATGCAGAGAGATAAGGTCTTGTGTACAGAAGTACAGAACAACTGACTTATGCCGATAGGTTTACTCAACATTAACCGAAAAATAAACAGTACATAAATGTGGTATAATTGTGATCTACATATTTTTTTACAGTTTCATTATTTTAGATCAAATGATTCAGAATAGCAACCACAGCAACCCATGTGTCTGAAAAGCCTCAAATATAAATCTACCCAAGGGCAAATATTTAGTCCTGTGACCACCTGACCTGACTAGAGAACAAGAACAATAAAACCTATGCATATAATTGACCATTGATAGACTCTGCGGATCCAGCATTGGCACAGAGGACGACAAACTAAATATGACAACAAGCAAATGGTGACCCTTTGCTCACAAAACCATTTCCTCAGTTCTTTCAAGGGTGGAGGTTGTAAGAGATAGAACTGACAGGTCATCTCTTTATGGAAGGGGATTGTCCATAGAAGAATACCAAATCAAGGCAGAAAAGACAGGTTCAACAACAGATGAAGTTACAGAAATTAATTTCAGCATTTAAAGAAAGTCAAGGAAGGAATTACATTACATTTTGAGCCCAGTTTAGACATATTTATGGGGAAGGCAAAGTAGTTTCACTTATCGGTCAATAAAAAGAGGAAGGTGTGGTAAGTTAGAAGCTGACTTTAACAGGTTGGTGATGTCCTCTTTCCAGCCACAAGAATTACATAATTGTGAAACAAGTCAGAGCTATTAACAAATAACATTTTAAAGTCAATGTATGAGCAGTGTGCTAAACCATTTCTCTACTACCCTTCTATCTCTGCCACTTACTTGTTGTGTGGGTTACCCAAGGCTGCCACCATTTCTTTTTTCCGTCTTTTTCTTTTTTTTCACTGCTGTCTGTGAGACAAAACAGATGATAGCACCACACAGAGAAAGGGCATGCTCAAGGAAAGGCCTGGCCAACCTGTGGCTGCCAGCCGATGGCTGGTAGAGTATGCTGGGACTTGTAGTTTCACAACACCTGGAGAATCACAGGTTGGCAAGGCCTGTTCTAGAACATGTATATTATGCATTGACATTGTAAAAAGAACAGCTGTCAAATATTTCTTTTTTAAATTATAGACAACATGTTTTTGTTCTTATCTTTTGCTTTGCACGCTGGCATCTGTTCTCCTTAAGTACACTGGAAATCTTTTTATTCGGTAGACATTATTAATATTATTTTAATAGTCGTTTTATTATTATCTTTCAAAACTGTGTAAGGAGAAAAAGTGATGTATTTTCTTCACGTCTGTCTATCATGTGAAAATTGAAAAATGACTATATTTCTTTCTGTGTAAGCTAAGCAGCCAATGGAAAACCACAAGAGCATCTCTAATTTTGTACCTAAATATCAATTTTAGATAATTTGAAATGATAGTAATATGGTTGCTAAGCAGGCAAGCAGGCATGGATAGTGTGCATAGTACTTCCCATCAGTCAAAAGGTGTTATCTTTCCTGCAAGTTTGTGCAAGCGGTACTCAGTTACATGGTAACAGAGTGTAAATCAATAACTGAAAGGACAATTAGACCATATTTTAAATCTGCTTTTACAAACTAATACAATACAGGAGAAACACTTTAACTTTTTATTTCGGTACTTTAAATTTAAATACTTGATCTATTACCTACAGCACCCCTTTCCAACGGTGCTGCAAATTAAAGGTAACACCATATAAGACTAATAAAGCCGCCAATATCTAAGTGGCATCTGTCACCTTTGTCCTTTGGGGATGGCTCAGAGTTGTCCTCGCTTGCACAGCTTACACTCTCTTTTCTTTCTTCGTCTTCATTTGTTGCCTTCTGTTTGGATTTGATCTGCTCCATCCTGTCAGTTTAAATCAGGCATATACGTATGTCTGCAACTGAAGTGCACCCCTCCACCCACCACTGTATAACTGAAGTATAATTTATCCCATTTAGCCGTACAATTTTAGGCATTTGCAGATTTAGTCTGATTACAATGTCTGTGTTCTCTTACATTAGTAACTACTATTCTTTGCATAGACACACATTGTACTGTATATTATTAATCTACACATAAACTTAACAATACACTGCAAATTAAATAAAGTTTCATATGCAGGTTTTTTTTTTGGGGGGGGGATCATATATAACAGGAACATTGCAGATAAATGCAAATAAATACAAACACACAGGCTACAGTATATTAGGAAACGATGGCAATCAATAGACATTGAGGCTACAGAAAAATCTTGGAGACTATGTCAGTCCTCTAGCCTACAGATGGACAGCCCTCTTCTATCCCTAAATATTGTATTAAGGAATCTAGCCCTAGCCGTAAGACCTGTCTCAGATCTTACATTGCAGGAACAATAAACACAAAATATGTGGAGTTAGGATGACTTACTGTTTCTTCATTGCCTGCGCACACTTCTTTTCTTCTTCTAGACGAACAGCCACCACTTTCTTAATTTTCTCTTCAAACAGCTCTGCTCCTCTAGGTGTTTTAATAATAAAAAATAAAAAAATCAACCTCATCTTCATTTATACCACTTTCATACTGCCGCCCCGGCAATATCCCGGGTAGTTAACCCGGGATATTGCCGGGGCACAGGGCAGTAAAGATAACAAGATTCCCGGGTCAGGCGGGTTCATACTGCACCTGCCCGACCCAGGTTTTAGAAAAAAAAAAGTGTTAAAAAAGATTTTAATGAATAAAAAAATACATAAGAAATGTTTACTTAACTTATTTTCAGCCAGCGGTGTCTCCGGTGCATTGCAGGCTGTCAGGGGGACCTCTGGGTACTAAAATGATGTCATTTCTAGTCCATTAGAAATGACATCATTTTAGCACCCAGAGGTCCCCTTGACAGCCTGCAACGCACCGGAGACACCACTGGCTGAAAATAAGTTAAGTAAACATTTCTTATGTATTTTTTATTAATTAAAATCTTTTTTTTTTACTTCCACATTTTTTTTTTTTACAGTATGAATGGTGAGACCCGGGAATTACACGGGTTGCAGCATTCATACTGCAGGCGAGCGGGGTCCAACCCGGGAATTACCCCTCGCAAAATCCCGGGTCTAAGTCCCGGGATTTTAGACACAGGATTTTGTGGTTGGACTATTCATACTGCACCAAGACCCGGGTTTTTCAGCGTGCCTCTACAAAAACCCGGGTTTTTGGTGCAGTATGAATGGGGTATGACTCTTTAAATCCAGAAATATTTACTATTAACTATACCCAGGATAAGACATGCTTAGAGCTTCTGGCATAACCTGGTGGCACATACAATGTAAATCCCGCACTGACCATCAGAGTTGAACACAATATTGGCACTCACGTTATTCTCTAGGAGAGAAAATGTTTTGCTCCTGATTTTTATGTCTGTCTAAAAGTTTAGAAAATCACCTTTAAAGTTAAGGAATCATATTCAATGCCAAAAACTGACAAGCGGGTACAGACCATTCCATCAGAATACAGGGAAAATCAAGATAAATAGAACTAGCTGACTTTTTTCATGCTAGCATTTAACTATTCCCAGATTTCTCAAGTATCATGACCCAACACAGAGCTTTTAAACCTTTCCTGGAGCATGAGGACATGAGCGCCAATGGCACTTACACTTCTGGATTACCAGAAGTTTATTTCTAAAATGAATGGGAAAATTGCAATTCTCCGAGATCCCTCAGATCTCCAGGAAATGTTCATGACACTTGCTGTCAATCATTTTGTCAGGTTGGCAGTACCAAGATATAACAGAAAGATAAGGTATTAGAACATAAAATAACAGAAAATATAAGATATCATTTATGAACATGAGATGAATGAGGATGCAGCTTTAGACAGAAGCCCCATAACGGTGGCAAAACGTGTTTGGACCTGCTCCTGACCTTCTAACAAAACTTTATCACAGTATTAGGAGGATACTTCATACATTAATATCTCCTGGAGGCCGCGGCATGGAATGACTAACTGATATTGCGTATATCATGAGGATTCATAGTTAGCAAAGCATTACTTACCCTGCAGATATATAAACATTTGACTTTATAGGAATGTCTCACATGATGCTAACATCCTCTCCCTCTGCTATTTGTCTCCATACTATAACTCACTAAAACTAACAAAATACCTGGGGTGAAAACCTGTTCAAACAAGTGCCATAAGATTTAGTAGAAGGTAGTTATTATATCTCCCTGAATAACATCATATTGAAGTAGAAAGAGACTTATGCAGATACAAATGCCAGTAGATCATTGCATCATATATAAATAAAGCAAAACCTTCTTTTAATAATTAAAAAAAAAAGCTGTAGCGAAAAGTAGACTCCTTGCAATAAAGGAATCATTGATATACTCCTCTCTTCCCCTCCAGTGCAACAGATTCTAAGGAATAAGGAACCAAGTAAGGAGGACTTTGTGTTGCTGGTTGACAAAGCATCATTTTTTCAGTTTGAACAAAAATACTTTTTTCCTCTTGAGAGACAGTATTGTCTGCTTGATTCTTGGAAGACTGATGACAATGTTGACATTGGATGAAATGACAAAAAAGTACTTCAGAGTTGAAACAGATAAGTTATTCTGCAGCAAAAAAAAATGTTTTTAGACGTTAGTTTGGCTCATGCTTTTATCTAGCTCTAGGGTAAACAAAAATACTGCACTAAAGAAAGGAATGTCCTCACATTTTCATGAATCAGAAGCTCTGCTCTAATGCAAGTCTGTTTAATTATGGAAGTAATCTATATAGCAATAGTTGGTTTAGATGCAGCCAAAAACTCTCTTTTGCGCATCATACAGGATCAAACGGTTATATGTTTTCCAAAACTTTGAAGTCCTATCCAGGTATGTCCTCAGAACCCTGACAACAACCAACCAATAAAAGGGGTTCCCCTCTTTGGAAGACTGAACCAATATCCGTATTGAGGTGTGTGAAGATACCAAGGTTTCTGGTCCAATTCTACCCACTTCACTCTGGCTGGCTACCCACGGGTGCCTTCCTGAGCCAGGGAAGCCTACCCATTATCTTCTAAAGTTTTTATTAGTCAATCAGGCAAATGCAGTTAGAAAAGTACAACAGTACATTTATTGTAATAAAAACAACACTAGAATGTTATGTACAGGTTTTGCTTTATTGGGCAGCTGTGTATAATCCACTCAGATGGACCTCTCCCTGATTAACAGACTAAGAAACCCTTTTTTAAAAATGTGACAAAAGATATTGTAATTGACATTTTTCAGTATTCATTCGATAACACTGATCCTGCCACATTTCCGTTTCAGTAAGTCCTTGTCGCCATACTTCGTCCTCTGCTTCTTCAAAACTCTGTTGCAGACATTGCATTTGTTCCCAGAGAGGTATGTGGGGACCTAAAGTGAGCATTCGTTTCCTATAGACACTAAAGACACTGATGGGATTCTCCTGATCTTTTAAAAGAAGTTTGAGGATATCCTTGAGCGTGCACTACAGGTACGGTACACCCGAATCTGGCATTCTCCTCCATAATCATTGTCTCTAGTGGATCTGTAGAATCTGCTAATGGGGCAAATTCTATTTGTACATTTGCAGGGGATTCATCAGGTATGTCTCTGTGCTGTATCAGTCCATTTGTGTCTTTGCTTTCCTCTATATTGGTTGTGAATAACATTTTACACGGGTACTGTTGATTATTGTTGTCACTGGATTTTTCCTTGGCCAAATTATGCATAGTACAAATAGCTTCATTTGTAAACTCATCCCATTTTGGTTCATCCCAAAAATTCCAGGCACTTGCTTCCTCTTTCAACATTAGGGAAACATCCAACAAGTTCCCAATTTCTCCTCTAGGCTGGCTCCTTTCCACATAATAATCTTTGGGCACTCCTCATCCCAATTATCCAAAACGTGCTATATTGATTGTGGTGGGGTGGAGCAACACTTCCATATCCTCATCCTGCAGACACTGCCACAGTCCTTCATCCCAGAAATCTCTTTCCCTGCATGCACTGAACTGTTTCATCTCTTCTTTTGGGACCTTTTTCAACACTGGTCTGTGATCTGCTCTCTTCTTCCCAGAGCTCACACCCATTTCACTTCCAGGGATCACCTCACTGTGATTTCCCCTCCTTGAGACACGGTTATATCTTCCGTTCTCTACTGGCGAGGTGCGCCTCCCCTTATTAAATCGGCACTTAGGCGTCATCTTCCCTTGCCTAAAGCCCACAACGCTCTTTGTGACACTTTCTACCTTAAAGTCTTTAGGAGTAAGTTTAGGATAATGTGGTAACTGGTTTCTAGTGCTAACTGCTTTCCAGGGCCCTGGAATGTATCAAGATACAGTTCCCCTGCAGCTCTACCCAGAGAGAACCTGGGACTGAGTGACCTCAAAGCTCGCCACCAAAAGGTCTTCTGGCCCAAATCTACTCACTTCACTCTGGCTGGCCACCCATGGGTGCCTTCCTGAGCCAGGGAAGCCTACCCATTACCTTCTAAGGTTCTTATTAGTCCAATCAGACAAATGCAGTTAGAAAAGTACAACAGTACATTTATTGTAATAAAAACACCACTAGAATATTATGTACACACAGTATATAAATGCCAGGCAGCCTTACCACATCACCTGTCCCTTACCCCACTAGCTTAAGGAGCTACAATCACCTGGAGGTACTGACTTAAAGACCAATGGAGTTCTTCTCTTAGCTGCAGCTGTAGTCCATTGGTAGAGAGCGAAAACTCAAACCTAGCTACACAGCACCTTCCATGAATCAATTCTCAGACTAAATATCAATATGGAGTGGCTCCTTATATCTAGGATCTAATTTCCACAAAAAATCCCCTGCCAGATTGTAGACCAAATATCTGGAGTAGTCTTGTGAGAACAATGGATACTAATTGGCCTTCCCCCTCACCAATATCTTGCAACCTGATCTCTACCCATAAGCCCCCTGGCTTCACTTTAATGACAATAAATAACAACCTCACTGCCACATCAACAATATACAATGAACAATATACATAATTGCAATGAGCTACAATGTCCCCTTATCCACATGTAATTAGACACTGTAGTTGTACTCTGTTGAGCTGGGGAACAAAAGCAAGGGCAATTAAATGTACATGTTATAATCCACATTTTGTGAGAAATGGGGGACAGGCTGGTTTGGGTGATATTAGTACCTCGTTTCACCACAAGGTGTAAACTGGATACTAATTTGAAAAGAGGGCTTTGTTCTTAGAAGAGCTTTATCTTTTATCCTTCATGAAAAGTTAGATGTGGCAATCTGCAAGACAGCGATCCTAGTTCCGAAACTCTGCTCGCTTTAAAGATAGCCAAAAAAAAGTCATCATCCACATAAGAAATTTCAACTTTACCAATTCCAATGGTTTGAAATGAGAGTGTTGCAATGCTGTCAACAGTAGGTTTAGGTTCCACAAAGCTATGGGAGGAATATGTGGAGGCTGCACACGCAGCACTCCCTGTAAAAAAGTCTTTCAGGTAACAGTGCCAGACTCTTCTAGAATAAGAGTAACAGGGCTAAAAACTATACCCTTAAGAAACAAACAATCAGTCCACTTTCCAGACCCTCCTGCAAAAACAGAAGTAACAATGATACTTTAAAGGAACAAGTAGAAAAACCCTTCTTTTCAAATCAAGATATGTATCATCCATACTCAATGGTAATTGCTAGCCAAGAACGGCTTTCTAGCCTTCAGCATAGTCTCTACCATTCTTTCAGAAACACCTATTCACTTAAGGATCATGGCTTCAACAGCCATGTTGTTAAAGCCAACTGAGTTAAATCCTGATGGAATGTTTATGGAATTAACAGATACCATTTTTAAGGAAGCCGTCATGACAGGCCTGCTGCCACATCACCTGGGTACCATGATTTTCTTGGCCAGTCTGGTGCCACAAGAATTACCTGGACACCTTTTTGCTATTTTTAGAACCTGTTATTTCTTGATTCTGTGTTGTTGATGTGCTGCTCTTCTGCTTTGATGTAGAGGTGCACTTCCTCTCACTCTTTCATTCCCTTCCTGAAGTTGCGGTCAGGTGACCACTAATGTCATCAGCCCGCCAAAATTCAAACCAGGAGCTTGTATTTAAAAATCACTCTAATCTCTTTTCAGGGCCAGAGTATAAGGATTCATCTTTACTCAGGCATCCTGGGTTCTCTTGTGCTTTCTTATGTCACTGTCCTTTAATTTTAATTTGCTTCATTTATTATCCAGCCTACTAGTAGCAGCCAGTCATACCAAGAGACAGATCTGAGGGCCTGGTCCTGTCGATTCCCTGCAGCGCCAGTATTCGTTGCAGGGGTTCTTGCTAAATACCAAGGGGTTGTTGAACTCTGCGCCACTATTCTGCCAGTGCTATTCTTAGTTGACACTAACAATCTACAACCTCCTGACCAAAATGTGTGACAGACTTCATGGAAGAATTGCTACCTGAAGGAACAGGCAAACTAGTTGAAATTTCCAATGAATTGACATGTCTGATAGAAACTCCTTAGAAACTTGTCTTTGAGCAATAATACTCCACTTTATAGTTCAAGTGAGATGCCATCATGTTGACATCTGGCTGTTCCCACTTTCTGAAATTGGGACTTATAAGTATTTCTGTGAGATATTACTTCTTGGCATTATTATTTATTTAAAGTGATGTCATTGTGGGTAAAGAATCCATTTTTCATGCCCACCGAACTGCCTACTGGTTGTTAAACCTTGCATAATCTATTGATGTATAAATAAAACCCACATAGAAATAATGGGCTTTGATGCAAACATTACTTTCCTATAATTTGGTGTACAGCCCTCTATAGTAGTACATTTTACAATAACCTTTCAGAACTACCAATGGAACAGCCATGCATCATCTGTGTCACTTGGATTGGCTTTAAGTCATTATAAGTACTTTGATAAAAATGGCACTTGTGAAAATAGATGCAAATTTGAAGGAAAATCAACTTGCGGGAGAGTTAACTTCCACAGAGGTGGTGTGCAGTGTTTCTATATCTGGATTTAAGGATTATAAATGGTGTAAGAAAAAAGTGATACCTTGAAGCCAACAGTTTAGAGGCCTTTAGATCTGCCACGACATAGAGAAAGTAATAGCTGGAGAATACACGGCGCTGGATTAAAAGGAAGGTAAAACAGATTGCATCCCACACAATACCCGCTTCATTCTCAGGCAGCTCACACATCTCATCCGAAGGGATAGCTGTAGAGAGAAGGCAAAGTCAGCCCCTTCTGAAGATACATACAATACAAAGCAGTCGGTGTTTAAGAACATAAGCAGATACTTACACAGGTCATATCCCTTGATTGTGCAAAACATGCTAAATGTCTGGATGAGCCAGCAGTTATTCTTCATCAGCTTATCAAGATAGGCACATGCCCCAATCTGCAGGAATTGGAATACAAAAAGTTATGGTTAATACTATTTTTGCTGACATTCAGTCAAAAGGGTTGAAGGCCACCTTTGTCATTCTTAGAAGACTCTGTATGGCCACACTATATAGAAAATGTTCCATGGTGGAATATAAAAATGTTTATAAGAAACATATGAGCCATCATCAGTCATTAATACCTTGTGTTACTTTTCAGTGGACTAACCCAATAAAGCTTATTAAACACACCTACCGACAGAAGATTTTTCATAGTGATGACAAAGGCAGTATAGGTTATGAGATAGTCCCAAAGCTTTAGAATATGCCGGACTGGCTTCAAAATAAGGCTGCCACCGAACAGCATGAAATGGAAACAGGCCATCAAGTATCCCATGCACAGTATGTTTATGCGGGTCGTCCCAGTGATGAAGATCAAACACAACACAAACCAGAAGTGGAAACTGAAAACCACCACTTTTGCCATATCCAGGTAGGACCTGCATGAAATTCAACAATAATATGTTATTGAGGTTAGTAATCTTTGCTATATTGAAAAACATAAGAGGTCCAGGTTTTACTCGGTGGCAATCGTTTCTACAATTACCACAATTTCGACACAGAGAATCCCTGCAGAAAAAAATTTAAATAATGAAAACCCGAATGATAATTAAACAGAGTTACCTTCAATCCAACGATGGAGATCTCCAATTGGATCAGCATGCTGACAACAAGTCATTCCGATTGAAGAAGTGTTCGGCACTGCAGGCTGATGTCATCGCGACGTCCGTCAATCCAAAGCGGCAATGTGGGGACCCCTAAGGTTAAATGTTTAAACACTTAACCCAACATTGCCACTTTAAATTTGGATTGACAGATGTCACAATGACATCAGCCTGCAGTGCCAAACACTTCTTCAATCGGAATGGCTTGCTGTCAGCATGCTGATCCAATCGGAGATCTCCATCGTCGGATTGAAGGTAAGTCTGTTTAATTATCATTCGGGTTTTCATTATTTCGGATCTTTTTTGCAGGGATTATGCAAGTCGGAATTGTGTAAAGAGATAAACTGTACCCAACCCAAACGGGCTATAAATGAACCAACCAAAAATAAAACCTGTATTTTATGTTAATTAAATTTTCAGCAATGGATATTGACAAAATAACTACCATACACGAGAGAAACGTGTTAAAATGCATGCAATGAAAAGGTAAGAAGGTCATCAACACAACAACTGCAATATATATTTTGCAGGTCAGTACTTACCTGCAGTGTATGAAATTGGGTACTGGGCTATACTGGCTTAGGTCTCCTGGATCCAAGTCTTTGCTAATCTCAATGTTATCACCAGCTAGCAAACGAACACAGGCCAAGTTTTCATCCTCAAACACCTGCCACTGCAGAGAAGCAAAGAGCAGGAGCAGCATGTCGTCTGCACAAAAATTAGGAAGGAGATGTAACAGTAATGTTCTCTCTAAACAGCAAGCTTAACATTAATGATACATGGATAATCTGTTTGTTTTAATTTAACATCATTACACAGCATCTAAGAGTAAGGAGTTCCATTACTAACCAAAGAGAAAGAAAAGAAAATATGTTAAAGCACTAAAAAGGACAATGATGGAGAAACTATGCTGTAAAGAAACTATGCAGTTACTCTTTTGCACATGTTCCAAAGAGGGAAAATACTACAATCAGAGTCCTCGTTGTGCACTGTTAATTTACGTACAAAGTAGAAATCCTGGATCAGGGCTTCTGGCAAAGTCTGGAAGATAGAGCCACTTGATAAGGTTGGAATTGGGTTTCAATTGCAATGTTCTCCATGGATAATCTGTACCAGAAAAAAATATTAAATCATTACTGGAATGTGCTGTGTATTGGTGGCCATGTATACAGCTGTTACTGCCGTGAAAAACTAAAGAGTGGCAGCATTGTAGTGAATAGAGTTACCTGTGCAGAATGCTGGGGGGATGCCAATGCAGAGCAGGTACTGGAGAGTCATAATACTGGCTATAAAGCAGCAGTACCTCGGCCAGGCCTCAGCAATGGTTTTTCTACGACGCAAGTATAGTAAGTATAGCAGCCATCCCGCATACAGAGCTGCGTAGAAATCCATCCTCTGCCCAACAACATTTACTGCGATGACAAAACAAATCTGAAAGAAGAGAGTTCATTTCATAACTTATTCTATGTAAGCTTGTTCTAACACGGTATATAAGAAACAAAAACGTTCTATTGAATAATAAGTACATAGAAAGTGTAAACTTGTCCTGAGACAAAACTTACCTCCAGCCCAAACTTGTAGAAAAAATAATTGATATAATACTTGAAGCAATTGACCATTCCGTCATCAAGTGCTTTCCGGGTGATGTTGTCAAAGATGCTCCCGGTGATGGGGGTAGTGAGTTTGTTGTGTGCCCGGTAATAGACCTGGTGCCGATACACTGTAACCTGAATAGCCATCAGTGCCAGAACAATCAGATGGTTCTGTTAGGGACAAACAGACGTCAATGTACTTATCGTTGCATATAGTATTACAGTAAAATGTATTAATGTATATATGTGTCACCTCTATGTGTGCCTATTGCCTCAGTGATGTCACTTGTTCCTAATAAATTGATAGGCTGAATACTGGTGCAACACACAAAATGGCAGCCTTAATTATGAAGAGCAAAGCAGATGTTCCATGGTGGAAAACAATCTTTAGACTCATCACAGGCATATCTAGATTTCCAGCAGGGAACATAGAATTATAGAGCAAAATGGAGGCACACAGGCAGAGACCAGGAGTTAAGAGGAGTGAGGGAGTAGGTGCACCGGTGAGCCAACTGAGATAATTGAAATGAGATAAAGAGGTGCAAAGGGCAGATTTTCAGGATTGTGCACCTTGAAGTGCTGTGGGCTAATCATTGAGGAGCATTCTTACAAAATCTAGGTATTTTGGATTGCGCATCAGGCGCACTTCATGGCAGAGGCTGAACTAGTGAGTTGTGGGCCCTGGTTCAGGGGGGTGGGGAGGCAGGAACCTGGGACCCCGACCCTCTGCATCTGCCATGCAGCGTGCTCCATTATCTCCATGGACCCCGGTGCATGGCACCTGCTGCACCAATGGTAGTTCCGCCACTGCTTCGTGGAGATGTGTAGAGATGACAGGTATATATTAATTACACACATAAAGAACACTATCAATATACATACATATAGAGCAGTGAGTTACCTGGAGGCAGGGTAAAACGCTATCTGCACACTTTCGCAGACCCCCACACCAAAAAGCTGGATCCACAGGGGCAATATACAGTACAGACTTCTGTAGCAACTCATCTGCAATAGCACTGTGAAGACTTCCATTGTGAAATAACCCCTGAGAGATTGATCAAAAAACATAAACATTGTTCCAATGAACAGAGAAACTAATGAAACACAAAGAAAGTGACTGGCAGGAGACATAGTATGTACTTAAAAAGGATAAGAAATGTTTCAGGGTGACTGATTAGTATGTAGCAAGCAACTAGCAAATGAGAATGGGGTCAACATTTTACATTAGACTATTTTTATTGTAAGAATTTTTGTGTAAAAGATATAATTTGTAAAATCAGGGAATAATTGGACATACATAAATGAAAAGCACATGAACTATGCACTTGGCAAAACATACCTAAAATACAGCCTATAGCCAGCAATTAAGCAACTACTGAAATGGGCACAAAGGTCAAATATCAAAGGATATCAAGGATCATTAAATGTCCCTGCAATAAAAGCATTAATTGCTGATACCATGTGAGGTGGCAGATATGAGACATGGGAACAATTGACTGTATTCGAACCTTAGCCCCACACCAAAAAATTTAGAGCAAGTCTTCTTGAGTCCAAGGCAGCTGCCTCTTTTGTCCTACTTGTTGCATGGAGCCCATTCAAACTTGAAGTGACATATCCACTGATCACTGCTATAACCTTGAAAACGTCAAATTGCTCAAACCTACAAAGCTTTTATTCTCCTTTTTGTTCATGCTGGACAGATTTAGTTGCAGTACACTTCAGTTGTGTCAAACTGCGGATTTACTTGCAGTGTATTACACTGGGGACACAGGACAATTGACATAGGCTGGAGGTTGGACATCTAGTTAGAATGACCAACTTCTTTAGTGATCTTCAGGCACAGATATTTTTTTCCCCTTTGAGAGCCAGACTTCATTAAGGGCTGTGCAGGTTCCAGGGACCGCATTAGTCCCTGGACATATGACAGGGTTTAAGTTTAATTGGCAAAATAAATACCCTGTTCCCTACCCTGCCCCGGTCTCTTATTTCTAACCCCTAGCCCAACCCAACTACAGAACATTTTTGTTACTCCTAGTGAAAATTATCAGTAGAGAAATACTCACTTCAGTGCAGTTGGAGGAATACTCTAATGGTTTCACAAACTTCAACTGATACATCATTTTGCAGATGACCATCACACAGGACCACACGGTAGAAATATTTGAAGCATATGGACGGAGGTGCGAGTACGGCAAAGCAAACACCCAGGGCACGTAGAAGAGGCAGTTCATAAGGGAGACCTAAGAACACAGAAAGGCAGAGTGTAAAAAAAATAAAAGTAGGATCATTAATAAATCCTTGGAAAGATACTTCCAAGGATTCACATAGTAAGATAAACTAGGACCAGTTGACCTGCCCTACATGAACTAATGAAGCCTTAATGCAATTAAATTTATGAAACTGCTTCAATTTGTAAGATCAACATACAAAATGTACTGTAGGATAACAAAACTGCCTTGTTCTCACATTACCATAATTTATCCCAATTGTATACAGCAAGCTTACATGCAAACCAAATTAAAAAATACAACAAACAAGAGTCACTGTGACAAATCTCATTTGTGCAATCACATGCAGGTATTGTGCCCATATTAACCAAATCTGTTGAATTTTTATGAGGATTTCACCCAAATAGAAACAAAATGTATAAATTTGAAGTTACCCACACACAAAAAATATCACCAAATCTACAGAGACAAATGTGAAAAATGCCCTCATTTCCTAATGAGTTTTTACCGTACTTTTTTTGTGTATGAGAAAAACTTGCTTTACAAATGCAGGAGGAGCACGCTATGTAACCAAAATTATTCTTGGTTTAAACTCATCTGTTCCTTGCACATAAAGTCATCCACTTTGTAGCATGGACCAATACTGATAAGAATGCAGCCTATCAATTAATTAGCCAGTGACATCACTGAAGCACGAGGTCCTGTGTACTGACAACAGTACAGACTGACCCAGTTTTTGACTAATGTGCATTAAAAAACTGAAAAGTTGCGAACAAACCATTTGTCAGAATTATGCCTGAATATAGTTTTATTATATGATTTGATGATTATGGTAAATTAAGAATATTTATTTTGAAGCTTTAAAGGTGACATGTGCCTAAGTGGAATAGAGATCAGGTCGGCAGGAGCACGGAATGTGCGGCAGCCAGTGCACTACTCTCCTTAACTTTCTGTGCTCTTTTTCTCCTTATATTATTCTTCCAAAAAAAAAGTAACTTTTCAGTTATCTTTTAATACAAAGATGGTGCAGACTGTTGATATTTTTATACTGTAAAATAATCCATAATACCTCCTGGACTGCGATCCAGATGATTATGGTGGACACAATCTTGATGATGTGCAGTTCCAGTAGTCTCCACAATAGCACTTGGACATCATGTACAAAATTCAGCAGAGCCAGCAGCAGGGACATTAACTTGTCAATTACTAGAAGCCATGGGTTATTATCTGGAAAAAAAATGTTGATATTTATTCCCTGAATATAATCAATTTGCCAATGAAATCCAAGGATTTCAATCCTATTTACTCCTCTTTCTCATAAGATATGTGAGGCTTTTATGGGACATGAAATCATCTTGAACATGTAGACTACTCATCAGGATTACCTAAAAACAAGTATATAGAATTGAATAGCGTAGGAGGTAAGAATTGTTCTTCTACACTACCTGGTTGCCCATGCATTTTGGTGTTGTGCTCTGCTTCTTGAGGCTCCCAGTTTCCAGTCCTTACTGTAGCTTGCTTGGTAGTCATACCCGTTTGACAGGCACTTGATGAAATACTCCAATGTTAGCCAACTAAGACTTTTGCTACGCAAGCTAGTGGTTATATACATTTAATTTTATGTTAAACCCTTTAAGCTAGAGTGACAAACTGCTTGTTTTCACAGCAACCACATTAATAACTTTATCACTGCCTTATCTTTGTGTTCTGTCCACTGTCCACTGCCCGAACACAGATAAGCATCCTGCTGAGATGGTAGTCTTCAAGCATGTTCTATTATGCTGGCATTGTAAAAAGAAATCACTGACAGCCTATAGTTCCAGCGCTGCAACCAGGAAACATCTGATACTGTTCCTATACACTCAACTGCTAAATTATCGTCTAAATTATCCCGTCTCATGCTTCACAAAGTGGATTTCCTCCACAAAGGGAAGGAATTATTAGGGCACAATCGAAAAAGCTATTAAAAAAATCTCCACTCTAAGGATTTTTGCACACTGGGTTGGAATATCATCAGGGTAAAAGTTTTTAAAGTTAAAATGTATTAGTTTTGTATTAGGCCAAATTGCTACATCCAACCTTGAAAAAAGTACACATTGCTTTACACAAGTATACACAAGTACTGTTTTATCGGGATAACTAAACAATTACATTGGGGGCTAAATTTCTGGTGCTGGTACAATAATTAAAGTAAGGGTAAAAAGCTCTGTACCCACTGCTAAGGAAAAAGAACTAAGGAGCAGCAGAGGAATAGATGGGGGTTATAGCAAGCTGGAGGAACTTTACTCTTTTGACCTGTTATCTCTAAAAAACAAACAATTAATCTATCATTATATCAACCATATACAACCCAGGAGAACAATAATTCTGCCAATGGCTTTTGTCCCAACTTACAAGAATGATTAATATGCTCACTTATTGTGGACAATTTGACAATCTGAAAAGAACTGTTAGAGCATCTCAAACAAATATGCAAACATGTTTTTCATTTTACAGATATTTAGCGTGCATTTTGTAATACGCTTCCACATCATCTTGTTCCTATGTGCTCATGTTTAATGCTACTCCTCTAAGAGTGACATACGTTATAGTTTGCAGACTACTGAGACAAACATGGGAATAGAGAAGATTGTGAGTTTAATTTCAGATAGATTCTACTGTCCGAAAATGGAGAAAGACATTGAAAGTTATTGTAACTCTTGTGGGACAAGCATATTCAGGAAATCCCTCCCAGAGAAGGCTGCCCCCTTAAAGAATATATCCAGCAATGGGCCCTTAGAGTTAGTCTGTATTGACTTTCTGTCAGTGGAACCGGATGAAAGCAACAAGTGTAACATTCTAGTGGTGACAGATCATTACACCCGTTATGCTCAAGCCTACCAGACAAAAGACCAGAGGGCTGTGACCGTGGCAAAAATCCTATAGGAAAAGTTCTTTTGTCCACTATGGACTGCCTTCCCGCATTCACTCGGATCAGGGTCGGGATTTCAAGAGCATGCTAATAAAAGAACTGTGTGAGGTTTGTGAGATAAAGAAGTCCAGGACTACTCCTTTCCACCCCCAAGGAAAGATTCAATTGGACACTTCTCGGCATGATGGGCACTTTTGGACACTAAAAAAAGGCACATTGGAGAAGGCACAGCAGCCATTTGGTCCACGACTACAATTGCACGAAAAAACGAGTCCACGGGGTACTCCCCATATGTCTTAATGTTTGGAAGGGAGGCTAGATTGCCAATTGATATCTGTTTTGTAGTGGACGCTGCTGATCCCCAAGAAAAGCCCCATTTGAAATATGTGGAGCAGCTGAAACAAGAACTAAAGGGTGCCTACAGACTAGCGGAAGCAGCTGTATCAAAACCTGGACAACGAAACAAGGGTTGATACAATCTACAGGTCAAGGAGCATATTCTGGAGCCAGGTGATAGGGTTTTACTTAGACACTTGGGCCTCCCAGGCAAACTCAAATTAGCCAATCATTGGCGAGAGGATCCTCATGTTGTGGTTGCGAAATTGCCAGACATCCCAGCCTACCGAATTAAACCCGAGGGGTGAACAGGCCCTATAAAGACATACCATCGACAACATTTGCTTCCCATCGGAGCTAGTGTCCGGTTCTGGGAGGAGCCTGAAACAAATGAGCCCAAAGTGTCCACACCCAGAAGATCACGATGATTCAGAGAACCGCTCACAGAAGATGAAGATGAGCAAGGAGATGATTGGGGTTATGATGCTCCAGGGAAATCGGGAGAAATAGATTGGAGACAAGATATCAAAAAGCTCACTAGGTCTACTGAGGGGGCCGCTGTGAGACCTCCATGAGCAGAAGAAAGGAGACCTATGGCTGCCATTTCAGATGAAGGTGTCAACCCAAGAGTAGCTGGACGGTTGGATTCTCAGTGTCTAGAGGAAGAAGGATCTAACTAGAGAGTTGACATGGATGGGGACGTGGTTGATCCAGATGGAGGATACATTGAACACCCCAGAAGGGTTTTGGGGGGAGAGGAAGGGAACCCACCAGTTCAGGGTCGGCCCAAAAGGACCCCTACAGCTCAATTGCTTTGTATTGCTTAGATTGGATTGCTTAAATATCTAGTTCTCAATTGTTTGTGTCATAATATTATTTTTAATGCATGACATGTCCCTGGAGCTGGGAAGATTATTGCTGATGCTTTACTTCACTTCACTTTGATTAAGTTAAGTTCAGTTCTTGAGAATTCTGTCCCTAATCAAGGTTAGTTTGGGTGCACTGAAATACTGGTGGTTCATTTGCAATGACCTGGGTAATTGAAGGTTTTTTACTTCATCAAGCACATTGAATCGGGATTTGAGATTATTCTGTCCCAATGGCCTGGAATCTGTTTAGTCTGGTCAGTTATTATTTATAGGAGGACTTGGAGAAGCACTATTAACCCAGTTTTCCTCAATAAGGTCCATTCTAAAGTTAACCTGGCCATTGTGAGGTTTCTGACAGTTTACGGGGGTCGGTGGTTAGCCATCCAACCATTAAGATTACTCTTCTGCTCTTGTACCTGTCAGAAGAGGGACATTTGTCTGAGGAGGCTGTAGCTTGTTACGTGGAGCAAATTTTTAGGGTTCTTGTTTGACTTTGAGAAGTCACTGTGGGTGGCTGGCTTCGGTTCCTTTGGAGAACCTAGC
This sequence comes from Mixophyes fleayi, assembly GCF_038048845.1. Lineage (NCBI taxonomy): Eukaryota > Metazoa > Chordata > Amphibia > Anura > Limnodynastidae > Mixophyes > Mixophyes fleayi. The sequence continues at coordinate 152,539,056 of NC_134407.1, read as the reverse complement.
TGTGACAAAAAAACATGCCAAAGAGCAGCCATCATTACACATTTGGGTTAGTTGGGCACTCTCCATTAACAGGCAGGTTCAGTTGGTAATGCTACTCCTCGGGAAGTTATGGGACACCGCCTGGTTGGGCGGTCCCAAGATAGCAAACCAAAACGGGGTAGAGTTGGGCTCCACCGCCTATAAGTGTCCAATTATCTTAGTGTGCTCTAATTAAGGTTTTATAATGGCTGATGGCTAATTGGTCTTTGTTTTAGTTGACACCACTTTCATTTTAATTTTCAACAAACAAGTGTCTTTATTTATTTAGGTAAGGTAACTCTTGGTTAGTGCAATCAGATAAAAGAAAACGTTTATATAAATTGCTAGTTGGTTTATGTGAATATAAGTAAATGGAATTTGATAGCTTTACAGTGAAGGCAGTAGGAGAAGTGGCCGTATGGCATACCACCGTATACACCCCCACTTCGAATACTGTCCCTATCAACACATTAGATTATATCAGTATATAAAGTGGAAGCAAACATCTGATTTGTTGCTATGGGCAACACCATCTTTTTGTGCATCAATGTTCATAAATGTCTAAAAAACCCATATAGTATACAGGAGTTTTTTATGTTTTACCTTCAGACTCTGGACTGTCCTGTATCACTCCATCTGCAGAAATATTATCAATTCTATCCAGCGTAATCTGACTTGAACTGTTCTTTTTCTCAGCTTCCAGCCTGCACAACACATGCACATATCAGGATTACTGTTTACACTTGGTGTAAAGTACATCTTATCAATGTGAGTTATGAAACACATTATTACATTATTACTTTCAGTGGGGGGAAGTATGCTAGTTTTCTGCTGAAGTGATAACATGATTAAGCAGTCTTCTTTTGGACTACCCCTGCTATTTAGATTATCCACCCTCATGTAGTCCATCTCTGGACGGATCCCCAAACCTTACCAGTATTTCACTCCCAGGCCAGCCAAGTTGACAGCTTGCAGAGAAGAGAGCTGTCCGTGTAGTAGAGTTGGAGATTACTATTCCGGGCTCTTTGGGGTACGTTGGGGTAACATGCATAATTTGAAAAGCCATAATCTATTGAAAATATTCTAACATTATATGAGCTACTTCATTCATCTATATAACTGTATTATAGTATATTATATTACTTAGTATAAGGTATCAGGCTACCGCTTCTCAATGACAATAGCAGGATGTTATAGAACTGCAGGAGGACTTGGACAAAATAATGAGTTGGGCATAGAAATGACGAAAAGATTCAATATAGACAATCATAAATGGGATGCAATTGTGGTGATCTGAAATAGGAATGGTCTTAGGCCTACTAGTAGACAATTATCTGACTTAGCAGCAGTCAGTGTCAGGCATCTGTAGCAAAAGCTAATAAAATCTTGAGAATGTTTAAAGTAGGCATAGATGCATGAGAAGCAAAATGTAATATACATGGGGTACACAGAACTTGAGATGGTTCAGAGATGGGCTACCTTATTAATAAATCAACTGAAAAGTTTATTTATAATAGAAACCTTCACACATTGGAGTTGTTTAATTTTGTGGAAAATGTGCCTCAGAGATGTCCTAATTAATCTCTACAAATATATTCAAGGGCAATACAAAAATTTGTCTGACAAGCTTTTTTACATTAAGTACAGTACAGTACAGGAGAAATGAGGGGATTCACTGTAATTGTTTTTCACTGTAAGGGTAGCTAGACTGTGGAAATCACTGCCTAGAAAGGTAGGTATTAGCAGAATCATTTGATGGAGTTAACAACTGATTGGATGCTCTTTCTTTGGTATCAATGGTATAAATAACAAATTAATATGTTGATTGATACAGGAATGAATTTGACTGCCATGATTGGGGTCAGGAAGAATTTTGTTTTCCCCTGTGAATTTAAATTGACAGATGCTTCTGGGGTTGTGCTCTGCCTTCCTCTGGATTAATACGTTTTGAATTTATAGAAATCTTGGTAGACTTGTGTGTTTTTCAACCCCACTAACTATTGTATGTAACAAACTAACTACGTTAAAATACAAGTAGGATCTAACCCACATTAGGTATTTGAAGCGTATATACTGCCCACCCCATGAAACACTTGTGTAGCATAGAACTACAGCGACCCTTGGAAAATAAGCACTTTGTTCACGTGTTGCGTTTCAAGAGATGAAAGTCAAGCTGTTCCTTACGTCTTGTGCAGACTGCCAAGGTTGTCTTTTATCCTGTAAAGGCAAAATAATTCTGAGATTTTTACTATGCACTTTATTCACAATAGGAAAACGTAAAGGTGTAAGTAAAGAACAGTCTGTGTGACTCTAACCTTATATCGAAGCTAAATTTAGAATTGGGCTCATTTGGCCCCTGTCTATGTACACTTACAAGGCAAAGATACCCCATCTACTGTGGCCCTCCAATTTATTCATTAGTTCCACTTATGTCTGCTCTTTAGTCGTTCACAAAATCTACACCTACACTCCTTTTGAATATACGTTCACCGATTTCATCTCTTTTCTTGTTATTTAAATGTTCCTGTTTAATTATTTCTACAACTATTTGGGTCTGCTCAAGTGCGCCAGTGGTTCCTCGCGTAAAGGTACTTTTAACGCAAGGCCACAATAAGAATGCTTATAAACAGTTCACAGAACTCTGAGTTGAGCTCTAATATCCCTGTAATCTACAATTGGGAAAGTTACTCCTTATCAAACACAATTGTGCATAATAGTCATTAAAGTGATTACATCAACAATCACCAGTTTACTGCGCTTAAATTATAATTCAGTATTTTATTTTTAGTTTTCAAGTGTGAAAGATATATATATATTTATGTATGCTTTTACTCACATGTTGGACAGAAGGAGGACACGGTTCTCCAATTTTTTCTTCCTGTTTACAGAAAGAAACATATACAAATATATACATATGCTACAATATGAAAATTCTTTAATTATTTTATAGCAGTCACCACTCGGGAGCATGCCATAGACCCATACCTTCCTTATACAGACCTGTCATAAATGCCTCCTTCATTAATCAGAATATTGTTGAGGTCTGTCAGCTTCAAGAAGTCATCATTAAAGTAGTAGAGCTGTAGAATACAGGCCAGCAGGAAGGAGGAGGGGAGCAGTATACCAGCAAACAGCTCCACAGTGCTGTACTGCTCCAAACCCAGGTCTCTCAAGCTGTATATATTAAGAAAGAGAAGAAAAGGTCACTATTTGCTTACTATAATTAATAAGCTACTATCAGTCAAAGTACACCTGCTCTTATAAACAATAGAGCTATTTGGTTTACTAGGATCCAATGGCATCACTGAACGTGTGAAACAAATCCTGCAATGTCATAAATATTGGTTACACTGATAAAATGTATACCTCCATTACGCAAGCAATGGGGACACTCACAACAATCTCATTTCAATGCCATACATATGGAGCAGAGTTAATGTAAATTATGTTTCTCAATTATCTTGTATTTCACATGTCACAACATCTGTATTACAATCTTTGTTCTTCAACACAATATCTGGTAATTAATTGGTAAAGCAAATAATACAATAAATACTACTATTGCTGTCCAGGATTCTGTATAAAGTTGGGATCTGTCTTTTTATCATAAATCAACCAGGGGTCTAAGAAGCATCCCTGACAATTGGATGTAACATGACTTCCCAGTGTCCGCTAATTGTGAACTATACTTCCATAAGGTCTCCATGTAATGCCCAATGACATAAACAGGGAAGGCAAGTCCCACTATCTGTGGGCCCCATAGCAGCTGTGCCCCCTGCACTTATGTTAGTTACACCCTTACTGATACCCCATAATTGTCTCTACCTATTTAAGTTGCAACACTGTTCAAAATTATTCTAGTCAACAGTACTATGTTTGGTAAAATACCTAAGTGTTTCTCACCCTTCTTCTGACATGCCCAGAATCTGAAGGAAAAAGCCAGAAATGGTCTTGAACTGATAGACATAGACGGCAATTAGAACCACCATTGAGTAGGAAACCACTGTGATCCAGAAATACTTCAGTATTTTTCTCCACCACTCATAATGAATCTGCAAATTAATCCATGATAGTATTGCATATACATAAAAATATTTCCTGTGTCACTACATAGATCAAAGTTATACATGGGCCATACAATTAAGAACAGTATATATAATATAATAATACACCTTACCATTTTCACAAATATTTATGAGCATTAGAATACCAAGTAAGACTGAGATGAACAATGACCAATGCTGTGGTAGAGGTAATGTACACTTACTAGCAGGTTGCAAGAACAGTATACATAATAAGCCGGGAAAGGAAAGGGGAAAAGCAATGAATTAAGCCCTTGACAGGATGGTCATTGAGATATTTTCTTCCAGGTGGAAGTCCTTTTGCTACAATAAGGTAACAACAGGGTCCAAGCAGATGGTTTCCTTAGCTGGAATTAGTTAGAAAAAATTGAATAATTCACTTACCATTAAATCATTTTTTTCAGTAGTATATAAGGTACAGAGACATGACTTTTGGATTAAGCCCCACCAGCTTGAGGCATGATACTTTCCATCTATGCTAAATTAAGGTTCAGTTTACATGAAGCAATCTTTATCTTTATTTATTTTTTATGACAATCAGAATAGTATAGCAGAATGGATTTGTGAATGAGTGTTAATAAGCGTGACGATAGAGTGTCTCTACTACTCACTTTCCTGAAGCGTCTGCCCAAGGATGACTCCTTGTCTTCAGCTTTTACCATGTGAATATGTCAAGATAAAAACCGTATTACGTTTTTCTTTCATGTTTTCTTTTTACTTTGGAGAACAACTATTCTCTCAAATTTTAAAATTAATTTAAGTTTATACCGCTCTCTGTCACGATTTTGCACCCAAAAAATCTTGAGCTTCACTCCAAAAGCTTTGCACCCTAGTCAGCCCTTTTGAATAGCCATGTCTTGGTTATGTTTGAAAGTTAAAATGATACTTGCACATATAATTTCAGTTGGCCGACTGTTAAAAATCAGAAAATGCTTTCTGCAAGGTATTAGCGCCCTCTTCTGTAATACCTCATTTTTCAGCAATGGCTTGATGTCAAGCCCTTCTAGCCTCGCCAATGGTAGGGGTACCCAATTTTTATGCTAATGTTTATACTTATTATTGAACCTGTGGCCAACATAATCAGATCTAATCTTGACATCTCAGGTATAACTACCAACAACACACGACAAGCTGTATTTGCTGACAATGTCCTCCTTTCCCTTACTAAACCCATTACTTCTTTGACCAACTTATTTAAGGAATTGCCAGAGTTTGGCATGGTCTCATGATATAAAGTGAACAATAACAAGTCAGATCCATTCACCTACCTGACCACTTCATAAAGCTTCATAAATTAAACTAGTGGAAGCTCGACTCGAGTGAATACTTAGGCATCATCATAACTAAATCCTAAACAGCTCTATAAAGCAAACTTCCCATCTTTATTCCAGAATATAATTGAGACCTCTCTCAGGTAGAATAAAGACAATAAAAATGAATTTCCTCCTCATAGTTCCCTAACCATTTCAAACTTTGCCTGTGGCTCTGCCGAATGGGGCAATTTACAGACTTCAGACAGTATGCAACAACTTTGTAACTATAAGAAACCTCATATGTGGATGGTCCACTTGGCCAGGTCTTCTGTAGCAGGTGGATTGGCAATACCCATGTTCCTCAAATGCTATAATGCTACACACCTTAGTAAATTCATGGTTTGGCATATTGACCCAAACATTAAACGCTGTGTCGACCTGGAGAATGAGTTAGTTGGCAAGTGCTCACTGGGATTCATTTCCTGGCTTAAGAAAACAACAGAGACCAAAAAAAGCTCTAACTGTCCCATCCGTGAACTTAGTGTTATCCATCTGGGACAGTCTTAACAGAAGTTTTTGCCTGTCAGTTCAACCCTCACCCCTTTCTCCCAATTGTGTTCACCCCCTATTCCCATCTAGCAAAATTGAATCTATGGCCTCTGAGTAAAGGGTGGTTGGGAACACTCGTCTACGTCACATAGCAGGACAGGTAGTGCCCATCTTATTTGCGGAGCTACAAGAAAAAACCCAACTACCCCATAACATTTTTTATCAATACCTCCAAATTTATCACTTTGTCTAATGCTCAGACAAACATCACTTAAGCAGTTAACCCAATTAAAGCGGCAATGTTGGGACCCACCTTCTGGATTACATTATACAGGCGGTGGGTCCCAACATTACCGTTTTAAAAGCGCCGTTTCACTGGGTCCATGACAAGTGACGTCATTTCTTATTGTACACGTTTGGAAAAGTTTCAATGTGGAGGTCATTAAAGCAGGCCGAAATCCTGGATGTCTGTTACATAGTATGTCGTTTTTATAGCAATTATTATTTTTTTTGTCATTGTCACTTCTGTCGGCATTGTCAGTTCTGCAGAAATGACTACTACCACCGAACCCATTTTGTAACACAATAAAAACTGTTATTGCCAACATCACAGAGCTGTCTCTTAGCCTGACCCCCAACTAACTTACTACTTTGAGCCCCTATACCACACATAGACAAACATCTAGATACACTCATACTACATATATACTGCTTTGCAAAGCATCAAATTGCAAGCATCTGTAAGAAACCTAATCCTCCCACACAGCAAGAAACCATTAATAACATCTGGTTTGTCTCCAAAATGAAGTTTAATTCTAGTCTTCAAAACAATAAAGTTAAACATTTCCAAAAGATCTGGGAACCCTGATATTCCTACCACAGCACCCTACTCACTGGCATCTCATGAGCATAAGATATCACAAAGGACGTCCCATGACTCATTTGCTACTCATTTACACTACTTCTTTCAAGCTGATATATTAGGCATTTTTTTCACTAATGAGAGGTAATCTGGGTCATGTCAGACACAGTAGCTCTTATTCAGTGGTCAGATTGACATTCAATATGCAGAAGTAAAATATTAACTATGCTGCATAGTGTTTTATTGAATGCTGTTCAGGAGTGATCATGTTCCTGGCAGTCTCTGGAATCTCAGGCTTCAATGACAGTCTGTCTCCACATGTAGAGCCTCCTATCAGGTGAGGGCTGGAAAAGTTTAGCCTGGGGGGCAAGACTCGAAACAGCAGCCTATTACGAACATTTTACAGGAAAAAAATGCAGGTGGCCCAGTCATCCAGCCCAAGATAACTCACAAAGGGACCGGTCCAGGGGCTGTCCCCCAACCCAGCCTGCTTCTGCCTCTTCTGGATTACACAGTGACCATATTTTGCCATTGTGGATTCTACTGCAGGTGGTTGTTATCAGTTTAAAGAGAACCAAATGCCCTATGGAAGGAAAACACTCAGTCCAGGCCAAAAATCAGCCTCTCTGCTTAACGTAATGGGAACAGAGATTTTCAATGGACCAAGCCTTAGAATACAGTGACTGCATTGTGAATGCACATGTGTGTGTTATAATCAAAGGCTCAGCTTTACAATTATACTATACCTGGCTCACCTTGTACAAAGACACACAAAATAGGAACAGCACAATGTAGAGGATCTTGTACACCACAACTTTGCCACTGAAACTGACGACAAAAAACATAGCTCCGCAAAAGTAAATCCAGTACTTCACCAGTGTACCTCTCACCAAGGAGCCAAGCATTTCCATGAATGCATTTGGAGGTTCATCTGTTTCTGCAGGTATCAAAACAAATGTTATCGAAAACTAGACAAAAAATATAGATACTTAAAAACTTCGCATTTTCACTGAACAGTACATTAATTTTTCTATTGAAAGTATCTAAATAAAGCCACCTACACAACAAGTGATCAAGTTTCAGTTGTGCAAGACTCTAGCCTTCTGCCCCTTAAACCAGGAATGCACTGAATACAGGACTATATTACAAAATCATCAAAATAAAAGTATATATTTATATATATATATGGCCTAAAAAATCCTTATTTTGTAAGAAGGGCACAGAGTTATTGATTCAAAGCAATAAAAATTAGGAGAATTCTAAATGTTCCTGATTCAATTGCATAAGCTACTTTGGGTCTATTTTTGACATGGTAATTGGAAGAATCCCAAATTTTAACTGACAGGCAAGACTGAGCTTTAATGGGATCATAACAATGTAATATTGAAGGTATTCACTCCTTGCGGGGTCTACCCTTTGCCATCGAGCTGGCAGTACAAGTCAATTAAAGATGCAGTAAATTGTGATTTAAATTAGTTACATCATTTTAGTCCTTTATAACAATACAAATGATATTGCTACTAGCACCTTTACAAACTGAAGAAGTCCTTTCCTCGACGGACTCCATGGCAGCAATTACGATTCAGCTGACAGGTAAAGGAAACACCTCACCATTGAGTCATAAGCTTTTCAAGCCAAGGATGTAGCTACTGCTTTTGTTGAATGAGGTCTGAGGATTTCCGACACCTCATGCTACTTCCCCTTATATTCCTGTATAATAACTTCTTGGACTCATCATTCTAACACTTTACCCTTTCATATATTTATATCCATTCCCAGAAACGAAAGCTGTTGTGTGGGTACCAGCTGGCTTTTGGTCATATTTATGATCCAACCATGATCTTGCAAAAAAAGTGATTGCTTTCATTGAATTTTTCTGAGTGATGCTTCTTCATTTCACAAGATGTGATCTAGGTATGGCCAAACTGAAATCTCTTGTTTTCTTAATGCTGCCATCAATTTTGCCAGAACTTTGGTGAATGTTCTTGGGGATGTGGAGAGACCAAAGGGTAGGCATAGTAACTATCCACCTGTTCCCAATCTTTACAGATGGGATCCTTAATTACTTTATGCACTATGCACCTGTACGTACTTTGTAGATGTTACTTCTTGCATTCCCATCACCTTATAAATATGTTATAGTAGGACTTCTACTGTTTCCAAATTTAAAGGCCTGGACATTATTATTTCCATTTCTTCACTTTCAGATAATCCATTACGCTCATGTAATGACCCCTCTATGTCATAATTTCTGTAAAAACATAAGGTTCTAAATGTATTTGAGACCTTGCTTTTTTCTTTCATTGGCAAGCATAGAGGTTTTCCTTAGTTGCAAATGCTTTCATCATCCAATTTTTACGACCTTTAAATTGCTCAGGAGGCTGGTCTATGTCTTCACTGGTGTGTGATATAAAATTACTGCACACACTGTTCACTGTTAGGTCCCGATCACACATACTTATGGTGGGTTTTCATAGTTTGCTTCCCTACTGAAGGCTCTGAAATGGTACTGGAGAGGAAAAGAATTACTAACTGCTCTAATAGAACAAATGCACCCCCTCTAGGGGCTTACTTTGAGCTGGTGCTTTTTGGCTCCTTTGGGGTTATATTACTTCTGGAAGTAGCTGGCTATGCAACTCCACTCTTCATATGCTGGATAACCCAGAAGAGCGTGGCAGCCTGGCTCCTATTATTGAGTACTAAGTTGCATCCTCTGTACTCTCCTTAGCGAGATATCCGTCATGTCCCGCATTTGCTACATCAGAGCTAGTATACTGTGGCCTGAGCCATACCAATCTTGGACTAGCAATCCAACATCATTGCAACACCAAGATCTTCTGGGAATCATCCAAGGACAAACAAGGTAAATCCCTTAATAAAATAATAAACCTTTTTACATTAACATCTGCCTTGTTACACTTGAATAGACAGGAAAAGACACATGGGTAACAAGAGCTAGGTTTTATATACCTGGTGAGGTGTTCCTGTCTCTGTCAGCTGAGCAAGGAGTTAACCCATTCATGATGGCTGCCATGGAGTCTTTCGATTAAAGGAATGAATTATAAATAATTTACTTTTTTTTACTTCTTGAGCTTGTGAAAGTGCTAGTAGCAATATCATTTGTTTTGTTATAAAGGACTAAAAAGATGTAACTGATTTTAACCAAACTGCATCTATTAGTGGGAGTTCCAGGAGGAAATATCAGTTAAGAACAGATAATGGATGGTACTTTCACAAAGCTTCTCATGGTTATTTACAAGATATGGAAATTGACTCTAGTGGGCCCGTATTTTCCCTCCAATCAAACTACCTATTGTGTACTTACCACTCTCCTCCACCAAAACTTCTTTCAATGATTCCTGATCTTTATCCTGTTCCCGTTCTTTTAAATTCTGCCGTAGCAATATCCAGAATATGAGGGCATAGGAGATCTGAGATAAAATAATCTACTATTAGTAAAGTGTCAATAAATCTCCAAAGCAGTACCAAGAAGGGTGCTACTGTAGTTTGTTTGCCTCACCTTCAATCCAAGATGCACACACGGCATTGTGTATGGCTTCAAGTCAAAGTCAATGAGAACATTAGTGGGCACTCCAGGGAACAGCTCTTCCTGGGAGATATTGAGTCCCACAAAAAAGTTCTGGATGACTAAAATGTTGGCGTAGCAAGCCAAAAATGGGGCACTTAGCATGGCATAGCGTCGGCGGTCCCGAATCATCCAGATTACGCATGACCATATTAACAGGACAAACGTCAACCAGCTGTTATGTGTGATGCTCCAAACCTGGTTAAAATAGGTGTGTAATGAAGGGCTGAGATAATACAGGTTTAAGGTAATGAAATATAAAATGAACAGTCAACATCTGAGACAAGATAATTCATTATGAATAATGTATTGAGGCCGTATATTTAACAATATAACAGGATTTTTTTTATACTTATTTTAAATCCTTCTCTCTGAATTTATTGTTGGGCACACAAACCTTGGGGTATAGAGGCTCAGCCAGGAGTTTGGACACTTTAAACATTTCTACGCAAAGTCTGAAACTCCTCCTCCTCTGTATCCCTTGCAATAATTTGCTTTGATGCTCCCCAACCTCTCTTATGGGATCATAAAGGATCGAAAGGTCATCCATTTTGCGAAACTCAAAAGTCATAATAACATAGGCAGAGTCCTGACAACAACTAACAAGTGAAGGGATCCTCCCTCTTTCAAAGACCCACCTCAGCCTAAAGTGAGGATCACAATAACATGACTTAAATGGAACTTGGATACCACTTTACACTGAAAGGAGATTCCATCAACGACATGTGGCTGATTCCATTTCTCCATCTTCCATTGGAATACTTCCAGATGTAAAGACAATTCTCCTTGATGTAGGGCATCCCTCTTGAGAAAATCTGCTTCCCACTTGACTCCTCCAGAATCCAATAGCCCTAAAGGCAATACTGAAGATTGATGGCACCACAACCCCAAAGGCTGACGTCCATCATCATAATTGCCCAGGCACATATAGCAAAAGGACAATCCCCTGTTGAGGTTGTTGACATTCAACCACCAGAGAAGCCACTGACACACCCTTGGAGACAGTCTGATGAAATGACTGGTTAACTGATGTGTGACTTTTTCCAGTTCAATATGAGCTCAAGCTTCTCTTGAGTAAAACCATACAAATTCCACTGCCTCTAAGGTCGAGGCTATCTTTCCTATGTCCTTCATTCAAAACAGCACAGTCATCTGTCTGAGAGCTAATAGAGACTTTATTAGTCTCTGTAATGAACATTTAGTCTTCCAGCAAAAACACCATCTTTTGTCCAATATCGTATAGTAGCTCTATTAAAACAATCTGCTGGCTAAGTATTAATTTTGATTTTTGATAATCCAATCCAAACGGACAAAGATTTGGGCTGTCTCACATGGGCCTGTCGGGGACCCTGCCTTAATAAACAGACCATCCAAGGAAGGAATCATAGTTGTCCCCCTGAACTTCAGAAAAGCCATCATAACTGTCATGATCTTTATGAACACCCTCGGCTTTGTTGCCAGGCTGAAATATAGAGGTGAAAATTGAAAATGTTAAGCCTGAAGTGTAAATATAAGAAAGCATTGGTGAACTTTCAAGATCAAAACATGCAAGTATGCATTATTAATGTCCATGGAGAGCATAAACTCATTCTGTACCACGCTTGTTATAATAGACATCGAAGATTCCATAATGAATTTGTGCACCCATGTTGGGAATTTTGGCTCAAAATGGACCAAAATGATGCATCAGGTTTTTGAAGACAAAGAAATTTGAATAGAATCCTAATCTTTACTGCTGTTCCTGAACTGTTATAACCACCCCTGAGGAGACCAATGGTTGGAAAGATTCCCACAGAGCTAGTTGTTTTGTCTCCAGAAGGCCAAAGGTGAAGGGGAATTCAGGAACTGTATGATATATACTCTCACTCAGGCATCTGAAGTGGAACTGAATGACTGATCCCAGAAGAGAAGAAAATTGCCCATCATGTTGACTGTTTTTTTTAGGGTTTGTAAGGTAGTCACTTAGCTAGCCAAGTCTGTTTCCCACAAGGAGCTGAGGAATGTCTTCAGGAAATTGGACCCCTTACCTTACCTGTGGAATAATAGGACCAGAACCTAGAACCCGCTAGACTTTGGGGCATTAACCGTCAAACTGGAACTATTTCCCATATTGGCCTGAGTAATAGTGTTATCCAGTTTTGGACTGAATAATACATAACCTGAGAAAGCCAGGGACTCTAAAGTCCACAGACTCTGCATTCACTTCCCAGGCCAGAGTATAAGCCCAACAGAGACCATTGGGTCTGAATCCCTAGCCCCCAAGAGTCCAGCATCAAGAGCCACATCCCGCAGATAGTTGGACATTTTGTGGATGTTCTCAACCAAGATCTGTAATTCTTTCCTTAATTAACCTGGGTGCAAGCCCTCTAAAAGCTGGTCAACCACCTCTCCACTGCTTTGTTAACCCAAGCTGGGGTTAAGATGGGTCTAACAAAGGTCCCAGCCACAATATATATAGATGTAAGTATGGCTTTGAATGTTCTGTCCATGTTATTCCTAAGAGCACATCATTCAGGATCAGAATGGTGGTGGACTTGGACAAGCGCAGTATTGGAGTAGCCACGTTTGAGGGGATTCCCATTTAACAGTAAAAAGAGTCTGCAATTTGTATGAAATCAGTCTTCAATCTGAGAGGAAGAATGAAAGGAAACTAATTGCTCCTTCTTCCATTTAAACTATAAATTTTTCACATCAGGGGCTGACCATGACTACAAGGCTCCAGTGGGAGTGAGGAGACACTTAAATGAAGTCACTCTTCTAGTGAACAATCCAGTGCCTGTCTTGCTGACCAGTGTTGCTATCTGCACTGTGTTTTCAGGCACTGCCTAACAGGAAATGTGCAGCTCCTCATCCTTCTTCTGGCAACCTGCAGCCTAGTGCAAGGCTCCCTACTCATTTGGAAACCTAAGAAATGAATTCCCACCATGATAGGGGATATAGAGGGGAAGGAGTTTCAGACATTGTATAAAATTTTTAAAGTGCTCAAACGGTTTGCTGAGCCTATATCCCCAAGGTTCCAGTGCCCCCCCAAAAGAATGATAGCGAAATTGAGATGAACTGTTTCACTACCTTGTAACCACACCCACACCTTATTAGTCCATTACTGTTCTCTCCAAACATGCCACCACCATCTTACCATCATCACGATTAATGCGCTGACATAACTCTGCCTCATGATAAACTGGCCGAGTACAGTCATACCACTAGGCTTCGACTCTGCAGCAGCCAACTCCTCTGATTTCTCTTTTACTGAATAACATGCACAAATATAAAATAAAGAAGACATAAAGCACATGAGAAAGTATAAAATCTGTGGACAAAATATTATCTTTGACTTAAAGAATCTGACATTGTTAAGATGAAAAGGTCCTTAGGTTAAGTCTGTTGGCTGTGAGAGTAAGAGTGTGATCAGTGTGTATGCTGTGAGAGTGAGAGTGTGATCAGTCTGTATGATGTGAGAGTGTGATCAGTCTGTATGCTGTGAGAGTGTGATCAGTCTGTATGCTGTGAGAGTGTGATCAGTCTGTATGATGTGAGAGTGTGATCAGTCTGTATGATGTGAGAGTGTGATCAGTCTGTATGCTGTGAGAGTGAGAGTGTGATCAGTCTGTATGATGTGAGAGTGTGATCAGTCTGTATGATGTGAGAGTGTGATCAGTCTGTATGCTGTGAGAGTGTGATCAGTCTGTATGATGTGAGAGTGTGATCAGTCTGTATGATGTGAGAGTGTGATCAGTCTGTATGCTGTGAGAGTGTGATCAGTCTGTATGATGTGAGAGTGTGATCAGTCTGTATGATGTGAGAGTGTGATCAGTCTGTATGCTGTGAGAGTGTGATCAGTCTGTATGATGTGAGAGTGTGATCAGTCTGTATGATGTGAGAGTGTGATCAGTCTGTATGCTGTGAGAGTGAGAGTGTGATCAGTCCGTATGATGTGAGAGTGTGATCAGTCTGTATGATGTGAGAGTGTGATCAGTCTGTATGCTGTGAGAGTGTGATCAGTCTGTATGCTGTGAGAGTGTGATCAGTCTGTATGATGTGAGAGTGTGCTCAGTCTGTATGCTGTGAGAGTGTGATCAGTCTGTATGATGTGAGAGTGTGATCAGTCTGTATGATGTGAGAGTGTGATCAGTCTGTATGCTGTGAGAGTGTGATCAGTCTGTATGATGTGAGAGTGTGATCAGTCTGTATGATGTGAGAGTGTGATCAGTCTGTATGATGCGAGAGTGTGATCAGTGTGTATGCTGTGATAGTGTGATCAGTGTGTATGCTGTGAGAGTGTGATCAGTCTGTATGATGTGAGAGTGTGATCAGTGTGTATGCTGTGAGAGTGTGATCAGTCTGTATGATGTGAGAGTGTGATCAGTCTGTATGCTGTGAGAGTGTGATCAGTGTGTATGCTGTGAGAGTGTGATCAGTCTGTATGATGTGAGAGTGTGATCAGTCTGTATGATGTGAGAGTGTGATCAGTCTGTATGCTGTGAGAGTGTGATCAGTCTGTATGATGTGAGAGTGTGATCAGTCTGTATGATGTGAGAGTGTGATCAGTCTGTATGATGTGAGAGTGTGATCAGTGTGTATGCTGTGATAGTGTGATCAGTGTGTATGCTGTGAGAGTGTGATCAGTCTGTATGATGTGAGAGTGTGATCAGTCTGTATGCTGTGAGAGTGTGATCAGTCTGTATGATGTGAGAGTGTGATCAGTCTGTATGATGTGAGAGTGTGATCAGTCTGTATGATGTGAGAGTGTGATCAGTGTGTATGATGTGAGAGTGTGATCAGTCTGTATGATGTGAGAGTGTGATCAGTCTGTATGATGTGAGAGTGTGATCAGTCTGTATGATGTGAGAGTGTGATCAGTCTGTATGCTGTGAGAGTGTGATCAGTCTGTATGATGTGAGAGTGTGATCAGTCTGTATGATGTGAGAGTGTGATCAGTCTGTATGATGTGAGAGTGTGATCAGTCTGTATGATGTGAGAGTGTGATCAGTCTGTATGATGTGAGAGTGTGATCAGTGTGTATGCTGTGATAGTGTGATCAGTGTGTATGCTGTGAGAGTGTGATCAGTCTGTATGATGTGAGAGTGTGATCAGTCTGTATGATGTGATAGTGTGATCAGTCTGTATGATGTGAGAGTGTGATCAGTGTGTATGCTGTGATAGTGTGATCAGTCTGTATGATGTGAGAGTGTGATCAGTCTGTATGATGTGAGAGTGTGATCAGTGTGTATGCTGTGATAGTGTGATCAGTCTGTATGCTGTGAGAGTGAGAGTGTGATCAGTCTGTATGATGTGAGAGTGTGATCAGTGTGTATGCTGTGATAGTGTGATCAGTGTGTATGATGTGAGAGTGTGATCAGTCTGTATGATGTGATAGTGTGATCAGTCTGTATGATGTGAGAGTGTGATCAGTCTGTATGATGTGAGAGTGTGATCAGTCTGTATGATGTGAGAGTGTGATCAGTCTGTATGATGTGAGAGTGTGATCAGTGTGTATGCTGTGATAGTGTGATCAGTCTGTATGATGTGACAGTGTGATCAGTCTGTATGATGTGAGAGTGTGATCAGTCTGTATGATGTGAGAGTGTGATCAGTGTGTATGCTGTGAGAGTGTGATCAGTGTGTATGCTGTGAGAGTGTGATCAGTCTGTATGATGTGAGAGTGTGATCAGTCTGTATGATGTGAGAGTGTGATCAGTGTGTATGCTGTGAGAGTGTGATCAGTCTGTATGATGTGATAGTGTGATCAGTCTGTATGATGTGAGAGTGTGATCAGTGTGTATGCTGTGATAGTGTGATCAGTCTGTATGATGTGAGAGTGTGATCAGTCTGTATGATGTGAGAGTGTGATCAGTGTGTATGCTGTGATAGTGTGATCAGTCTGTATGCTGTGAGAGTGAGAGTGTGATCAGTCTGTATGATGTGAGAGTGTGATCAGTCTGTATGATGTGAGAGTGTGATCAGTCTGTATGCTGTGAGAGTGTGATCAGTCTGTATGCTGTGAGAGTGTGATCAGTGTGTATGCTGTGATAGTGTGATCAGTCTGTATGCTGTGAGAGTGAGAGTGTGATCAGTCTGTATGATGTGAGAGTGTGATCAGTCTGTATGATGTGAGAGTAAGAGTATGATGAAAAGCAGTATTAGTGATTCATCATGCAGAGCTGGTTGCAAAATGGTAAATTATTGTTAAAAAATAGTATGAAAAATAGCATATTTCTACCTGTATACAGAGCCGTACACATGTTAATGCATCAGCAGCATATGCATCTGTCATCATCATCATCGGCAAGTATATGCACCTGCCCTACAGTAGGTGCAAACAACAGGCTACACGCAAATATAGATGTTTCTGCAGGTCTGCATGAGCCACATTTGAATAAACACGCCTTTACTGTACTTGGCCATAGTAAGAAAAGCCCTTCACTCCCCCGGCCTGCACTCCAGATGTAGGTGGGAACTAAGTGTGAGGCTGGTGCAAGTCTGCATAGATGTATATGAGTGCACCCACTTTCTGGGATTGTGCAGCGCAATTTCATGCAAGATATGCTTTGAAAACTGGTGTATGTCCCACTCTGCATCAGCCCCACAATGTTATACGGGTAGACCCCCTTCTACATTTATTAACAATTGGTGTAAACTAGCAAGTATTTAAATAATAATAATATTACAGAATGCATCATACCAAAACCTTCAAAAGTAATAAATGTAGAATATGCGTATAATAAACATAATTTCATTACAATGGATCAGTACTAATATTTTCCTTTTAAAATTGTAAGAAATTGTGGATTTAAAGAAAAAACGATAATAATCCACTAGAACAGCCTAACTAAAACCTTTCCACATAGTATTAAAATGCGTGTGGTTCGAGTGTGTGATTGATAAAATTCCGACAATACTAGGAGCGACATGAACATTGCGAATGGTGTAATTACGACATGGAGGAAATAAAGACCTGATAATAAAGTGACAGCCAAGAATTCCGGCAACACAACATACAGGCACTGACGTTGACGCCAATTCAAATGGCGACAGTTACATTTCTGCTATTAAGGGGACAGTACGAGGACCCATCGGCTGTCTAATGTCCAACCCTTTCTAAAAGAACATTATATAGCCGTTGGGTCCTCGCATTGCCCCTTAATAGTAGTAATGTAACTGTCACCATTTGAACTGACGTCAATGTCAGTTTTTCATCAAGTCTGTATTACCTCCATGTCGTAATTACACCATTCTCTTTGTTTATGTCACTTCTAGAGTTGTCAAAATTCTAAGAACTGCAAAAATGTCTACCACTGATTAACAGAGAGGATCATTATAAAAAAAATGCTCTATGTAAAATAACTATTTAAAAAAATGACAACCAATTGTTACAATAAGTATGAAATGTATTGCGTTTATAACAAATATTTAATTGATTAAGTTATGATTGTTAGTACAGAGGGCTATTCCATAATGGTTGGAGAAACTTATTCGACATAAAATACAAAGATTTTACTGTATATAACTGCAGTAAAAATGGTTATATTAAGGTGAAATAAAGCGTGAATAGAAATATTGTGCTGTAGAAACAGCAACACAAAATAAAGAGACTATAGTGCTAAAATTGGTGAAAAAATCTTCAATGTAGTGATAGTTTTTGCAGTAGTTACAGGTGAACTGGGACAATAATTTGCATATCTTCCAAATAGCATGTCGCCTTAAGTGGATATTAACCGCACTTCAATTTATATGCCTTGATGTAAATTCAGATCACATGCCTAAAACCTTTCAAATACCTTCTTAAAAAAACAAGTCAATTAGACCACAGCAGTAAACAATTTTTCACTATTTTGAAGGCATTAACACATAAGTCTTGTTACCATAGTCTGCTTTTTTTTTCTTTTTAGCTCCTCTGTTTCTACAGCATTGCTTATATATACACACTCTATTTCATATTGATATAGTAATTTTTATTACACTTAGATACAGTTGGCCTTATTCATTAAGGAAAGTAAGGTAAAAAAATTAGTACGTTTTCTCCTGGACAAAACCATGGTACAATGCAAGGGGTACAATTTAATTTATTATTTTGCACATGAGATATAAACTTTCTGTTTTTTTCATGTAGCACACAAATACTTGATAGCTTATTTGTACACTGAAATTTAAATTTGATCTAGGACATGCTCTACCCCAATTCTAAATCTGCTCTCACATTTTAAATTGACCTCCCCCTCCAAAACAACATGGTTTTGCCAAGGTTCAAAGTTACCCAATTTTCCTGCTTTACTTTGCTTATTGAATCAGGCCCAGTAATATCTATGTATTTTATGTAGAAGAAGTTCCCCTAACCAATAAGAAATAGTAGAAGATAGTAGTAATAACTGATTAATTCATTGTTTATTGTGAGGAGCTTGAAGTCTTTAATTGATTAACATATGATTGCTAGTACAACATTGAAAATGTATTATGAACTTGATACATTTTATCTTTTTTTTGTGATAATAATTGTAATTTGTCCTAATTGACAGAATGAATACAGGATTTTGAATAGTTTTTTCACAGTAATAATTCATTAGTCGTATTTTGTCTTAATTGACAGAATGAGTATATAGGATTTTGAATAGTATTTCACAGTGAATATGTGTATTTTTCATAATAATGCTCCATTTTAATACTATATGGAAAGATAATAATTAGGCTGTTTCAATGTATTGGTGTTATGCATATTTTAAATCATTGATATCTTACAATATTCAAATGGACACTATGGGCTATGGGCTAGATTTACTAAAGTGCGGTTTGGGGAAACTGAGAGTTTTCAGTGATTTTTCCGGTTTATTTTAAGGGGACACTATTATTGTATTATATCATGGGGAAATGTGAATATATAATAATATAGACTGATTGTTGATGGTGGATATAATTATTTATGTTGCACAATTTGGCATTACATAATGCCCAAATAATACAATAATTCAATAATTTTGTCCCTTTAATATAATGAAAAATACAATTTAAATTAATTTTGCCCCTTAATCAGTAAAAAATGATTGCCCCAATAACTTAAATGTCAATTGTGCTTCTGTTTGTGCTCTGAATGGCAAAACAGGATGTTTGAGCTATCAAGCCATTCAGAAGCAGATATAAAAAAAACCTGTCTTTTGGATAGTAGTTTTAATGGCATTTTTAACCAAACCATTGGCGGTTTAGCTATTTTCAATCTGCCACACATCACCAGACAATATTACATCGCAGGTCTCAAAACACCCTATAGTAAATGTGGAGGTTTGGACCAGTTATCCGCCGGCGATGTTTAAAACCACCACCGAATCTTAGTAAATCTTAGCCCTATGAGTGATTTTGATCCACTTTAATGAAATACAATTATGTTTTTTATATGTATTCTCTACATGTATTACTTTGTGAAGCTGACTAATTTATACCAATTACTATTAACACCTGTAGAAGGGGGACTGCCCCCAAAATGCGGTGTTCTTTCCTGTGCTTGCATCAATAGACATAAACACCTATTTTTGAGAATATAAATATTGGAGACAGAAGGGCATAGGCACTTAGACCTTGTACACCATCAGCACTAAATCCGTCTGAGTGTTATCACAAGAGCTGCAGGTAATACTCACAGTCATGAATTGGTAGAAATGAGAAATCTTATAATGTCACACTCACCTGATCCATCTGGGACCTTCTCATCATCAGTGTAAACGGGCACTGAGAAGTCAGTGTGTGCCTGCTGCACTTCACATTTCAGTAGGGGTAGTTCATGCCACCCATTATGCATGAGATATTCAGACTATAAGTTAGGGGAAACAGGCATGTCAAAGATCTTTCAATACTCCAAATACTTCTGTTAGTAGTCTTTATACAGATAATAAATGCACATGGATCATATTGGTTAAACCTGTCACTGACCTCACATTAGTGCTCACTGCTTACAGATAAAACTTATTTATTCTAAGCAAACATAAGAGAAATACAAATGTGTATCAAAGATATGTCATTGTGCCTCATGAAGCCACTGGCTCCTAGTGAGTGGAATGGCTGCATATTTACAAATAAGGGTTCAGGTATGTTATACCTAGGTGACAAATACATTTAGGTAACTGTACAGTATAGGAAAACCTACAAGATGCAGGAATTCATCAGCATTTATTAACATGATATATATTGTGAAAGAAGCATAGCATAAAACCTGGGTGGAGGTTCAATCCCAACACCTCGCCCTGCCACGTTTCCCACCTGACGGCACTCATTTGCTGACTGGTTAATGAGTAGGACCATTTTACTCCTTCATGAGATTGGACCAGCCTGGATTTTGATCATTTAATGGAAGAGACCTTTACTATAGTCTGGAGCAGTCTACTTCCCAAATTGGATAACTTTCCTTTTGGTGAATATGTATCAGATCACAATATGCACTTCCACAGGACAACTGCCTATTAATCTCTCGAGTTAGGCATCATCTAGTCTGAACACTCACTTGTACCAGCTCAGGATTCGAGGTCCACAGCACTTCATTCAAATTGTTATCATCTTTGGGGCAGTTTATTTCTGCAGATTCCTCCTTAAAAATACAATTTCTGAAATTGTAGATAACTCTAATTAAAATAACAAGCTTGAAACAATGTGGACATGTCATGACATACCATTGGAAGCTTGGCCCATTGTTGCAACAGCATGATCAATGTATAGTATAGAATTAGCAGCATAAATGGGTTCGTGAAAACTGGCCAGTGCAGATCCTGGTGAAGATGGATGATCCATGATTCTGTCTCATTGGTCCTAATAATTGCCGTCATCCCAAAAAGCCTAGAAGGGCAGAATAGAGAACAAATGCTCTTTTAGTAACTATCAGACATAACCACAACAAGATGGACGTATAAACTTGGCTTCCAGTAGAGGCATTGGGCATCACAATCCCCCAGCATCAGTATAATAGGAACCTTAAACTATTACACTGCTGAGGTTAACTTTTAGATGACTTGAATAGTTACACATTCACTTAGCCGCTTCCACCTTCCAGACATGTAGGCTTTGGCGGAGATTACATAGTCTGTGCTACTCTTTAACACCCTGCTTCTCCACAGGTTGTTCTAGCCTTTCCCACCATATCTCCTACATGATAATGTGTACCCAGCTTTAAGCAATAAATGGGATTGACACGCTGAACACAAATTCATGACAATGTTTGAAAATTATGAATGTGTAAAAAGTTGTGACCTTACCTGGCATACAAATCCTGAGGAGGGATGATTTCTTGAAAGTAAGGGAGTTGATACAGGTAGACAGCCGTTAAGTGACCTGCACTAAAGATGGCAGCCATGACACAGAGACTGCTGAAAATCACTAGACTAACACTGCGGTTACATGCCCACCAGGAACATAAAAACAGGAAGATGAAAAAGTAAAGGGCAGACGTCACGGAGGGTAAAATTATACCTGCAAAAAGAAATCAGCAGTGGCTGAGACATTCCTGGATAAAACAGTCACACTGTATACATCATTATCATCATCAACATTTATTTATATAGCGCCAGCAAATTCCGTAGCGCTTTACAATTGGGAGCAAACATTAATAAAACAATACTGGGTAATACACACAGACAGAGAGGTAAGAGAACCCTGCTCGCAAGCTTACAATCTATAATTTCCTTATAGTTTCCTATAACATAGTTGTGGATTACACAGGGGTGCTAAGCCGGGGTGGGGGGAGCAGGCCTTCCTGTGTACTGGTAGAAGCCACCAACCTGGTGTGGCCACACGCTTTTTAGCGGCTAGGGAATGTTGCTGCACTGGGGCCCAAATGTCCTCTTTCCGACCCTGATTACACTTATCATTCAGGTTTGGGTATATAGTTGCCTCTATAACCGTGGAAAAAGCTATTTTGTAGGATAATATATACAGTATATACATATATATTCTATGAAACTGCAGCCTGTGAATTTTCTAGAACCAATAACAACAAAGAGGCATTTATAACAGTGTTTTTTAGTGAATTGACAGAGATTGTGAAATGTATTTATTACTAGCTCACAAGCTAAAATTCAGTTTGGTGTTCCTGTTTACTTTTGGCTTTATGGAATATATTTATGCATATTTGTATTTTATATGCATCTACTTGCTTTCTATATGCCATGGATATCATATATTGCAATTATACACTACAAATATGCATACATACACTTGTGTACATTTGCTGGATACCAAGGCAAAAACAATGAAAGATGTCCAAAGTGCTTTGACTTCCTAACAGGAAGTAGACTGTACAATCTAAAAACGTGAGAGCAGCCTAAAATAGATTTTATCTAAATTGTTTGCACTGCTATTTAAACAGCCCTCTGAGCACTGTGTAGTGCCAGAGTATTAGGTCACTGCATTACTCTATTTACCAGTAATTTAGACCTTGGCTTGTCAGACTATGCTGCCTTTGTTCCCCTGCTGTGCTCGCCAGTGAGTTAAACCTCAGATTGTCAGAATAATCTTCCAGATTGGCACACCAAATAACAGATCTGAGCGCCTCAACCTGCTGACCTCCTACAGTGAAGCCCAAACACCCTTGCTGGAGTTTCTGGTGAATACCAGGGGAAGGTTAGACTCTGCTCCTCTGTTTTTCCCGTGGAAATCTTGGTTAGCAATAGGGAATTCGCTCTCTCCAGATCCTACTTTGTGACAAGGAATCTTTACCATATGTAATGCAAGCTGATATAGCAGGGGACCATTGATCTATATTAACTTCAGTCCCTTGGTTTAGATAAATGGTATGATCATGTACTGTGTGCTCAGCGCAACAAGGCCAGCTTGACCCTACTTCTTTTCAGAGATAGATATTCCTTTGTGTGCATGTTTATAGGAGTATTTAATTAAATTATTGATGCAGCCACTCATGTTTACATTTACCAAGTCTGTTCCTTCTATATGAAACAATTTAGGAATTTAAGAACAATGCAGTTATTGTCCATAAAACCTTTTTTCATATTTCGATCACTTACTGTACAGATCCACAAACCTGTCCAGATTTAAAAAATGAATTAAGTACCTGACAGACCCAGAAGAAGAGTGACCACCACCTTTCCAGCTGTGTTAAACAGAGCCTCAAATAAGAGCTTCATTCCAGAGATGAAGACAGTAAACTTCTCAATCAGTTTTGCCCGTGTGTCATTGACGTCCTTATCCAAGGTGTCCCCATCAGTGGAAAAGTCTGTCTCGTTCTCACTCTCCTCTGTCTCACTTTCTGTCTCAGATTCCTGTGGGAATATAATTCAAATCAGACAAAATAATTCAACAGTGGATTTTCATGTTAATTAATTTAAATTTAAAACAAACATTAATAAATTGTTTGCAGGATGAGTTGCAGAGAGGCACAGCACAATATAACGTTCAATGAGTTATAAATGCAAAATATAACAACACGGAGCTGGTGGATTTAAAAATAATAGAACACATTTACAAATCAGTACTCTACACTATATACTAATCTTATGTAAGGTTTACAGTACACAAATAATATCTGTCTATGGTGCTACTACAGTACATGTTGACACATTACTGCTGTAATTGTAATATATGATCTTTTACTAATGTTCAGTTATGGAAGCAAAATCACTCACATGGGATTTTTTTTTTATTTCAAATATATAAACTGTATATTAAAAGCACTTAAAAAACTAAAATATGTTTGCTACTTTTTTCAAAATACATTTCAGCTACTCAGATCTGTAACACTGTTTCACAGAAGTATATGAAAGCGGTTTCAGTACTGATGCAGCACTGTGCTGCCATCTTGTGGACAGGTGCAAGAATTGTGGTGTAACATTAATAATAATGTTTGAAGAATATGTTCAAAGAAAACATTAAAAAAAAAAAATGTTTTATTTTATGTAATGAAACAAATGCCCTCCCCATGACTAGCATAACTAATTCCCTCTGTACTCCCTCCTGCCTATCTGGTTAACAGTAAGTTCTCCAGGAATCAACACCCTCAAGAACTTTGAATGAATACAGCAAGCAGTTCACGAGTAGCAACAGCTGAGTACAAAGTTGAACTGGGAGAAACTCTATAAAAAATGGTGAGGAAGTGATGTTGGGATCAATATTATAAAATATTATATCACATATGTATGAGAGCTTTATAGCTCAATGGACACACCACTTTTTCTGGAAAAAACAGGGCTTTCTTTTGGTAGTATATTTGGAATAAACAGTGTAAGGTTATACATTATATAGCTGCATTTCACATGAAGTTATACAAAAACTATACAGAGAATAAACCTACAATGCATGCGACGCCCCCTCTTGCATTATTATTCACACCTCCCAGTAACTGAATGTATGGCCCCAGCACTAGGACCCAGAGGAGACACACCAGGAACAGTTGTTTAGGATGGTATGAGCTGAGGAGAAGTGTGTGAGGAGAGTGTGACAGTCAGGGACCTTGGACAGAGGGGAGGAGGTCCCGGAATCTCACAGCAAATTTGGTCCCCATGTGTAGAGAGGGGTGAGCATGTTAAAAGACCCTGTGGAGAGGGATGCTGCAAGATGCTGTATTCAATGTGACCCAGAGAGTCAGAGAGGAAACCAGAGAAAGTATTACAGCCCAAGGGATGAGTGAAAAGGCTGCACGAGGACACTAGTGTCAGATCCACCAAGCCATGCTGAGAGTGCACCGGACGTAGAAGGTGTCAGAGTCTGTGCAAATTCAAGTGAGTGTGCGAATATCTGCTCTTACTGCAGGCACAACCTGTTAGTTTGCTGGGAAGAGCTATTGAGAAATACTAGTGGTAATTTCTGAATGATCAATCATCACCCTGAGAAAATTGTAATAACAAGTAATAGCTCTAGGGGTTGGGTGCAGGATAATATTGGTCTAGAGAGTTTTGCCAGTCAGGTTAGAAAGTGTCCATATAACATTGCTGATATAATCTTGCACCTGTAAGAATGTCATTGGGAAGGACCATATATTTTTGTATTTGACTGAAGCCTCCCCATATGTTAGGCTTTTTTTTTCATTTGTCTATTTTTTAAGTGGTGAATTTAATCATTTTAACACACTCTCCAGACTGTGCAGGAGTAGGAAGCCACACCACACTGGAATTCAAGATTTTCTAACTACTACTGGTGGAGAAAATACCTTATATCTATATCAAGTAGGAAATTTCATTCTAAGGAGGTATTATATTAAAATAACTATCCTGCCAATGAAGCCAGTCTCTAAGGTATCTTAGCATTATTGTGTGATTATAATTTAATATGTCAAGAAAATTATGTCCTCCATTTGATTTTGCTTGGCTCAGTTTAGTCATGATAATTCTTGGTGAGTATACTGGTTTTATATTGTGTCAGAGTTTGTAATGGAATTTCCATACAAATGTTGTCCACATATGAATATATTATGCTGCTTGACCCAAGTGAGAAATTGAATTTCCTATCTGTCCAGACATGTAGATGGGGAAAATGGCTGTAAACCTAATGGTCAGCACTTGGGCTGAACGGCTGAATAGATTCTGGCTTACACTACAACGTGACAGAAGAATGCACATACAGGTTGATAGTGGTAATCATTTAACTGCATTTTCCACCATGCCCAATGTTGATCTAAACTATTTTAATGATATTACTATCAGGCCTAGCACTAGTTTTGGGGTCACAAATGCAGCAATAATGGGTGAAAATGTAAAATGGGTTCGTCAGAGAGGGTGGCTCAGGGAGTTGTGGTCTTACCTCATCTTCTTCTTCCTCCTCGCTGCTTACACGAATATTGATTTTGGGGCCTCCTGATCTTACTAGCTTCTTGCAAGTTCTTCTAATGAAAAACCCAGAGAAAAGCATCCCAATGTCTGAGGCTAGCAGACGGATAATGTTCCAAGCATCTACATTGCTGAGTCTGGAGATGGAACGACAAAAAGCAATTTCATCATGCATGGTGGCCAACGTAACTTGTGCTAATTGAAGGTAACCTTAACCTAAAATGAAAATGTTCATTTGTGAAGCATGAAGCACAAAGGTAGTATGTATTGTTCAGTCCTAGCCCAAACTTCCACTGCAGCTCTAGTAAACACAGTTTATGAAGTATTTCTTCCCGCATCTATCACAAACAGATATAGTTTATCCTAAAATTCTTACATAGTGGTTAAATAGGATATGATATAGGAAAATAAGCTTAAATATTATAGCATAGCATGTCAGTTTTATATACGATATCCCTGTATAGGAATTTCCCAATCTGGCTACTGATTTGCTCCAAAAAGATGTAAGATAGATCAACGCCACTCTCCTAAACAATGTTTGGTTCCTCTAAATATTAATTTGTTAGATTTAGTTTATATTATTTAGCTTAGTAATGTGCAGCAATTGATTTACATTGCTGTCCAAATGTTGCTTTACTTGCCCTATAAATGGTATAGTTATGGCAAATGAAAGCATTAAAACATAATCTGTTTGCATTATGATGGTTACATTTTAATACATAGTATTAAACAATGTTATAGTATACTTTACTGCTAAATTTTCACTTGTAATACTTTCAGTTCTCAAAAGCAGGTTTTTTTTAACACTATTTATGCATTAATTTTATTTCAAAATACCCCTTACAACTAGCCTTGTGTATGGTTCTATTATTCATTAATAAAGTCTTGCTTTAAGTTATATTTTGCAAACTGAAGTACCCCTTGAATCTGTCTGAAGGACCCAAAGGGGTAGAAGGACCCAAAGGGGTAGAAGGACCCAAAGGGGTAGATTTTCCAAAGTCTAGTTCCTAAAGCAGTTATTCTCAAAGTTTTCACCAGGCCTTAAATATTTATTACAAGTCATACCTGACCTCTATAAGTAACTATTGCGCGCACTTGTACTTTGTATGTACTAATACTATAATTTATCGTATGGCTAAAATCAGCAAAAAGTACCCTTCACCATTTTAATGCAATGCTCACATAAATGCATATATCTAGATCAGTGGTGGATCTACCATTGGTGCAGCAGGTGTGGTGCACCAGGGCCCATAGAGATAATGGGGCCAGCTGTACGGCAAATGCAAAGGGTCAGAACTAGCGAGATGTGGACCCCGTTTCCCCGTCTCCCCGCTTCACTGCACGTCTGATTTATTTTATAGATTTTTTTCCCTGTGAGTATCTTGGACGTGCATCTCCTCCATCTGTACTCCCAGTAGGTGCAAGAATGTTAGGTCTATAATAGACATGCATACCAAAAACAAGATTCTACTTTGCGGTACAGGTTTAGAGAGTGAATGGATGGTTAATGGGGTGTTCCCTGTTGGCCGGTCACAGAGCCATTTTCTTTACACTAATTGTTTGCATCCTTGGAAATGGTAGAAACCAGGCTTTGGTCTATATTTAAAATGCATTTTGCACCCTCCAAGACCACTTTATATGATACAACAGAACTTCAGGCAGATTTTTGAATGTAATAAAAACATTGAAACCAAAAAAAGTGACACGTGATAAACAGTCCTGGGGGTAAATGTATCAAGCTGAGAGTTTTCCGGCGGGTTTGAAAAACCAATCAGATTCTAGCTATCATTTATTTAGTACATTCTACATAATGATAGCTAGAATCTGATAGGTTGCTATTGGCAACATCTCCACTTTTCAAACCAGCCGGAAAACTCTCAGCTTGATACATTTACCCGCTGATGTTTTGAGACTGAAAAGTTTAAATTAACGGAAGAGTGCCAGCCTAAGGTGGTAGTAGTATGAACGGTAAAGTGACATTATTATTATTATTATCCTTTACATTTTAATTCTTTTCACTGTGCTTTTTCAGTTGAACCTGCAATCCTGCAAAAGTAGACGTACATTGATTTTCCTTGAAAAGTGGGCTTGTATGTAAACACACTTGCAAATGGCCTTTACAGTGTTAGTTAGATGAGTTGAACGGGAGAGTGCAGAGGCAAAGGAAAGACATTTGTTTTGTTTGAATTTGTTTCAGAAACCTATTGGTGAATACACCCATTACATTGGGGAAGAGCTCAACCTATAGTAGGCAAGGTCCTTCATGTAATTGCCTGCTTTTATACCAAGGGTATGAACAAAGTCCAAAAAGTATATGAATGAGAAGGTTAAACTGTGTGGTCAGTATTTTCTTGTCATGAAACCTGCAGTGGACAGAAGAAAATAATCTCTTGTATTTACAATTTTAATCATATTTCTATCAAATTTACTAAATTTGTTTGATCGTGCGCTAGAGAATGTCTTTTCCCAATGGAAACAAAGTGACTTACACATGCTAAGAGAATAAAATAATCATCCCATTCCTGCCATTTAATACTTAAAAAGTAACCCGCTCACCTTAAAATTCCAAAGTGCTTTAGAACCTCTTCCCAGAAGTAATCTGAAAAGACATCAATGATGTACTTGATTAGTATCAAGAGCTTATTCAAACACATATTTCTCCACACACAATTTACATCATGATAAATGTTTAACTGCATTATCAACTTCAAAATGCAAAGCAGTCTTATTGGGAACAAAATCTTGTCTAATATGAATAGTTGACCTTATCTAAGGTATTTTTTCAGACTGGCCTCACACTCAATCACCCTCTATATATCACACTCAATGTAGCAAGGTACCGTCCACTATAGCATTCAGACAGCCTCTCACACTCAATAAGCAGCTGCTACCAGGGCCGGATTAAGGGAATGGAGGCCCCTGGGCTAAGGGGGCCTCCATTCCCCCGTGAGGCCCCCCCCCCCATGATCCGAGCCGCCTCCAAGGCACTTACCTCCTTCTCCTGGCATTGCGGTCCTTCCCCGGCGCCCTGTATGCTCTTTACTGAGGAGATCTCGTGAGAGTGAGACTCACGAGATCTCCTCAGTAAGGAGACTACAGCGCGCCAGGGAAGGACTGCAGTGAAAGTGCTCAGCAGCATTGATCGGGCCGGGGGCGCCCCCGCCTGATCAATAATGCTGTTGAGCACTTTCAAGGGCCCCCTGGATGCCCGAGGCCCCTGGGCTATAGCCCAGTTAGCCCTATGGTTAATCCGGCCCTGGCTGCTACCCATAAGTTCAGTACTCAGCCTCCTTTTTGTACATTCTCATATTAAGCAATCCACTTCCCATTATCTAAATGTCAGGTAGACTCCCTTAGAATCCCTCTTTCACTCTAAAAAATGCAGTGAACAGTTTCTGGCTCTCGCACAATATATGTAACAGTGTCCCTGTCCCTCTCTCTCTAACTGCAGCAGACAGCTCCACTCTCTCACCTTAAATATGCAGTAATCTCTCTCATTGTAAACATTCAGCAGAGAGCCTGTCTCTGATACCCTAAATATGAAGCAAGCAGCTTTGTCCTATATCAATATTCTATAGTATCCAAACTTATGTTACCTTCAGGAGGTATGTAGTTGAAAGCAATCTGAAAAGACGACTGTACAATGAGTAAAAAGAAGCTGGTGTAGTAGATTGCTTTTAAGAACCTTCCAGTATGTCCTAGAAATGAAACAAAATAAAACACAGTAAGGTAGTAAACATTACATCAATAACTACTTTTCTTCATGTGTTCATAACTGTGTTCTTGGCAACAAATTATACCAGAACACTGTCTCCAGCATTAGTTTATGGATCAGATATTACCTTCATTTTATTGCAAGGGTTTTTAACCATTGGTGCAATAAACATTTTTTGGATCGATTAATTTGTAAGAGATTTCAAAGTCCAATTGGATCCCACCACTTCCTTTGCACAAATCCTTTTATATAAGCCCAGAGTAGGGTAAGAATTGTACAACGGAGTGAGAATGATTTCTAGTTCAGAAGATGGACTCGGAATGTAGCTCTAGGAGGCGAAGCCTAAACCGTCTATAACCGTCTATAGCACTATATGAGTCGGAAATCTCTCTATTGACCTCAAGATGGCTTAAATATTTCAATAATCGTGACTGTCACGAACGCGCTCCCAGCTGCCGTGACTTTGGGGTGTTTGCTGTCTGAGGTCACACACGATTTCAGCCCGCAGTCTCTCTTTACATATCACACAGGTTCTAGACCTACGGAATCGCCCCCAAACACAGCGCTCTCACACCCCAGACACCTCAAGGATCAGCCACCACCTATTGGGTACGGGCAACAGGACCCCAATATACTGTACCCCACAGGCACACAGGCTTCTAGTTCCACAAACTAGCAAGACTCACACCAGCACACACAGGGTTAACTCTTCACACCCCCAGACTGTTACACAAATGTTAATACAAGCACACACAGCTTGTTCATCACATGTGTCAACAAATCACACACAGGGTAACCTGGACGAGCAATCTCTCTTCTAAACAGGCTAATGAATCCGTTAGAGTATCAAGGACGCAACTTATTAAATTTTAGATTTAATATACAAAAGGTACAGGGCATTCAGATATAAAGAAAAATGAATAAACAATTAATATATTGACATAACAAGCAAAAACAGTTTAAAATAAAAAGGATTACATTCAGATTTGCACTTACATGAATTGCATTTCTGGCCAAGGGAAATGTGGCTAAGAAGATGGACAGCTTATCAATGTCAATTGATTTCCCAAAAAGTCTGACCCTTTGTCCCTCCAGACACAGGGTTTTAAGCAAACTAAAATGGGACGGCATTCATAGGGGCAGCGTAAATGCTAATGTGGGGGGCGGAAATATCCCCTGGGTGTTACCTCAGGTTTGGTCAAACTATTCCTAAGTTTTGACCTGTTAGTAATTCTTTACAGATATACCTCAGAGAAATAACACCCCCCTCAATAAACCGGTCATAATCTCCCGCACGTTTAAATACCAAACATAAGGGAATTACAACAATATCCAATCTCATCCTGAAATACATGTGCCTATGGCTGTTCCCTGTGTAGTGGGTATCTATCTTTCAAGACCCTTGTGTGCTTTTTGCCCCTCAATACAGAGTGGCATCCAGATTTCCCAAAATATGAAAAATGAATTCATTTCCTTTCAAGTTCACATTTCTATATACCTGTATAGGCTTTCACATGCTGTCTACCAGGATCTCCTCTAGGCATATGGTTCTCCAATTTACACCAAGGACTTAGTTTGTGTTTACACTTCCTATTGAAAGGAAGTAAATTAACTAGGGAAATATATGATCAAATACAATGGATGTCTGTGATCTGCATATCTAAAGCTGGTCTCTGCACACAGGGTTTGCTTAACTCAATTACCTGCTCCTGGGCTCATTTGGTCACACCTTTATCTGAATTGACGATCAGGTTAATTTAGGTATTCATGCCAAGAGTTATTTTGGGTCCTGACATCCAATATTCTATTTTAGCATATCAGATTTATGCTCTCATCCTGACAGTGACAAATAAGGGTTTATGAATCATGTAAAGGTGTGGTTTATAAGTCATAACCAGTGGTAATCGCATTACCAATGACCACAATTCCGACATCCTTCATCCCTTCAAAAAAAAAACCATTGCACAGAAAAATTAAGTAAATACAAGCAGACTTGCCTGAAAGCCAAAGATGCAGATGTCCAATGGCAGGCAGTGATTCCGAATGGACAGCTCTCCGGCACTTGAGTGTGACGTGTGCGTGACTTAGATGAATCTTAATTTAAAGCAGCAATGTCTGGACCCTGCAGGCTAAGTGGAAACACTTAGCCTGCGGGGTCCAGACATTGCCGCTAAAGTGCCGGAGAGCTGTCCATTCATAATCACTGTCTGTCAGCCTGCGGTGCCATCGGACATCTGCATCTTCGGCTTTCAGATAAGTCTGCTTGTATTTACTTAGTTTTTTTATGCAATCGTTTTTTTGTAGGGATGAAGGATGTCGGAATTGTGATCATCGATAATCCGTACCCAACCCGTCATAACAGCTTTGTGGATTGCAATAGACACAATTGTGTCTTGGATTGACTCTGTGATCTCACGTTATATAACAATAAATACGAGATAACTTTTTCCTATAAGTGCACTGTAGGTGATTTTTTATAAAACTTGTGATTATTATTGATCCGGATCAAGGGTTACATGGAGTCTGTTTACTTTTAACCTATTTATGTATATATGTTGTTGTTGTTTGTTGTGATTTATGTACATTTTAATTAGTATCAATTTATCCTACGGTGACAGGATCTTTCTTGCGCTTCTTTTTGTTGGTTTCTCTTATAATTTCCCTCTCTTTTGAAGCGGATACACAACAACTTCCTAAATTAAGCAGAAACCTGATGCTTTTCTAAGTAAACTTATTGGCTATTTAAATAGGTATTTTATTGATTTATTATATACATATAACACAGACTGTGAAGTCACCGTCAGGTTTTCCTTGCCGATTGTGGGTTTAGAAATATAGAAATTTAATTTGAGTTTAAGTGATAACACTCAAGCAGACTGAAGAGGGATAAGTGAGGATTTTATACAGGTAAGCTCTGTTTAATTTATCAATTGTATGCAGTTTATAATTGAGAATTTTATATTACATGGTAACTATGAGCACTCTCGGCTCAATTTGTTTCTTTATCTTTAGATTTTTCCCTATCTGGTTGGGGTTATTGAACTGAAGTAGCTGCCATCAAACTTATGGATTCAATATTTTAGAGCAGTTATTCTAGAACTTTTGCTGTGTATATATATGTATATATATATATATATATATATATATATATATATATATATATAGCTCTCAAGGCGAATGCATGTGCTATGCATTCACGATGATGGGGGTGCCTTGTGCATTACGGGTATACAATTCTTAACTCAGTCTAAATAAAGAGCTACTTGGTGTAGCGTCTCTTGATAAGCACTAAAGAAGTCCAAAATCTTTAAGGGATGAAACACATAGGGGATTCCTCTAATGCCCTATCCTCTTTTGATATTGAGAACTTTGTGATGACTGATTTCCTCTCACTACTTCATAAGATTTTATAAGGACATTATATCAACTAAGATCTTATTTCATATGTTTTGATCTATGTGCATTATTGTTTTTATTTTGTTTAATAAATCTTCAATCTTCATTGCGGCTAATTGAATTCTCCACTATGTTGTTATTATATATGTAAAGAGCAAGGGGGGGGTTATAAAGAACAAGGGGGGGGAGAGGGGGCTATAAAGAACAAGGTGGGAAAACGGGAGGCTGGAGAGAAAAGAGGGTGAGAGGTGGCTGAGAGGTTGGAGAGAAGGAGAGTTTCTTTGGAGTACATAGATACATACTACATTAAGACAATAAAACATAATAAATAATTCATTTTAAAAAAGAAATAAATATTAATTCAAAAAAGGCAGTGTCAGGTGCAAGCTAATTTCTAGGCATATAAAATTGCAAATATATGTTTGTGAATTAATTCCTAGTAATATCTTGATATGGCTCAAAGGTTAAAACTTTCAAACTGAAACTAAATCAATGTGTCCCTTTGATCACGTTAAACGCCTCTGTCCTCCCCAGATGCTGCTTGTAGTAAGAACCCAGATCCATCTGTAGGGATGAGCACCTTGTATCATTTATGTCGGGTTGCAAAAGTGGAAGCCTTTAAAATATCTCTTTTAGGACAGTAATATGCACAAAACTCAGACATCTTGACCTTTTCAACAGAGTCATAAAACCTAATTTGCATTTACACAGTCTTTTCAGTTCTGACATCATAGGAAGGGGGGCTGTGGGCCTTGTAGCAGGTTTAAAACTGCAATACAACTCTAAGAAATTGTTCACTTTTGTGGAGTCAATCTGATATTGAAGAGTGTCCCATTTTCTGCTACTCCCAGAAACAGAAACTTGATTATACGTGAGTTGTATCTATTCTGTGTTTATCGTTTTTATTTAACAAGAAACCATTGCATTATACCTTTGTATGTCATATGTTAATTGTTTTAGCTTAAGCATTGTGGATTTATTTTCTATATTAAATCACACTTAATAAGTTCAACTCTCTGTGTTCTTACAAATTCACGCAACAGTTTGGTCAAAACGCTACATAGTTGAAACAGGTGAGAACATTGTGGTTTATGCTAACTCTGATTAAAGTAAATTGTGTTATTAGTTTTAACGAAGAACCTAAAGCTTTCTGAATAAGAGTGCCAGCTCTTCACAAAAATCCTTGGTGGTGGCATAATTGGTAAGGCAAAGCTAGTGTGTGGCATAGATAGGGAAAGATTTAATCAATTTAGGCAGACCAGGTGATTGTTTTTGATTAACCCTTTGTCACACTCTCGTCTCGCAGGCTTAGGTGAGTGCTGATCGTGACAGGCGGTGATGTGTTTATTAGTAATAATAATCTCTATAAAATGTGGTGGAAATTAATAAGCCATTCATTTAATTGTTGTGGCTTGTGGGGGAAATAGGCCTTTGTATTAAATGGGAATGTTATTAATGCCGTGGCTCTTTAGAGGTGAAATTGGTCTGTTTATTAAATGTGAATGCTATTAATTTGCAGTCAGGGTTGATGAGGGGTGAAAGAAGTCTGTTAAATAAATAGAAATGCAACTAATTTATTTTTGTGGCTAAAATAATGGGGGTATGTCTGCTTACTAAAGGGGAATACTATTAATTTAACATTGGTATTGTTGAGGGGTGAAATAAGTCTGTTAATTAAATGGGAATGTTATTCTATTAATGTTGCAGCTGGTTGGGCGAGAAATCGGTTGGTTTATCAAATGTTAATGCTATTGATTTAATGTTGGAGCTGGTTGGATGTAAGGAGGCTTTTTTTATTAAACGTAAACACTAATGTCGGGCTAGTTAGGGGGAAGGAGGCCTAATTATTAAATTTGGGTGCATTTAGTTTAATGTCGGGGCTATATGGGAGGGAATAAGAATATTTTTAAATGTGAACGCTATTAATTTAATTTTGGGGCTGATTGGGTGCAAGAGGACTGTTTCTTGAACAAAAAAAGCAAATGATTTAATGGCGGGCTGGTTGGGGTTAGGGTGACTTAGTGTTTAGTCACTGCTCAACTTTCCAGGGGGGTGAATAGTAACTATCTTTTTTCCTAACAGGGCCTGAACATTCCAGGACTCAGACAAACAGCAACTGAGTTTAAGACATTGGCAGTGGGTAAGAATAGCCCCTCTGGCGGTGCGTTCCCACGAGTGTGCAGGATGTATCTGGAGGGGGGAGGGGTCACACCAGTGTTCTGTCTCACACAGAGAACCAAAATGTTTAGTTATGGCTCTGACCTTGATCTACCCATACCAGGTAAGTTTTGGGGTAGAATGCCCCTCGCAAACAAACACTTTCACTAGTATTTACAAAAACAGCCACAAGGCCAAGGAAGATGCAGCTAGATTTTAGAGGCTGTCTGTCTGTTTCACTCAAAAACCAGGGGGCTGGTTTTCACCATGTATAAAGTTATGATTGCTCCATTCCCACTGGAGAAATTCCCTTTCAAGGCCAAGTGGTTTATCGTTAGACAAAGATGAGTGAGTTGCAGTGTGCCAAGTCTTATCTAAAAACTCAATTTGCATAAGGATCAAAGAAAACCTTTATAAACTATACTACAGGTGGGACAGTTCCCTCTGATATACATGTGTTCTCTCAATCCTCCTTGGCCTATGCTGACGCCATTGCTCTCTGGTGGGCACTTCTGCCCACAGCTTGTAGAGTCGTCCCAAGCTGGCAAAGCTCTGGATTGGAAGTAAGGGCCCTCTATGGCTCAGTTATAGATAATACTTCTTTTTGATCACCCAATCCTAAGTGCCCACATACACTTTAAAAACCTGATCCAGCATATCTACAATGCCACCACCTGCCAGATTGTGGTAGCTTGGTGGTTCTCCAAGTCTCATGTTGATGATAAATCACGTTTGGTATATTAAAAAGTTAGAGCATATAACAAGTATCTTGAATAACTCTTCCATGGTGTCTGAGAAAACATGGAATCCCTGGCTGCTGTTTTATAATGCCTCTATTGCCATATAATATGGCCTCCTCGTGTATCTGGTGATTAGCGCATTCTAAGCGACCCTTATCTGTCCCTGCATTACAATTTTTAACTGTTCTTCACACGCTATTGAGCTTCGCTCTTCCGGACCCCTTCCTCTCTTTTTCCTTCCTTGCCTCCCTTTCCTTTCCTTATGCTTCTTATGCTGTTTTCTATTTAGCTCTTCCACAAAAGAGCATTGCCATCTGATGATCTGATGGTACTCGTTTGAATTGGCATTGTAGTCTTTATAAATGTTCTATTATCTTCCTATTATCGCGTTCTTGTTCGTATTAATACCCTGTATATGCTAACTACTGCAATCAAGTTAATAAGGTAAAAATAAGTAACATAAGTTAAAGTTAAAAAAAAAGTTACAAATATGCAATGAAATTCAGTGTGGAATGGAACAGCTCACTGGTGCAATATTCCTAGATTGTGCAACAGATTTGTGTCAGCCACAATATACTTCTATGCAAACTTTGGTGCTCAGGTATCATCATCATCATCATCATCAGTTATTTATATACGCTGCGGAATTAGTAGAACTCACTCACATCAGTCCCTGCCCCATTGGAGCTTACAGTCTAAATTCTCTAACATACACACACATAGATAGAGAGAGAGAGACTAGGGTCAATTTGTTAGCAGCCAATTAAGCTACTAATATGTTTTTGGAATGTGGGAGGAAACCGGAGCACCCGGAGGAAACCCACGCAAACACAGGGAGAACATACAAACTCCAGACAGATAAGGCCATGGTCGGGAATCAAACTCATGACCCCAGTGCTGTAAGGCAGAAGTGCTAGCCACTAAGCCACCGTGCTGCCCATGGTATAGGTATAGGAACATTTGCGCTAAAATATTCACTACTATTTATCATTAAGATGTCAGTTTTTTATTAATCTTTTTCTCCAACTCTATCCTCCAACATGTTATTTGTTGGGTCCCTCAAAGCACTGTTGTAGGATCACCACTGTTTTCTGCATTTATAAATGACGTACCCTCATTCTGTAAACAGGTTTCTACTCATATGTGTGCAGATGATACTATCTTGTATACGCACAACTCATATGTCTTAGGTCTTAAAAATGCACTTTAACACATTCCTTATAAAAACATATCCTGTCTAAATACTATAGCCAGAAAGGGGACTGTCATCAGGTGATAATGACAAATATAAACTATGGGTCTATTGTTTATGGTATAGACCCTCAAATTCACCTTAGCAATATACTTTACAGCTCTTCCTGCCATTCTGCTTTGCAGTGTAACTACAAATCATACCATAGCGATCCTGTCCCTATAAACACTTTCTGGATAAGTTACCCAATTACATGAACAGACATCTTACGTAAAGTTCGCTTTGCCTATTCATACTTCATATCAATTCTGGACAAGTTACCTTATTACAGCTAACAGCACTTATCACTTAAGAACCACTAATGGTTCATAATTACAAGCTGTACTTAATGAATAGTCTAGACAAGCATGCTTTTCACTACATTTTTATCTTATCAGCCCTAGTTATTATTGCATTAACATGGACGGCACGTGACTCGCAGTGTTTTTATAAATGGATTGATTCGGTAAACGAGTCTGAGAGTCATTATTACTCAGGAGTACTTACACTAGAAGAAAATTTGAAAAAAATATGATTCTATTGGATCCAGACTTGTTATGCGCTAAACTCCCAGGGGAACACTGTGTGGGGAACCTTGCAGAATGTCTACTTAATAACCATTTAGTTATTTATGTCTTCACAATCTTCATTAATTTGCTAGTATACTGCCTTCTGTTTTATTTAAATTCTCAATTTTAGCTGTCTATTTCCTTTCTTTTCTTTTTTGGGTGGAGAGGTGAAGTTGTTGTCATTTGTTGTTTGTATGTCTATATGTCTATAGATTTTGCCTTTCTGTTTATTTTCTTAAAAATATACACTCAATATAACAGAATACAAACAAAAAATGTAATTTAAATTTGCCACTGATCTTTAGAAATGTCTGTCTTTCAACTCTATGAATATATTTGGATTGGTAATGCTTAGTATTTGTGTACATTAGGTTACAATTGTATACAATATATCCAGGACATACTTGAAAATGACTGGTGATTCTTGGTAGATTTATTTCTGGCAAAAGTTTTTATAATATACATGCTGCTCGGAAAACTCAAACCCCACTGTCTTCTGAGATAAGCCATATGCTATGGGTTATAGTGCGGGGCTAGAAACGGCACTGAGACAGTTTAATTTTAATACTATTTTTCGGGTCTAAAAGGCCAGGTATACAACAGTACTTTCCTATGTAATTTCCCTGTCAGACAAATCCTACTGTAGATCACCTATGTGCTGCAACATTCTCTGGCTACTCATCTCTTACAGACAATATTTAAAGTCCTTATTTATCTATCCTATATCTTAATTCATTTACCCTCTTTACCAGTTTTTCAAATTTTCTCATATACTCTTAAAATTATCTGTCATAACAAACTGTCACGATTTTTAAAGCAATTAAAGAAAATACAAAAAAAGTTTACTGTTTTGACAAAACCCATCGACACAAATACCATAAACTTCATCTCTCAGTGAAACACCAACTTAAAATTATTGTAAGGAATAAACATAATTATAAATAAATATATGTACAGTGTGTCTGGAAGCCTAATTGAATTACAGCTGATACAGTTCTAATATCACTTAACTCCAGCTTCTTTTAAAAGTTCTTGCGCCAC
Organism: Mixophyes fleayi; assembly: GCF_038048845.1. Taxonomy (NCBI): domain Eukaryota; kingdom Metazoa; phylum Chordata; class Amphibia; order Anura; family Limnodynastidae; genus Mixophyes; species Mixophyes fleayi. The sequence continues at coordinate 152,500,111 of NC_134407.1, read as the reverse complement.
ATCTAAACTGGAATTGTGATTCAATACTGTGTTCTGACACACTGGTTGGAATCATTGGTATAACTGCATGTTGTTATATAACATGAAACAAGTAACACCCGTTCCACCTATGTTACCAATACCACCCTTAAATACCATTTTATATTACCGACCTCACCCATAGGAAAAATAATTAATCACTGTATTTGTTTCTTAACAGTTTTTCCAAATTTTCTTATATGCTTTTAATTTTTTTTGACCTGACAACCTGTTGTGATTTTTAGAACTAGAGAATTAAAGAAAATAGAAAAAAACTATTAATGTTGTTGCTTTCTGACACACCCATCAAAACAGATACCACACAATGTTTCAGTGAAACATCAAAGCAATGAAGAATCGCTAAAAATATATGTATGTCTAAAAACTTACTTGAATTACAGCTAATGTAGTCTCTAAATTTCTTCCATTACATATATGTAACTTATTTTAAGAATTTAATGGTTGGGAATCACTAGTCTACCGGTATGTTTTAAAATGGGTACATACCGTCTCCATAACTTGTCGTACAATTCTATATAAATGATGTTTGTTTTATGCTATTTAGGTACATTAGTAAATCAACAATAAATCAGTTTTATTCATTAACTAGAAAATTATGGTCAACCCACAAGCATCAAGTTACAAACTGCGAAATAGAACCGTGAGGAACAAAACAGTTGTAAAGTATCCGTAATAATAATGTATCATTATGATTAACACATCACTGTCAATATTCAGCATATAAGAGTTTCTTAATCTGTGAGTCACAACCCAAATAATGGGTCCTACATTGTAATCTACTTTGTACATTCTTCCAAATGATAAACTAGGCAGTAAGTATATTTCAAAATACTTTACAAATATAATATACTAATAATTAATTATTTTAAAAAACAATATACTTGCCGCTGACTGCCATTTAAAAAACAAACACATTATAAATTAAAAAGTGAAACAAAAGATGAAGACTCATTTGCTATAAGCTGTCACCTATGCTGCAGCCATTTGCATACGGTAGATACAGAAACCTACCTTTTAATGTGCCATAAGTTGGTTTTGACAAAAGAGGAATGAGCATCAGGAAAACAAAATAGATGACAGAGAATCCATTGAAACGAATACATATAGCTGCAAGACAGATAAGGGAACACAATCAGCTTAGTGTAACACATGTTTTTTTACAGCTAATGACAAACTTGTGGCAATGCCCCCCACCCCATCGCTAACCCCCCCAATAGTAGCAGAATGTTAACTTATGTACATATCTGGACTAGAGGGACACAGAGCAAACTCTTTTTGTTAGAAGGACTTGTCAAATATAAGTATACAATCAGCAGAACATTACAATGTAACAAGACAATGTTGTGTCAGATAAGTCAAACAGACACACTCAATGTTTACAAACAAATTTATTTTGCCAGTAACATTTGTTATTTTGCTAAATATTTTACAGCTGGCGACAGATAGCATGTGAAACACATACACACACACACACACACACACATATATATATATATATATATATATATATATATATATATATATATTCAGATGTATGTAGGGGTAAAGATTGATATTTCATGTATATTACATATGTTATGAGACTATAGTTATGTAGCTGATTTTATTACATACCTGCCAGTAAGCAGACTGGGAGGAGGAAACGGAAGACGAGCCCGCACAACAGTTCATTTGCCATTCTTTAGCACAATCAGGGCTGGTAGGTCAAGAAGGACCCTCCAGTCAGGTCACAGTGGATCAGACCTCATGATCACCTAGGGATATGGTATAATGTTAATCACACTGTGTCAAAGATTGACTGGTAACTTCAGGGACTTACAATGAATAAAGATGAAAAGAGACTCACCTGACTGTCCACACAGGTCAGAGGAGAGCTGGGAGTGAGCAGTCCTCAGAGTGGTGTGGGGAGGTGCCTGTGAGCAGAGGGAAGAAATATATTGATCTACATGCCCTCATATCCCACTGCTCTCTGGACAATTCACACTGCCAATAAATCTCACTCCTCGTTTATTTTCCCTTCTCTGTTGTACACAAACAAGAAGCTACTCACAGTAAAATAATGCAGAAAGAGGTAATGCATCAGACAAGTCTTATATCAGGCAAACTCAAAAACACTCCACAATGAAAACAAAAACAATTTATTGTTTCAAACATGATTCCTGGTGGTTAGATCCATGGATGTACTGTTATTTTAAGATATTTTATTTTTTTAGCAAGTATTTGTGAAACAAGAAGAATTGTTCTTCTCCATCCCCATAAGTGGATTAACTTTGCACATATGTTTAGTCGATGCAGAAATGCCTTAAAGAGATCCAGTGGTGGTAAAATGATCATTACCACACATTACCTTTGTGGAGAAAGGTGAGATCTCATTATGCAATTAGAGAACCAGCAATGAGTTCTCATATGGATGGCAAGTTAAACTAATGCTAGATATTGTGGCTGTACAAGTGGGCAGAGCTTACCCTGTGACACTAGGATTACTAAGAAGAAGATCAAAGAGAAAATTATTGTTGCTAGCATTGCCTTGTGTCACCCCTTTGCCATCTTTAGGCAGCCAGTTGCCTTCTACTGACCTAAAGACTATGGGCGTAATTCATTAAAGCAAGCAAAACTAGCGTCATGTACGGTTTTTGGTTTTTTTAAACGCATGTGGAACAGATATACACACTTCTGTATTGGACAAGAAGTGGATGTGAAGATACGTGTGGTGTTGAATTCAAATGTAGGTCTGCTCTGCTCTACTAGACAGGACATGGAAGGATACGTTCAATGTATATGAGGAATATAAACTCACAAAAGAACTCACAGAAAAAAAACCCTATTCAATTAATGTAACCTGTTAATCATATAGTCATTAATAACAAAATATTAAAATAATAAAAAAAGTGTTTTTTTCCCCATGAAAAATATTTATTAGGATGTAATTAATGTGTACTGCACATAAAATAAATTTTTACAGTTGCTCTTGATTGCAAACACATGTTCTAGCATGAAATACTCAGCCTTCAGCACCAGTAATCAGCCCTTATACTAGACCTATTGCTGGAGCAAGGGATACGGCAGAAAAGCAAGTACCTTACAAATGCCCAGAGCATGAATCGGATGCTGCTGCATGCGCTCGAGCTTGGCACGACCTTACTGTACATTGCCTCCGGGCATAAGCCCTTTCCCCACCCTGTTTCCTCCCTGAAATTGTAGGCTCTTGTAAGTGTCCTTTGCTCTCAAATATGAATTGAATGCTGCTACGTTCTGTGGTTTATGGTCCGGTTCTGGGCATGCAGAAACAAAGCCAGTTATGCTCGTTACTGAATCAGGTCCTATACGACTATGAAGTATTAGCAATGAACATACAAATCTTTAAATGGACATTTTAATATTAAACTTTAATCATCTTGGCAGAACACTAGAAGCAGACCTAGTTGATAGATTTACTAAACTTTTTAAAAGGAAAAGTGGAGATAACCAATCAGATCCTAGCTATTATTTTCTAGGACGTAATAAATAAACAATAACTAGAATATGATTGGTTGCTATAGGCAACACCTCCACTTTTCCGTTATAGGTTTAGTAAATCTACCACCTAGACCCTAAGATTTACAGAGTGCCACTAATACCCAGTGAAAGATATTCTGCTATTATTATTAAATAACATTAATATTAAAAAAACAATTATATGGGGGGGGGGGGATTTATCAAACTTATTTTATATGTTTTTAGTGCTTTGTTCGTCTGCTCCTCTTTAATGTGTCGACATTCTAGCTATAGCCTGACAATGCCAAACACTCTTCATGGAGAACAGAAGAAAGATAAACGTAACCTTTCTTGCTAGGTCCTAAAACTGTGCTCAGACTCACAAAATCCTAACGTTTCCCAAGAATTGCAAACACAGTTATGATCAAGACAAGACTGAAATGTGACTTGATGGTTTAAAAAGGAGATTTTAAAACTGTGGAATTGGTAAGATCTATCTAATTGGGCTGCACAGGAAAAGGGGATATAAACTCGCTAAGCAGCATCCATTTCACAATTAGGTGAGATCTAAAATATGACACTGACACTTTTTTGGGGAGCAATTTGATCTGATTTACTATAGTTGTGTCCCATATAACACCAAGTAAAAACAACCAGAGGTTATTCCTGAGGGTGTACAGGTGAGCTGGCCACTCTCCTTAACCAGGTACTGTTTTCATTTAATTTATACTTAGCACGCTGCAATATGAGACTTCCAGAAACACTAACTTTTCATCCATACAGGTTATATGGCAAGAGACTATGTTATTTATAAAATCTGTTGGGCAGCACAGTGGCCTAGTGGTTAGCACTTCTGCCTCACAGCACTGGGGTCATGAGTTTGATTCCCAACTGCATGGAGTTTGTATGTTCTCGCTGTGTTTGCGTGGGTTTCCTCCCACACTACAAAAACATACTGGTAGGTTAATTGACTGCTATCAAAATTAACCCTAGTCTCTCCCTCTCTGTCTGTCAGTGTGTGTGTGTGTCTATATTAGGGAATTTAGACTGTAAGATCCAATGGGGCAGGGACTGATGTGAGTGACTTCTCTGTACAGCGCTGCGGAACTAGTGGCGCTATATAAATAAATGATGATGATAATTATATATGATTGCAACACTGCATATGTTTAATATATTTTACCAGTATATTCTATTGTGCTATTGGATATCACTGTTTGGTATTTTCCTTTTTAAATCTTTGTAACCATTTCCATGTTTTTAATAAATGTAATACAATTTAGACTATTAGGGGCATATTCAATTGTTTAGTTCTCACGGCGCGTAAAAACTATTACCGTTAATACGGTAAGAGTTAGCTGGATTTCAGCTCGCGGCTCAGGGAGCTGCGAGCTGAAATCCAGCGAGTAAATTACCGTATTAACTGTTTTTCCACGCACAATTACCGTAGTAATGGTAATCGTGCGCGGACCGCGAGATTTTCGGCGTTTCCGACGAGAATTGAATATGCCCCTTAAATTGGAAGCCTGCCATATATAACTGTGGGAAAAATGTAAACTAGTTAATTTATTCAATTTTTCTGTCCTACAGCACCCCCATTTGTTTTGTTTTTTTTTGGGGGGGAGTGGGGGGGGGGGTTTGTCACTACCAGGCTATTGTAAGGGATGTTTTTTTACTTCTTTTTCCTAAAAATGTTCTGTTTTTCACTTGAATTGTGTACTTTGCAGGGTCATATTAAAGGTGGAAAAATGTCTGTCATGATTATTTGGATTTCAGGCTTTACATCACAAACACCTACAATTTCAATAAGGGTGTGGAGACTTTTTATATCCACTGTACTCATCCGCATCTTTTGCTAGTTAAAACGGGCTGAAAACTTACAAGGAAAGTCATACTGTGAGATTTCAGGAAACTATGTCGCTGTTTGCTTCAATCCTCACTGGAGCTCATATAGAAAAAAAATTACAATTATTTTTATATCAAGTAAGCATTACCTGTCCAGTACTCCTAACATTTATCTAACACATACTTGCCAACTCTCCCGGAATGTCTGGGAGACTCCCGCATTTCGCGTGAGTCTCACGGACTCCTGGGAGAGTGTGGCAATCTCCCGGATCTGCCCATTTCCTAGTGGGCAGAATTAGGTCCATAATTTGCCCCGCCCCCTGCTGTAAAATGATGCTTTTGCATCATTACGTCACGGGGGTCCAAAATGACACAAATTTTGGAGCCCCGCCCCCCATCACGCCCACCTCCCCCGGCTGGCTCCCGGAAGCCAACTTCAGAAAGTTGGTAACTATGATCTAACATGGTATCTGCGATTAATCACTTGTACTGTTAAACTCTATAGACAACAGGGCTCACTTGAAGCTCATGTGAGAAGATTAAACTGCTGCATTGTTAAACCATTGTTTCTACTGTTACATTATTAATTGGCTTTCCGCTTCAGTCGTGTTTTTTTCGTACAACACTCTCCCTTACGATACTGTGATCTCTAATATGCTATTATGAATGCACAAGAAAGCAGGCAAAGTGTAGATAGGTATGTCACCTGAATGAACCCCAGTCACTAGGAATGTTTTCATGGAATATCACACAAAATATATTTGTGTCTGGATTGATCAGAAATATATTTCTTTTGGATCCATTCTGTAAAACAACATGCTAGCATATATAATACAATGACTCTCCTTTCTCCTCTCCCCAGTCTTTATAAAACATAAGTTGCAAGTCCATATATACACATATGTAAGTACAAGTTAACCTGTGCATGATACTCATGCATTCTAGTCAAATCAAGCTACTTAAAGTGTTAAAAAGGTTATTGTCATGCATTTGGGGCTAGGCCAGGCCTCCTCAGGGGAAGAGCGTTACTTCCCGACGTAAGCGCCCTTTTTTAACGTGGTTTTGTCCACATGTCACCCCCTCATTATTCTTCTCCATCACCTCATCCTTCATCTTCATCGCCACATCCTTAATCTCCATCGTCTTACTGTTCTAAAACCTCTCGATACACGTTTCTGCTAAACACCTTATCGCTGTGCTCAATCAGTCTTCCTTGAAGGGCAGTATTCATAACCTGCACTTTCACATCACTGCTTCTCCGTACTCGTGTAAATGCGACATACAATTGTCCATGACCAAACACAGGCTCTGGTAAATAAATACCCACACGGTCAAGAGTTTGAGCCCTCAACTCGTAAATTTAGCCTTTACTACCCCTCCCACGGGGGGAAAGGGGGATGATGGAAGTTAACTGACTTCACTATTATAATTTTTTTGTCAAATAATGTCAGTATACCAAATTTCAGGTCAATTGGATGAGCCCTTTCTGAGAAAATAGTTTTTCCCAAACACACACACACACACACACACACACTAACACACGCCGCTAGGCTTATATATATTAGATAGTTATAAAATAATCTGAGTTAGTGCAGCACGTTTATAAAAAAAACACATCTTACAGAACCAACACTAACGGCTAAGTGATCATTTCAGAACAACCTCATGCAAAATCTGGAAATTTACATGTAAGATTTTTAAAACATATTACACAAGCAAATAACTTAAACCTAAATAGGCATATGTCTTTAGTTTATATCCCCCTTATAGTTTATTACCATTAAATCAGGATGATCTACTTGATTAATCGGTAAGGAAGGACAGTCATAGAAATACAGTATGGCAGCACAAATAAGCAAAACTGTGAAGTCACTGGTTCCAACTGAAATGATTTCTTATGTTTATTGGCTCAGACCAAAAAACTGTGTGACGGTAACGCATACTATTTTAAATTAATTTAAACCACTGACATATTTACATATTGAGCATGGGAGTAAAATATAACATTTGTTATCATGCTTAATATCCAATGACATTCTAAACCCATTTAATACATCAAACATCTTGACTAATTTATTGGCTTGCACATGCCTTCATACTACATTTACTATATATATTGTTTTAGCTTTTTTAGCTTTCTAATTTGTGTATGTGCTCTTTAGACATATATCTAGATCAGGCAGAGTAGTTTATTTTCATTGCTCTGGCACCTGACCCAAAGCTGTTATCTGAATACAACTGTATCCAAAGTGGAGACCACAGCTGAGTTGTGCCGTATCCCGTGGCAACTGAAATAAACAAATCTCTAATTATTACAATGATAAAAAAAACACAGACAGAAGTAATAAAGGTAATGCAATGTATTTATTACAAATTTTAGTAGTGCATGTTCAAATGATTTAAATAATATGACTACAGACAACCCCTTTGCCGTAAGGTGTGATGTATTATTACTAAAAAATCTCCAATCATTGTTATGTGGAGCATCATTAGCTAACTATTCTACAATTGGGATTTACATACACACTAGCTACATAACTTTTTATTCACATCAAGTATCCACAAACTGTACAAAGCATGGGAGACTATTAGCCATCATTCTAATCTGCCATTATTTATGCTTCTGTTCACCATTCCAGAATGAAGCAGGATAGGGGGCTCAGGATTAAACATATAAGCTGTGTGTAAGGCCATGGCAAAAAGAGCAAGCTGGACAGACAGATTTAGTTACAAACAATTAGATACAAGGCAGCCTTTAATATAAATGAACCTCCGATAGAGAGTTTAGTTCCTTTTTAGATTTAGATATGCCTTTATATGTACATAATAGTCTTTATCAGTGTTTATGTGTATTTTAGACATGCTATGAACTTTTTACTACATTTAAGAGCCTAGTAACTATGCATAACACAATAGTGAAAAAAAAGTAATCTTTACCTGGTCTACGATCAGCAGTTAAAGCACCAAACAGGGGTGAGGACAGTGGGCATACCGCGGTCTGTGCACTATCATTCTGCAAAGAATATGGAAGGTTATACTTAGCTGCAGCCTTTACTCACAGGAGAGTGAGAGAACGGACTCTGTAACTGTTTGGACTGGCCTCAAAATGCTTTTAAATAACCTTTAAATAATAAAACACTCTTTGGAGATGAGAAATACAATAAGGCTAATTTGACTGCATGATGCACATACAGATTTTTAACAGTATCACCAAAAGCTTGATAAACTTCTACTTTCCACAATCCATGTATAAGAACAGAGACCAAAAGTTAACATTTATTTTAGTGAAAATGTACCCTAAAAGGTAAAAGTAATCTTGCACATATCCAACACATTAGCTTCTGGTAAGCAGCACCACAGTTTAACTGTTCTGTTTAGAACTTCTAATCTGCAATTAATTACACTACTTAATTACACTACTGTGTAACCCTAATAAAGTTATGAGAGCATATTGGGGTTTTTTCAAATTAAAAACAGATATTTTTTTTAGATCCATTCAGTTCTGGCACTAATGCACAGAAAACACAATACTAAAACATTTAAACCACTTCACATTTCAAGTATTTGGCTGGTTAGATTAAAGTGGATTGGTGTCTTTAAAATGTCAGGTAAGTGTCACAAGCCGCGGCGGTACTCACAGCCGCCGCGGCTCGCTTCCTGCCTGCCCCTGCGTCCCCGCCGTCACCATGATGACCAGGACGTCACTTCCCTCCAACTCCCAAACCGTTGCCGAGGCAACGGCCGGACGCCCTGCAGTGTAGCGCCGCGTCCGGGCAACAGGGGACAGCCGGGCGCGTGCGCAGGGGGACCTAATAGCCTGCTGGCTATTAGGCTGTGATTATTTTATTAGTCAGCTCCTGGGAGTAAGTTGCAGAGCTAGGCTCTGATTGGCTCACCTGTACATTTAAGGCAGTGAGGTCTGCAGCCTCACTGCCGGTTATAGCTTCTGCTCTCCAGTCTGCTGACCTGCTTCTGCTGATCTCCCGTGTATGACCCTTGGCTTGGAATTGGACTTCACTTGTGTATCCTGTGACCCTGACCTCTGGCCTGTTTACTGTTTCTGCTATCTGCTTTGACCCCTGACCCCGGCTTGTTAACTGGAATTGCTACCTGCTGCCGGCCCTTGGTCTCTGCGTGGACCTCACTCCGCTTGCCTGGGTTCTCCCCAGCCGGTACACACTTCACGACCCTCTGTCAGTCTGCAGCCCAGTCTGTCCCCACCACCAGGGGCTCCAGTGAACACCTGATTGGCAGAGTAGATTCCGGGTTGTGTTGTGCCGGCTGGAGGGGTTCCTAACAGTAAGTAATTATCAAATTCAGTAAACGTGTCCATACACACTGCAATGCTGCAGTCTTATTAGGTTGTACAAGACCTAAATTGACTCCCTGTTTTAGAGTGTGTGGACCCATGCTAAACAACCCAAGTGGATTTGACCCATCATGATGGAAAATCATGCTGGCAGATTATCCCCATTAGTAGAGTATTGGCAGACTCTTACATAGTAGGGTAGCATGTGCAGACAGTTTTTGCATATTTCTTTACTATTGCTTATCCCCTATGTACATACTACATACACTATATTACCAAGGAGTGAAGAAAAACAAATATAACTTTATTTACCTATTAGCAACTAATCAGACTAAAACCTAAATATAGTCATATTAGTTCATATTAGTAATGATGTACAAAATGGAGTTCTAGGGTATTTAGCGACACTTTATTTCTAAGAAAAGCTTTCGAAGGTCTATCTCTTCTTCAGGTCAAATATATATGTGTGTGGTATTTATTTTTTGTTTTTATTAATTATTTAAAAACAGCGAAATAAGTGACATGTGCAAAATAAAAAATGTTAAAAAAACATGTCTGACTTACCAATCAAGTACTTGACATTGGCTATTCGGTTATTGGAAAATGCCTTGGTGGCACACGTAGTTGTGGAACCCTTGTAAACGCTGACTGGCTCTGAGCCTACCTGCAAAACTGACAATAGGGGTAAAATACATTAGTTTTCCATCTGCTCCATCTGGTATGCCTCGTCCACACATTACCCATTTACCTGCAGGCCAGGTTTCAGCCAAGATGCTGTCAGCAAGGAAGAGTACTGTTGTAAGGTTTCTGAAAGCCAATGCTTCATTTCTATTGTATGATCCTGAGCTTCTTGTTACAGAATGTTCATCGCATGGGGACAAGGGCATAGTGAGACCATTTCCTTTTCAGATATGCTCACAGCAGCTTCTGCTACTCTAGGTTCGCCATTGACATAACAGTGGTGTGGATTTAGATTAAGGTGGTTAAGGGCATAATACTCCTTAATAAAACAGGGCTTACTCCCACCAGAGAGAATTGCACAACATAACCCTATATATAGGATGTGTCCATGTTGACATTTGGCTTTGGACTTTTTATCCATTAAAGGGGAGACTGCTAAGCTGAGGGTGGAGGTTTGCCCTTGTTTACCGGTTCCTGTTCTGCTAGGCCAGGATTGACTAAACTTTCTTGCCCTTTGTGGAGCTGTGAGAAAAAGGTTGTTTTGTCAGCCACTGAGTCCCCAGGAGAGACATTTCCATTCCACCTGATTTATTTCTAAGGCAAGTAAAAACCCCTAAAACACGGGGGAAGAAAAGAAAAGACTACAAGGAGTGGGTCTCATGAGAAGTTCTGATAAGGTTTTGCTTGTGTTACCCACACAGGGGAATAAACTGTTGGCTGTATGGCAAGGATCCTCTGAAGTGATCCGCAAGGTAGGGGATGTTAATTTCGAAATATCTCACCCTGACACTCGGAAAGGGAAACATATTTACCATATTAATTTGTTAGAAGCCTAGAAATAGCAGGAAAATTTATTGATACACCCTCGCGAGGCTGACATTGATCTTGATTATCAGCTACCTCTTAGCCTGCAGCCAATGTGTGAGGATCCCTGTGAACCAACTTTAGCTACAGGGCAAAAAGGTTCCTTAAAGGGCCAGGTGGCTGAGTTTTCAGACATGTTCTCAAATACATTGGGGAGGACTAACTTGGTTCAGCATGAGATTGTTACTTCAGCCGGTTTGGTGGTCCATCAAATGCCATACAGACTTTCTAAAGGAAAATGAGAACAGGTGATAAAGGAAGTACATGACATGCTATGCTTAGGTGCCAGAAAAGAGTCTACTAGTGACTAGTGTAGCTCTATTATACTTGTCCCTATATCTGGAGGAAGTACCCGTATTTGTGTGGATTTCTGCAAGGTGAATGGGGATGAACTCCTTGATCAGTTTGGATGAGTATATTTTTTACTCTCAATCTTACAAAAGGTGCAAAACAGCACTTTCTTCTCCCCCTAGGTGTGCATCAATTTGTGACTAAGCCCTTCGGACTTAGCACACCTGCCTCTTTTCAGAGCCTAATGGACCAAGTCCTATGGCCTCATAAAAAATATGCTGCTATCTAGTTAGATGATATTGTCATCTATAATGAACATCTTAATCATCTTCTTGCTGTTCTTTAGTCCCTGCAACAGACATGTTTAACAACGAGAGACAAAACATATGGGATGCACTATGGGCGGCGGTTGCCTATAGCCCCTGTTTAATAATGTCCAGGCCCTAGACAATGCCCCAGTCTCTTGTACAAAAAAAGTTGCACTTCCTTTCAGGACTGACAGGATCCTTTCGAAGGTTTGTTCCCCAGTATTCAATATTGGCGGCCCCTTTAATCAAACGGCTGAAAAATTCAGTTTCAAAGAGGGTAGAAAGCTCTTATGAGTGTCAGGCTGCTTTTGTTACTATCAAACAGATCCTTTGTGAGGTTTTGTTTTACGGTCTCCGGACTTTTCTAGACTATTTGTAATACAGACGGATACCTCTGATGTGTAACGAGAGGGGTTCTGTGCAAAGATTTTGAGGGGGTAGAATATCCAGTTTTATATCTCAACCAGAAGCAGTACCCTCGGGATACCCGGTATTCAGTGGTAGAGAAGGAGGGCCTTGCAGTTAAGTGGGCCGTAGAGGCCCTCCTTTCTTACCTTGATGGGTACACTTTGTTGTGGTCACTGATCATGCCCCCTTAAGGTGGGTCCATTCTATGCGAGAGTCAAATGTTACCCTCACAAGGTGGTACATTGCTCTCCAACCATTCTCTTTTGAGGTTCGTCACCACCCAGGATGCTTGCGTATTGCATATGCAGACTTTTTGTCCCAAAACAAGCAATGCCAGGCTTCTGCCTCAGGTAGTCGGGGCCCACTCTTTAACAGGGAGTAATGTGACAGGGTAGGAAACTGTTACATCTGAGGAAAGGGTTAACCTCCTGGGAGTTAGGAGGAAGTCCCACTCATTTCTCATGGGGGAGGAGTTTGGGCAAGTTAAGGGCTCAAGTTCAGTTTAGTCTAGGCTGTTGTCTGCGGAGGGTGGAAGTCTCACACCTCTCCACTGAAGGAGTCAATAAGCTCTGAGCTTTCTGCATTCTTGCTGTTAACCCACTACAGCAAGATATATCGTTTCTGCCCTTGATTGCCAACAACCATTACAGACAATAGCTTGACAAGGTAAATATATAAAAAAAACTGCTTCACTGCCCCACCGACTGGGTGTTTGAAATTATTTGTCACCAAGGAAAATGGAGAAAAGTTCAGTAGGGCTTTCAAGAGACACAAAAAATTGCTGCAAACCATAGCATCCACTTAGACAGTAACTATCATTAAACAGTAACTATAATTTTTGAAGCACAATTTTGAAAAAAAATAAACATCCAATTGAATGCTATGGGTTGTAGCACATTTGTGCAATTGCACCATGTTATTTCATAAACCCGTGTGCTCAGTGAGCTCTACCATTCCTACTTGCACGCAAGGCCACTTCCTCAAGACCCACTCACCATTTATTTTAAATTGTTGCCAAATTCAGTCAGTTCTTGGGCCTGCAAGACATTGCAATAAATGAGTGCAGAGAATATGACAGAGCTCTGCAAATATGAATTTTCTGATTACGATGAGCAGTTGAGCATTATACACTAGCTGTTAATCCCAAGTATTTTTGCATTTAAAGGTATTCTTTGTATTAGTTATTGAGCAGGACATACTAGCAGGTATAGGATTTAATATTTTCATATACTGTATTGGAAAATGCTTTAAGTGAACATTTCTTCCCTGGCTCCAGATGTCTGTATAGCTGTAATAACAGATCCCGGATAAATGTAAATCAGCAGAATAGAAATTGCCGATGATCAGCATTGGGATGTCTAGATATAATTGACAAGATAACAGATACAGCACATTTTAAAATGGAAAGGAAACTCAAGTCTTTCTCATCAGGGCAGATGACAGGCAGAGTAATGAGAGCATTTTATTGCACAATATGGAGGGTGTAATGTTTAATGTAAGCCAACAGTAGACTTGATATGATGACACTGCATTGTATTAATGTGAGATACAGCACATATTGTCAGAAAAGAGAATGAAAAACCCATGCACTTAAATAATATTTACCTTTTTTAGATTGTTTTTTTCATTGATTTGGACCATTTTTTTTAAAAAGTAGATATTACATTGTTTAAGGCATGGTATACAAATCATAGGTATAGAGCAGGCTTAGGCAATCTGTGACAATTACATTCCTAATGGAACTAAAAGTCCCAACATGTCTTGATAACTAAAAGTAGGCAGTACATGCTGGTAGTTACACAAAAGCTGAATACTACAGGTTTGACCACCTCTTATATAAAGAGCAATACGTGAAAGATGACTTTCCAGTTACAATTACTGTATACTTAAAATCTCTGATTTACTGTCCATCACGAGTGATGGGAAAAGCTTGCTTACTGTAAATAATTCAAATGTTATATTACTGATTATTCCATTTCAAAGCACAGTCATTTAGTCAGTGAATCAAGGACCAAGTTAACTATTTGCCCACTGCCCACAGGGTATTAAGAAGCTTAAAGGGATCTATGATGAGAAAATCGTCTATTAGGAATAATTGTTCTTACAAAAACTTGATTCACCACTTCTATACAAACAATATGACAATAGGTTTGTTTAGTAGTTAACAGTGTTATCGAATTTGAACAGAGCTGTGCTGTAAATATCTTTATTGCTGGCTAAAGGACGTTAACAAAATGTGGTCGTCAAAATAAACGCTTTTAGGGATCACATCGGCCAAGTGTGTTCCTTACAGAATGTTTTGGTCCCTTGTACAAAACCATACCATAATCCCCAATTCCAAACCAGGGCACTACTTGAGTGATCATCATCATCAGCAGCAGCTATTTATATAGCACCACTAATTCCGCCGCGCTGTACAGAGAAATCTCTCACATCAGTCCCTGCCCCATTGAAGATTACAGTTTAAATTCCCTAACATACACACACAGACAGAGTGATTAGGGTCAATTTGATAGCAGCCAATTAACCTACTAGTATGTTTTTGGAGTGTGGGAGGAAACTGGATCACCCGGAGGAAACCCACACAAACACAGGGAGAACATACAAACTCCACACAAATAAGGCCACGGTCAGAAATCGAACTAATGATCCTAGTGATGTGAGGCAGAAGTGCTAACCACTAAGCCACCGTGCTTCCCATATTGTTGTTTTGTGCCCACATATGTTGGAGTTATATGGCAAATTCGGTGTAACACAGCCTGACTGGCCATAAGAATTGCAACGTATAAAGCAGTGATAGGTAGCATGAAACATGCATGACGGGCTCCCTGGTGCCCACCGCCAGTATATAGGCATCTTACATGTAAAAAACATGTCACACGCCGGACCAAAGTTCGGTGAGCAAGGCTGGCCTCTTCCGTCAGGCTCCTCTGCGGTAGATGTGACCCCCGTCTTCCAATGGTGCCCATTATCTTGGATTGCGATAGAGCTCAAGCGCACTTTCATCTTTAATAATCTACCCTCTCCCAATATTGGCTGCTTGCCTTCCACTTCCCCTTTCCCCCCAGCCTATTTAAACCTCCTTGTCTGTTTATATTATGCCAGATCTTCATGCCCAGATAGCATGTTGCTGCTGGATCATTTGGTTCCTGTTCCCTGAGCATTCTAGTGTTTTCTGGTGTCCTGAACTCTGGTTCTTCTCAGCTATTCCAGATATCCAGTGTCCTGTACTTCTCTGCATATCCTGGTATCCAGCGTCCTGTGCTTCTCAGCTAATCTTGGTATCCAGTGTTTGCTACTTCTCTGCATGTCCTGATATCCATCGTCCCGTGCTTCTCAGCTAATCCTGGTAATCAGTGTCCGTTACTTCTCTGCATATCCTGATATCCAGCGTCCTGTGCTTCTCAGCTAATCCTGGTATCCAGTGTCCCCTATATCTCTGCATATCCTGGTATCCAGAGTTCTGTGCTTCTCAGCTAATCCTTGTATCCAGTGTTTAGTACTTCTCTGCATATCCTGATATCCAGCGTCCCATGTTTCTCAGTAATAAGATCCTGAATCTCTGAAGAGTGAAAACTAATAGTTCAATAAATCATACTGAGAAATCAGTTTTGAACATCCGAGCAATTTCACCACCTATTTAATTAAGAAATCTATCAGATTTTTCTACTATTACATTTACATTGTGCTTTATTCTACAAGCACAGTTTGAAGCCCTGGGGGTAAATACCCCGTTTTTTTCAACTCGCGGGAGATTGGCGTCTTCGCAGCTAAAATTTAAAGGGGCGATGGCTTGTAAAGGCAAATTTTAGCTGCAAAGATGCCGATCTCCCGCGAGTTGAAAAAACCGGGCTATGATACATTTACTCCCTGATGTTGTTTACCTCTGTACAATTATTTGCCTGCATTTACATGTTGATAACGCCAACCCGTTTTTATTTTATTTTTACTTCCATGTTTCGATTCATACACATGGCGTAAATACTTAAGACACAGGGGTCCGTGACTAACTGCAATTCTCTATGAAAAAAACGGTTGTATTAATTCGATACACTTCTGATATTGTTACTTGGATTCTCAAAAAGGGGAAGTATTAAAAAGAGACCTCACCTAAACCAGACATGCTTCAATTTATCACAGTGCCCAATACCACCGCGAGTCCTAACACTTCTATTCAAGTATCTAATTCAGATTCACATCGTGAGACAACTGAAGTCTCCACTGCAACTGATAAAGGAAATCTCTGAGAAATTCTCCAAGATTTAATATCACTTCTTACAAAACAGGACTTTCAATAAACTACAATAAAGGATCAAAACAGAAATGTCTAGTCTACAATCTGATAAGTGTTAGAAAGTCTTGATATGTTCTTTATTTTAAATATTGGTTTTTTTAGAAAGGTTAAGAAAGAAATCTAATGAGGAAGTTAATTCTGAGAGTAACAAGCACATTAAATATTTATAATTGTTCTGGGCAATGTTTCCAAATTACTCATAAGGAACTTTCCTTATACCTTTCAAACAAATTGATAGTTAGTTATTACTAAATATCTCAAGATGTAACCATTTTTTTCAGATATTCTAATATTTTTATAGTTAGTCTTAGATTTGTTTAGATAATACGTGCTATATTTGTGATCAGTAAGTAAGTTTTTACTTCAGAGAGGGATAAAGTTCCTTCTTATTAGTTATAAGCCAGACAGGCAAGGATTTTGTTCATGTTTTGTTTATTTACATGCTGAAATGGGGGCATTTTGACAAAACAGGGCGAAACACGTGTCAGTGCTTTAAGGCAGTGTGTGTTTCTAACACTGCCGATGGGGAAGCTCTTGCAGTTATGACACTTCTAACATAAAATAATGTGAAAGCTTGCAGCAGCGCAAGAATTAGTAATACCTCAGATCAGATGCGAATAGAACCCATTGTACATCTGTTCATCTAATGGGTTAGAGATTGGGAGCCCACGTGTAGCTATCCCTGTTTTGGAAACACATCGCCTGCTTCTCTACTAAGTTGCCAGATCTTCAGGTCTCCTTACCTATACATGGGGATACTCATTAGTATGTTACCGCTAAAGTGATGGTTTGATGCAATATTGTGGAGAGATTTTTTTCCACTTCTGGAGACTGCGGGACACCCAGTGGTTAGCACTTCTGCCTCACAGCACTGGGGTCATGAGTTCAATTCCCAACCATGACCTTATCAGTGTGGAGCTTGTATGTTCTCCCTATGTTTGCGTGGGTTTCCTCAAGGTGCTCCGGTTTCCTCCCACACTCCAAAAACATTTTGCTAGGTTAATTGGCTGTTATCAAAATTGTCCCTAGTCTCTGTGTGTGTGTGTGTGTGTGTGTGTGTGTATGTGTATGTTAGGGAATTTAGATTGTAAGCTCCAATGGGGTAGGGACTGATGTGAATGAGTTCTCTGTACAGCGCTGCGGAATTAGTGGCGCTATATAAATAGCTGCTGATGATGACGATGATAATCTGGACCTGTTTCATAATGTTATGGATGCTGTGGCAATGGGAGTGTTCCCTGAGTCTGAAATGTTCCCTTTCTCAAATATGATTGGCAGTCAGAAAATGACGGGGGCAGCAATAGAGCGCAGGATAATGTACCTTCTACGGAAGAAGGAAATGTTGTTGAAGCAGTTCACTGTAGATCATATCTTGAAGTGGGAAAATATATTTTTGCCACAGAATAGTTAAAAGACCCCACTCTGGTAAAGGCTAGAGAAACTGTAAAAGTGGTTGATGGAGGCCCCGTAGAGCCAGACTGTAGGTTGTTGTACCCTCACATGAAAATGAGTCAAGGGTTGTTGCATCAAATGTCCAAATAGGGAGAGGATATTGTGCAACAGCTTATCAATCCTAAGGCATATTAAAGAACGTGTTAGACTTGACTCATGGTCACCTAAGTGCAGGGCATCTAGGCAGTGGTGGGATTCAGCCGGTTCTCACCGGTTCGCCAGAACCGATACCTAATTTTCGGCTCGGTTCGACGAGACTACAGGCTGAGTCCACCCTCTTCATTGGTGGGGGGAGCAAGCTCCTTTAAAATGTTTTTAAAAAACTCACCAGTTCGCAGCACTCTTCCTCCCTGCTCCGTCCGCACTGAATGTCGGATGTGACGTCATCACGCCTGATGTTCAGGGAGGAGCAGAGCAGGGTGAAGTCTGCAAACAAGAAGAGAAGAAAAGAAAAGATAGAAAAGGAAAGTGAAGGAAGGAAGGAACGGGGAGCAAAGGCAGCATGGCAAAGTGTTTTGAGGGGCAAAGCCAGCATGATAGAGTGGGAAGGGGGGCAAAAGCAGCATGGCAGAGTGTGAAGGGGGAGCAAAGGCAGCATGGCAGAGTGTTTTGAGAGGCAAAAGCAGCACGGCAGAGTGTGTGATGAAGAGGGGCATTACTGTGGCATAATATCAACTGGGGGCATTACTGTGGCTTAATTTGAAATGGGGCACTACTCTGTGGCATAACATGACTCATTACTGCTATTATCTCAATATTAGCAGCATAAAATAAGGAATATTTTATACACACACACCTGGGTTTGACTAGATAACTGCCTCTTGATATTGACATCTTTTTGTATACATAATACGGTTATTAGGGCAGAGAACCAGTTGTTAATTTATTTGAATCCCACCACTTCATCCAGGGGTAGAAAAAACCTCAGAAAGAATTTTGCAGACGTGTTTTTGTCCAGGGGTCCAAAAGGATGTATCTGACTACTGTGTATCCTGCCCTGAGTGTCAATACCATGCTCCTAGGCCATATTATAAAAGTCTGCTTGTCCCATTACCCATTATTGATGTTCCATTCGAAAGGATAGCCATGGATTTGGTCATATCCCCTCTAAAGTCTTCCCATCAGTATATTCTGGTGATACTGGATTATGCTACCAGATACCCGGGAGAGATACCATTATGCAATACGTCACCAAAGGCTATTGCTAGTGAACTGGTACATGTAGTAGAGTAGGGATACCTAAGGAAATCCTCACTGACCAGTTTATGTCCAGAAATATGAAAGAACTGAGTCGACTGTTTAAAGTTACTCAGCTCAGGACCTCTGTGTATCACGCTCAGACTGATAGTTTAGTAGAGAGATTTAACAAAACTTTAAACAGTTAGGATGATTTTTTACCCTATTTATTGCTGGCCATTAGAGATATTCCATAGTCCTCCACGGGAGTCTCACTTTTTGATTTGCTCTATGGGAGACACCCTAAGGGATTAATGGATATTGCAAAGGAAACATGAGAGGGGCAAACCAGTCCCTATAAAACTGTGATTCAACATGTTTCCCAGATGCAAGAAAGAATAGCTGCAGTTGTGCCGAGAGTGAGATAGCACCAAGAATAAGTCCAACAGGCACAACCAAGAGTGTATAACTGCAATGCCCAATTATACACCTTTGCTCCTGGGGACAAAGTACTTATTTTAATGGTAGAAAGTATGGTCCTTGTCATTTATGGCTAAATGGCAAGGACCATTTCAAATAATGGAAGTGGGGGAAGTTAATTATAAGGTATACTAGCCAGGAAAAATAAAGTCGGAACAGATCTACCATGTAAACCTTATAAAACCATGGAAAGGCAGAATAGCTTTTGTCAGCAACTCCGGTCACCATGGTAACTATTATACCTCTGGTTCCAGAAGTGACAATAGCTAAAAACCTCTCAAAAACGGAGGCTAAAGAGTTTCTCATAGGAAACAGACTTGTTTTTGGATGTACCTGTTAAAACAACAATCATTAAAAATGACATAGTCACTGAAACGTGGCTTAAGGTCAATCTAAACCTTTAGAATACCTGAGGCCCAACGAGAATTAGTGTCTAAAGAAATGTAAAAAATGTTAGAAGTGGATGTAACGATTCACATAGTGAATGGTCAAGTCCCATTGTGCTAATTCTAAAACCTGACATGAGTTTATGTTTCTTCAATGACTTCCAACTAAATATGCTGTCTAAGTTTGACGCATACCCAATGCCTCGTGTGGATGAGCTTATTGAAAAGCAGAAGACAGCACGGTATTTAACCACTCTAGAACTAACCAAAGACAACTGGCAAGTACCGTTGACAGACAGAACAAAAGAAATGACAGTTTTTTCTGCTCTAGAGGGTCTGTTCCAGTATAAGAGGTTACTATTTGGATTACATGGGCATTGGCACCCGCCACATTTCAGCGAATGATAGATAAAATTCTAACGCCCCATAGACAATATGCTGCGGGTTACCTTAATGATGTAGTCATCCATAGTCTTGATTGGCCAGGGTACAAGCAGTGCTGAACTCCATTTGGTGGGCAGGATTAACAGCCAGCTGAAAAAAGTGTTACTTGGGGATGGAGGAGGTAAAGTACTTGGGGTACACCATAGGCAAAGGTCTGATAAGGCTCCAACTTAATAAAATTGAGGCAATACAAAAATGGCCATGACCCTTAATTAAAAAGCAGGTGCAAGATTTTTTGGGGAATCACAGGCTTTATAAAAGATTTATTCTCAATTTTGACACTAAGACTGTCCTGTTGACTGATCTTACCAAAGGCAAGAAGTCAGTTGTAATTAAATGGAATTCTGAGGCAGAAAACCATCTTAATGATGCCTGATTTTAAAAATTAATTTGTTGTGCAGACAGAGGCATCAAATGTAGGGACAGGGACGATGTTATCCCAAAGTAAAAATGGTGAAAAGCATCCTCTTATTTATTTAAATGGCAAACTATGCCGCTATTGATAAAGAGGCTCTGGTGGGTCTTGGTACTGCAAAATTTTAAATTCTCTGTAGAACATAGGCCAGGAAGCCAACTGGCCAATGCAGATGCATTGTCCCGAGTTCACTGTTTGGGGACTATAAGTGTTCCGTCTGATTGGTTGAAACAAGGTGGGGAGAATATGTGCCAGAAGCGCTGGGAAAGAAGTAAATGGCAGGGACATAATTTCTGAATTTCTGTCATTTGTATTTTAAAACTCCAGGGAGATTGTTATATTTAGGAGGTTTCTCAGTTTGTTTCAACTTTAGGAAAAGCTGGTACATGGGTCCCTGGGGTATGAATGGAGAGAGAAGGGTGGGCTTAATCAGTCTCTCAATACCTGGTCATGAGGTCAGATGGCTTCAATTTATAGTCTGTAAGTTCTGTTGTTTTGTATGTGTGCAGACCACTAGGTCCCTCACTTTAGAGAGGGAGGTCCTGTGTATTAGTTAGAAGTCAGACAGGCAAAGATTTTGTTTACTTTTATTTTCATGCCAATGAATAAAACTATCTGAGTTTATTTAAACCAAAGTACTGGAGACAACACCACTGCCTCATCATGTGTCATCTACATGTGCATATATAGACAACTGAGATTGAGGTTGTAGATTTGTCAGGCCTAAGTCCCCTATGGTCTGCACTGTCACACGCCGGGCCTGGAGCCCAGGGGCTTACTTAGCGGGTCTGGCACACTACTCTAGCAGTGGGTCCTCCTACATTTTGGCAGCAATGGAAGTTCCCCTTCTGTTGGGACCCGGGTCCCTGGCTACAAGGGACCCCTCTCTGTAGTTTGCTCTACCTAGCGGGCGGCGTTCAAAAAGGCTGGTCTTTTTCTAAATTTCTAACATGTGACCGCAGATCTCACATTCCCTGCCTATTTTAAAAATACCTACTCTATTTATTCCAGCTCTGAGCATAGTATGGTGCCAGAGTATTAGGTCTTCTTTATTCCAGCTTTCCTTATGAGTCTTTACCTGTGGGATTTTAAGTGTACCAGTTCTCAAGCTTGTTTCCTGACCTTGAACCTCTGCTTGAACCTGACCATGGTTTGTCCTGACCATTCTTCTGTCGGCTGATTTTGTACACCTGTACCAAGCTGTTAACAATCTGGATTTCCTGACATTCCAAATTGGCTTTCCCTGACACACGTGTCATGTTGGAAACCATGGCTGAGTGCCACGACCTGCGAGTCACCTGTAGTGGAACCCATTATCCCTTGCAGTGGTCCTTAGTCTGTCTCTATCTGGCTGATAGTATAGGATTCTTAATTTCCTAGAACGAGAGTGACAGTGTGGACTATCTGAGCTTTATTTAATCTGATGGAAAATACTTTTGCCAGTATTTTAACAAATTGTAGTGAGATAGTAATCTGGGTAAAGTATATCTTTACCAAGTTTTGGGATTAAAATGAGGAAATATTTCCCCATATACCGATTTAATCAAAATTGTCAGAGATTTTGGTA
This sequence comes from Mixophyes fleayi, assembly GCF_038048845.1. Classification (NCBI taxonomy): domain Eukaryota; kingdom Metazoa; phylum Chordata; class Amphibia; order Anura; family Limnodynastidae; genus Mixophyes; species Mixophyes fleayi. The sequence goes on along the minus strand of NC_134407.1, from coordinate 152,477,678 downwards.
ATAAAAAAGGATTTAAATGTCTTGTATAACTCAAGTGGATTTACATCCAAACCTGGCAGTTTATTATTAATAAATGAGGTGATTGCTGTATCTATACTCTCTACTGGAATAGGAATGTCAGAATATTCCATGGATTTTGAGGTTAACTTCAATTTGTCCCTCACAAATTGATTGGTGCCAATCTGCATTTGAAGGAGGTTGTCGGAATTTTACAAAGCAGAAACCGTTGATCAAGATAAAATGATGAAGATACAAGTGAGAGCATATTAGCTTGCCAAATCATATATCCATCATTTATGCATTCAAGGTAAATGAAGAACAACCTCCATCAGATTTTAATTATAAAAGGGATGAGATTGGCTGTGAGGGTAGAAAGGAACGACAGTGGAGGAAATGGGAGGGTGTCCAGGGGGCATTTGGCCAGGAAAACTGGCACAAGGCAGAGCAATATCAAAACCTCAGGGCTTTATTCATAAAGGAGAGAAAAGCAAAAAAAGGAGTAGAATTGCTTTGTGGCAAAATCATGTTGCATTGGAGGAGGAGGTACATTTAAAATGTGGGAGAGATTTATAGTTGGAGTAGGGCATGTCCTAGACCAACTTTAAATTTCAGTGTAAAAATAAAACTATCATGTATTTGTGTGCGTCATGAAAAAGCAGCCAGTATTTTACTTGCATGCAAAATAATAAAGTAATTTGCACCCTTTGCATTGTAACATGGTTTGTCCAGGAGCAAAGTTACTCTTTTTTTTGTTTTGCTCTCCTTAATGATAGAGATGAGCGGGCTCGGATTGCGCTAATCCGAGCCCCCCCGAACAGTGCGGATCCGATGGGATCCGAGCACTGTTCGGGTATTTCCGGCAGGCAAAAAAAATGAAACAGAGGCTATGACGTCCAAGTCTCGCGTCGGATCTCGCGAGACTCGGATTGCATAAATTCCCCGCTTGCGGCCGCCATCTTCAGTCAGGCTCAGATCAGGGAAGAGGGAGGTTGTAGTTTGTAGTGGTGCTCCTGTGTCCTGTGTCCTGTGTCCTGTGTCCTGTCACTCTGTCCTGCTTAATCCAGTGGTTACTTTGTCCTGTGCTCTGTCCTGCTGAGTCCAGTGGTGCTTTGTCCAGTGCTTTGTTCTGCTGAGTCCAGTGGTGCTGTGTCCAGTGGTGCTGTGTCCTGTGCTTTGTTCTGCTAAGTCCATTCATTTGTTATTTTAAAATTATTTAAAAATCATAAAAAAAAATTCTACAAAAATAATTAAAAAAAAGATAAAAAAATTATACAAAAATAATTTTAAAAAAATATAAAAAAATTATTAAAAAGTATAAAAAAAATTCTACTGCAATATATAAATACGTTCACTGTTCCTGCAGTCCAGAAATATTAGTACTGCAATATATAAATACGTTCACTGTTCCTGCAGTCCAGAAATATTAGTACTGCAATATATAAATACATTCACTGTTCCTGCAGTCCAGAAATATTAGTACTGCAATATATAAATACGTTCACTGTTCCTGCAGTCCAGAAATATTAGTACTGCAATATATAAATACGTTCACTGTTCCTGCACTCCAGAAATATTAGTACCAGAGATTAAACTACGTTCACTGTTCCTGCAGTCCAGAAATATTAGTACCAGATATTAAACTACGTTCACTGTTCCTGCAGTCCAGAAATATTAGTACCAGAGATTAAACTACGTTCACTGTTCCTGCAGTCCAGAAATATTAGTACCAGAGATTAAACTACGTTCACTGTTTCTGATTGGTTTGTTAAAGTGCGAATGTCCTATTTCAACAACATCAGGGTGGGTGGGAGGGCCCAAGGACAATTCCATCTTGCACCTCTAACAAACTCTTGCAAACTGCCATTCTGTCTGCCACTGCAGTGCCACTCCTAGATGGGCCACGTGTTTGTGCCGCCCACTTGTGTCGCTTAGCTTAGACATCCAGCTACCTCGGTGCAACCTTTTGGACTAAAAACAATATTGTGAGGTGTGAGGTGTTCAGAATAGACTGGAAATTAGTGGAAATGAATGTTATTGAGGTTAATAAAAGTGTAGGAGTGAAAAAAAAAACAAAAATATGGATTTTAGCACTTTTTATGCTTTTTTTAAAAAAAAATCAGAACCCAAAATCAGAACCAAAACCTTTCGTGGGGTGTTTTGGCAAAACAGATCAGAACCCAAAACCTCAAGCTAATCAGAACCCAAAACCCAAAACACCAAAAGTGGCCGGTGCACACCCCTACTTAATGAATTAGGCCCTGATTCATTTATATTTTATAGCTCTTGCAGTACCCAAGTTCCACCAGAAGTGCTGCTCTAGTGATCTACTGGGTCAGTCAGGATGTAGTTGATCTTTTTCAGCCATGATCATCCCCACCTTACTGTCCTTTCTAAGCCTAGGCTCGGCATAACCCTTCTGGTGATCATTGTTTGCTACCTGGAACTTGTTCCTGCATTCTCCACACTGCCCCTTCATATTATATAAGCTCAGCTATTTCTTCTTGCAAGCTCAAGCTTATTTGATATCCTGCCAAGAACCTGTGTTCTTACTCATCCTGTGCTTCACTCGTGTTTTACATTTGGGACTCAATTTGCAACGCAAACCTCTTTAATATCCTACCAAGGACTGTTTATTCTGCATTTCTGTATACATTTATTTAATGCATGTGTGGCTTTTATATAGCCGAGTTCCTTCTAGTCCTTGTATTCTCTTTTTCCCTGTGTTCCAGTATTTTGTCTGTACCATTCCAAAAAGAACTCCAGGTTGATTTTGCAGAACCACGCAGTTACTGTTATGATTCCTAGTGAATTCAGGACACGGCACTAGCAGTAGAAAAATCAAGGGGTATATTTACTAAACTGCGGGATTGAAAAAGTGAAGATGTTGCCTATAGCAACCAATCAGATTCTAGTTATCATGTATTTAGTACATTCTACAAAATGACAGCTACAATCTGATTGGTTGCTATAGGCAACACCTCCACTTTTTCAAACACGCAGTTTAGTAAATATACCCCCCAAGTGTCTTTATTTAGGCAAAATATGTGAAGAAGGATTGAGTTTATGGAATATGCAGATTTCAGTTAGTAGAATAAACAGGTATACTCCAATACACAATTAAAAACAGGTGTGATAAATGGCAGGTATACTTCACAGAAGCAACAGGTTCCAAGCTATGACAAATACAGTTTAAATGCAGGAACAAGTTTATTGAATATAAACAGGTGTGATGAATGGCAGCAGGATCAGCGCTAACATTAGGCAGTGTTATGCAGCTGCCTAAAGCGCCGGGCTCTGGGGGGCGCCACTGAAATATTCCACATTGTGTAATGCTGTGCGGCGGCCACTGAGTTTACCTTTCATGGTCGCCGCACAGCTGCAGATATATGGTGGGAGTGGGGTGATTGATCGCAGCCCCCCCCCCCCCAACGATGGGACACACTGAGCCTCCCGCCCCTTTCCCCTCACTGACTGTCGGGAGTGACGTCATCTTCATGTCCCGACAGTCAGTGAACAGCCCGGCAGAGAAGAGCAGTAGTATGAAGGAAAGGTCCAGCAGGTAAGTAAAAAGGCATGGCAAGGCGGTGTGCTGCCGGCTGGGGGGAGGACATTTTTAAGAAGGGTTTGGGCGGTGTGCTGCTGCGTGGGGAGGACATTATTAAGAAGCGTGGGTTGGAATGCTGTAGGGGTGCATTGTTTAGCAGGGGAGGAGCATTGTTTAGCAAGGGGAGAGCATTGTTTAGCAGCAGGGTGTGTGCTGCCGGGGGGAGGGGGGGGGGCTGTATGCTGCGGGGGGAGGGCCAGTGTGCTGCAAGGGGGGGACATTATTAAGCAGGGGAGGGCTGGTGTGCTGCAAGTATTGATAACCAGGGGGTGCTTCACGGGGCCACATTGTGATGCAGGGGGGCCATATTGTGATGTAGGGGGAGCAGTGTGATGAAGGCACATGTTAGGGCATAATGCATACAAAAGAACTCAATTCATCACAAAAAATGTCTGTTATCAGCTTATTGTGTCAAGTTTTTTGTTCCAAAATCTAACACCTGTGTACCTCTCCTCTAGAAATCGTGTGCTTGCCATTGGGCAGCAGTTGAGTCTGGACAGTGTTCTGCATGAAACATCACTGCATCTGGAACGCTGGTGAAAGTAAGGCTTATACAGTTTAAATGTATTGCCTCTCTTCCCCCCTTATAACCTCCTCCCACGCGCGTATCCAAGACTTCGCCCGCGCTGCCCCCCTCCACTGGAACAAGCTCCCTCCCTCCATCAGAACTTCCCCTAATCTGTCCAGTTTCAAATGGGCCCTAAAAACCCACCTTTTTCTTAAAGCCTTTCTGTCTCCCACTTAACTTCCTACCTTATCTTCTGCCTCTGTTCCCCTACTCTCCCTCTTTCCCCTGCATCTCTCTGTCTGTCCACCCCTCCCCTTAGATTGTACGCTCCTCTGAGCAGGGCCATCTCTCCTCCTGTTTCCACCACTTCTAACTCTGCTCTCCAGCTACTTAGCCCTCCTCCTCGAGGGTCCTCCAACCCACGTCCACTCTCGCTCCCTCCTCCCCCATGGGGGTCTCCCTGTCTTCCGCGCCCTCCTTCTTGGGCCAGTCGTTTGCGGATCCTCCCTCCCCCTTCCCCGCCCTCTCTAGCTGTGCATTGAGCTTACTGAGTTGCTGTGCTTACTGTTTACTGTACTGTGCTGTCTCCCATTGTATTGTAATTTGTTTGTCTCTGTACGGCGCTGCGGATGCCTTGTGGCGCCTTATAAATAAAAATTAATAATAATAATAATAATAAATGCAGGAACAAGTATATTGAATATAATCAGGTGTGATGAATGGCAGGAATAGTCCACAGAAGCAACAGGTTCCAAGCAATGACAAATACAATTTAAATACAGGGACAAGTATAATGAGTTACCGAATTGCTAGGAGGCACGAGGCTCCAGACTAGGAAGCAGGGGTCAGGATTCCAAATTGCCAGAGGCATTAGGCAGTCCAGGGGAGCAGACAGACTAGCTGAGTCTAGTGAACAGGCAGAGGTCTGGGCAACAAGAGTTCAAGCAGAATCCAGTATCCAGGCAGAGGTCAGGGTCACAAGCAAACAACCATAATTCAGTAATCAGGCAGAGGTCAGGGCAACAGGCAAACAAGCAGGGTCCGGTAATCAGGCAGAGGGTCACAACAGGAGATCAGACAGCAGCAAAGCAAAATTGGAACAGGGATAAACAAGAGAAAAGTAGCAGCCCGGTATAAATGATGAACTGCACAGAGCACAGATTGAGGCAGGTATTTGAAGCTCTGAGACAGGTGCAGTTCTAATCAGGTAAGGAGATTAAATCCTACAGACTTGGTGTAAAGTTCAGGAGCAGAACAGCAGCACCTCTGGTGGATTTGAGGTACTGCTGCCACATACAAAGTATAGGCAGAATCGTAACAGTTACATTTAGAAACTATGCAAATTTATGCTTGTGTTTCTTTCTTTATACTGTTGAGCTGTGTACCAATTTCCAGTACTGGGTCTCCATATCATTTAACTTACATTGTATGCTTGTACCAAATAAATATTACCATCATCTACCCCTCAATCCCTGTGCAATCCTGTCTTTGCCTTCAAACAGTATACAGTGTTCGTAACACTCTGGAGTCTGCCAAGGAGGAAGTACAGGGGCTCCAAACACCCTTTTAGCACATTTGGGCCCATAAAAAAGGAGGAGACTTGTTGAAATGTGATAGCCAGGGGCTCCATGTTGCTGTAACGCAATCTCTATGTCCCGGGGAATACTCGTCATGCATTTCACAGAATAAATCGACCAGATTCTACTAATTATCATAGAAGCCTCCAGGGGGTCAGAATTCTTCCATTTAGAGGCAATCCAACAGGTTGCGACTGAGCAGATGTAAATAAAAAGCTCGCTAGTGTGTTTCAACATGACACAGACTGAGTGGGAAATCAATAAGTATTCAGAGGAGTCAGGCATTTAGATGCCCATGATAGTAGGGGCGATCCCACCAGATATGCTTGAATATGCCTGTGATTAATATGTAGTATATCTAATGACTGTTATGTTCTGTTGAATTAATGTATGACAATGTGAATATTTTATGTAACCTTGTAATGTAATCTCAGCGTGTGCTTTGCTACATGACATGAGTTTGAACCTAAGCAAGTGTCATTAATCTTTTATAATTATCCAGAGATAGATAGGCATCTCTGAGGAGTTTATTTTGGTATGCAGAGGATGTGGACCTGACCAGCAAAGAAAAAAGAGCAGAGGTGAGAAATCAGGTCCTGAGTACATTCCAGAGCTCAGGACATCCCTAGCTCACTTCGAAAGCCCTGTGACATCTGGGAGATCAATCTGTCCTTATTGACAGCTAAACTCCAAAGGTGGGGGATGAGAGCTATGTAGAGAAAGGTTTAAAATATGTCTCATATTTCTCAATTGTGTTCCCTCACACAGCAGGGGTAAATGTATCAAGCTGAGAGTTTTCTGGCGGGTTTGAAAAACCAATCAGATTCTAGCTATCATTTATTTAGTACATTCTACAAAATGATAGCTAGAATTTGATTGGATGCTATAGGCAACATCTCCACTTTTCAAACCCGCTGTAAAACTCTCAGCTTGATACATTTACCCCCAGGGTCTTAACTAGTAAGTAGTGACTTATTTTATCTCCTATTTTATTTTCTGAACCTTATTTATGAAACATATTGTATGTCTTGTTATTAACTTTTGTAACTAAACCTTGGAAACATTTTTCTGATTAAATAAATTAAATCTGTGATTCTTTGTGAACTTACGAAGCTTAGGGAGGCTAATGCTACATGTGTACGTGATTTAAGTGTGAAACATTAATAAGTGTTTCTGGTGAACGTAAGGACACCATAATAAATCCTTCATGGTGGCAGAAAAGGTGTATTCATTGCTTAGGTGACTCCAGTCATGGCCAGCTGTTCAGATTCCTGTATCTGGGACAGGCTGGGCGTTCATAACAATGCTCTTTTGGCCACTCATTCTCCAGCAAAAATTCTGAAGTGGAGGGATAAATAGCATGTAACCTGGAGAGGACCAGATACTAGCCATAGTAAATTTTATAGGCATTCTCTTTGACACAGACATATAGCAATGATTTCCTTGTCTGGTTGTTCCTGATCCTGACGCGGTCCTCAGGGTTTAAGATCACCAGCATTATGGGAAGGAGACACAATCTAGTAGCACAGATTCAATATCTACCCAGATCCTGGTGTCTAAGCAAGCATCCAAATGCATTGGGGAAAGGGGAGAAGGAAATTATAGTTCTGTATGACAGAGACACCAAGTCTGCCATTAAGTGCACGCTTATATAGTATGAACAGTTTATCACTGGGCCTATTTTTTTTCCCAATGTGAAACTGGATAATTTCCTTTGTAGTGTTAGGGTTCCCAGTATGAATATCACGGAAAGTAGTTGTGAATAAAACAGAGTATCTTTATTTTACATACAGGTGACACAGGTATAAATTAAAAGCAGTCAATAGAAAATCAGCTATCACAAGGCCTTAGAAATAACAGGAACAAATGGAGAACTGCAGGTGTAGGATACCAGGATTACCAGGTTTTGCTGAGAAGCAGGATTCACTGGATAATAGGGACAAATTGTGAACTGCAGATACAGGATACCAGGATTAACAGGTTTAACTGAGAAGCAGGAGTCATAGGATACCAGGTACAATAGGCTGGCTGCAGGCACAGGATACCAGGATCTCCAGGTTTAGCTGAGAAGCCAAAGTTACTGGAAAGCTGGCACAATAGGATAGCTGTAGGTACTGCATCCCTTGAATGACTAGGTTTAGCTGTGGTAGCAGGAGACACTGGATGATCCAGAGAAGACTGGGTGAAGGTCAGGCAAGCTATGGTCAGATGCCTGGAGGTCCACATCAGTACCAGTACCTTTTCACTAGATCAAATGATGAGGGCTTACCCCCTTGCAGGCAGGATCTGGTATAATCAAAGCAGCCATCACAAGAAAGATTATGTACTGCAGGCAGAGGAAGATCATAGCAGCAAAAGCATAATGATGGTATTCATCCAACTTATCCAAGATATGAAGCCCCTGATGTTGAGTTGGACAAATGTTGGGCATAGTTTAGCCATAAAAATTGCATATTTACTCCCATATGCAGAGGCATCTCAAGTTGCGCCCAGCTCTGCACCTAAAGCATATGCACGAAGTTTATATCAGGAATACATACATCCTAATATGCACACACACAACCCAATTCTAAATACAAGAAAAATGTATTAACACATAATTTGATAGGGAAAAACATATTCAGCATTAGGCTTGACATAATACAGAAAGTATAACATTACTTCTCACATAGGAATAAAAGCAAAAATATATTTTCAAAATACTCCCACAAAATCTTATAATATATGCACAATCAAAGAAGAAAGCACCTATCAGCTTTAGAGGTGAATTAAAAATCAGCCCATCAGAAGCACCTAGCTAGTGCTGGCAACTGTCATCATCACCATCTCTTCCTATTGGCCCAGTGAATTTTTTTTATCAGACAGTCTGTGATAAACTCAGCCTGGTCCAGATTAAAAAATATGTGATCACTTGACTATGCCTAGCCACCAGAAACGTGACAAAGTCATTAAGGTCTAAATTCAAGAGGGAGATTGTTCAATATATCGGTCTCTCCCTATGCTGCTTACACTGTAGTGCAGGGGTCAGGGAACTTTTTTACCTTTTACCCCCAAATATATTTAGATACGCCGACGTTACTCCCTTTATTTGAAAGGAAGAAAATCATATATTATTAATTATTGGAATTCAAAATTTTATTGAATCTATTCAAAATTTCTTTGAAAGCTTCAACGTCAAAACTTCAGGTTTTGGAGAAATGATGTTGCTTCATTTTTGATACGAGAGCATCAATATTGGGGCAGTTTGATGTCAGAGCAATTTGGATACATTCTTCAGCGTCCAATCAATTTCTCTGCGTTGTTTTTATGTTCGTTAGAGTCGAAATTCCTTGTTCACAAAGGTAGGTTGTTGCAAAAGGCAGCAACTTTTTGACTGCCTATTCATGTGCAATTTTGATGCCTTTGCAGCTGTTGACATCCAAAAATATGACAGATCTGCTTTATTTTCAAATGCAATACGTGCTTCATTATTGCATCGAAGCTCAAGAAGTGCCTCTGCCAACCCTTGAGGCTCTTCTGGTACAAAAGCAATTTCACATTTAAAAGGGTCTACAATCCAACTGACAGCATGTGAATCGGCAGCATTACCCCCAGGAACTTCATTTTTACCCCATTTGGGGTAATTTACCCCTGTTCCCTGACCACTGCTGTAGTGCTTTGACACTGATCAGATTTCCTGGATAATAGACTTATAGGCCTCCTATAAGTTATTAAAATATTGTAAAATGAGCAGAAAGTGGTGGGAGTTTGTCACATATAGAGAACTCAAGGTTATGATTAAACAATGGTATTTATTTACTTCAGTTAAAAAAATTTAGACACCTACTGGGAAGGTCATATAAGTGGGAAATGTAAAGGAGAAATATACAGCATGGACTTTTCATTAGAAGAATCAGGCCATAATGGGTGTGGCTTAAATGCACTGTGGAAGGGGCAGCTAAATGAAAAGTCAATCTCTCGAGCGCACCCATGCGAGACCAGGATGGCCACGCCGGGTACTATAGGGTTGTGCCCCAAATTCAACTAAACCATATGGGAAAGAGGGCACAATAAATGTATCCACCTTTCTCCTCTGCCAAGGAGATTTGGCTTGGAAAATTAGCCTCTTGACGAAATTCTGGTATGCCAAGGTGAGCCTTGTTCTTGGGATTTGTGTGAAAATCCTGTCATCCCTGGATACTTGAAGTTCAAAAGAGAAAACTCCCCACTTGTACTTGATGTTGTGATTCCATAATGTTTTAGTGACATTTATTATATCTCGGTGCTTGAATGCAAAGGGCGCTAGATCAATGAAGAGCTTCAAGATCTTACCTTGAAATGGGAATAGACTGTTTGCAAAATGCAGGCATTATATATTGTTTGAATGAATAATAATGCAGTCGAATGATCACACCACGTGACGGCTAGTCTGAATCACCTTTGGGTCTGAGATGTAATTGGTTTAGTAGCAAATCTTCAGCCTTGGCTACTGAAAGGAGTTTTTAGAACAGGGACTCCAGGTTGGTAGGAAGTGCAGGAGTAATAACCGATTCCAGAATTTGACTCCGTCCATGTCTGATCTCAGTGAGATCAGCCACTGATTTACGACATCATTCAAATTATACACGTCATATAACTTGGCTTCTATTCTATTACCTAGAAAAGCCTATGCTTTGTTTTTATACATAGACCAAAAAAGCTATAACATTAACATATCTGACATATGTAGCATGCTTTTTATATAGCATTTTGAACTTTAACTATTTATATAGTAAAAGTATTTTTACAGCAGCATTAAAACTAATATAGTGAGTGCAGATTTTTATTCTCTATAGCCAACAGGACTTGTTGGAGACAAGGTTTTCTCCCTGCTGGTTGAGTTGTTGGCTCTGATATGGTGGCGGGATGTTGCTGTGGTGCTGGCATATCTCCAGGATTTTTGACAGAGGAAAAGCATTTTATCTCTGCAGTCTTTCCGCTGTGGACACAGCCTGACAAGTTTTGCCTATTTTGACTGAATATAATAAACACTGATCAGCAACAACATTAAAACCACAGACAAGTGAGGTGAATAACACTGATTATCCAACGGGTTGCTTTATAATGGCATCTGTCAAAGGGTGCGATATATTAGGCAGCAAGTGAACAGCAGTTCTTGAAGTTGAAATTGATGTGTTGGAAGCTGGAAAAATGGCCAGTCTGAGTAACTGTGACAATGGCCAAATTGTAATTGCTAGATGACTGGGTCAGAGCATCTCCAAAATGACAGGTCTTGTGGGGTGGCCCCGGTATTCAATGATTAGTACCTACCAAAAGTGGTCCAAGGAAGGACAACTGGTGAACTGGCAACAGGGTCATGGGTGTTTAAGGCTCATTCATGCGCGTGGGAAGCAAAGACTAATCCATCTGGTCTAACCCCACAGAAGAGCTACTTGTTGTGGTTCCCTAGTAACTGTCATAAGCTTTCAGAACTAGCAGTGGAGGTCTCTACCTATAGCAGTCACCTTCCCGTAGAGTTAGATGCACTCACAGGTAAGCTGACTTCAGTTGCTTATATGCTATATATGAAATAGATATATAAAAACAAATATCTTTATTACCAGATATATCTGGCTTAAAACACATAAAAACATTAAAATCAGCAATCTTCAAGAGCAGGATCCTGTCCCTTCAGGGTATACGCTTACCCTGGGTATAAAGATGTTATAGCATGTAGAAAACACATCAACTTCTGCAGATAGGATGTTATACAACCTGAGTGGGAGACTGCTTCCTCTGCTCACACGGAAATGTTACAGCTGCTCTCGGATCCCCACTCACACCAATGGGTTTCGAATCAAGTTCTTTATCAAGATGTGCATGTACACACCGGAAGAATAAAAGAAGAAATCACACTTCAAAAGAATTTTACTTTGGATACATTATTATTGCCTGTTTATTTGTTAATGTCACATCAGCGCAATTGTTACTAGTATAGTAACAGGACAAAGTCTTTAACATCCGAAGACATGGTAGGCCACCAACGGAGCTTGAGAGTGTCTCTGTGGTTTTAAAGACACCGGGATATCCGGCGGTCTTATTTTCACAGCAATATTATTATCATAGCCTTCCTAAAGTGGACAGGTACAAACAAGTGGTTTGCAGGTGTTTCTGAAGGAGCCAATTTTTGAAAACCTGCGAAGAGTTATACCCAAGTCTTGGGCCAACACAGCGTGAATAACAGAAGATGGTATAATAGGCAATGGTTCCGGAGCAGGTACATGAAACAAAACTTCTGGATAATGCATCCGCTTTGATATTCTTAGATCCAGGTCTATAAGTGATAATGAAGTGGAAGCGGGTAAAAACAATGACCAGCGCACTTACCTAGGATTCAACCGTTTAGCAGATTCTATGTACTGGAGGTTCTTATGGTCAGTGATTACTAAGATTACATGAATGGCCCCTTCCAGCCAGTGACGCCATTCTTCAAAGGCCCATTTGTGGCCAAAAGCTCTCAAATGCCTACATCATAGTCTACGCAGCAGAAAATTTATGGGAGAAAAAAAGCACAGGGATACAGTTGGTGATTGCAAGAGTCCTTCTGAGATAGAACACCTATATCAGAGGCGTTAACCTCCAGAACAAAGGGTAAATCAGGATTAGGATACCTCAAGACAGGAACGGAGATAAATACTCTTTTAAGTGCTTCAAAGGAACTCATAGTCTCTGGGAACCAGTTTCCAGGGTCCACCTCCTTCCGGGTAAGGGTAACAATAGGAGCCACCAGATCCGAAAAAGCATGGATAAATCTTCGGTAGTAATTAGCAAAGCCCAGAAACCTTTGGATGACTTTCAGATTAATGGGTCGTACTCAATGCAGGATGAGTACAGGAGAATATATATCCCAAGAATGATACTTTCCAAACTTCAAGCTCAAGTTTGGCAAAGAGGTGATGGTCTCGCAACGTGTGGAGAACCTGCTGAACATGACGTCGGTGTTGTGACAAGGAGTGGGAGTATATTAATATGTCATCCAAGTAGACCACAACTAACTGATGGAGGAAATCCTAAAGAACTTCGTTAATGAGGTCTTGAAAGAAAGCGGGCACGTTACAAAGGCCGAACAGCATGACCAAATACTAGTAGTGGCCAGAATGGGTGTTGAAAGCCGTCTTCCACTCATCACTCTCCCTGATGCAAATGAGATTATATGCACCGCGAAGATCAATTTTGGTGAAGATAGTAGCACCTTTTAGTTAATCGAACAGGACTGAGATGAGGGGAAGTGGATAGGTGTTCTTTATAATAATTTTGCTAAGGCCTCTGAAATCGATACAAGGACATAGCCCGCCATCCTTCTTTGAAACAATGAAGCATCCAGTTTCCACTGGAGACTTTGAAGGCCTAATAAATCCTTTTTGCAAATTTTCCTCCACATATTCCTGCATGATTTTGGTTTGGGAACCAGAGAGCAAATACAACCTTCCTTTAGGCAATTTGGAACCCGGAATTAACTCCTTTGCACAATCAAAATCCCAATGTGGAGGCAGAGATTCAGTCGCTTTTTAGAGAACGTGCCCAGGGAATTCATGGTATTGGGGAGGAAACTGTTCAGAAACAGGTTGTAGAATCTGGAGAGGCAAGGTTAAACAGGACTGCGAAAAATGGGAGCTCCGTTAAGTAATTTCCCCTTTAGCCCAATCCACTACAGGTTTATGGAGATAGAGCTAAGGATGACCTAATATTAACGGAACAGATGGACAATTGATGAGGTAGAATGACAGGGTTTCTGAGTGAAGGGCACCCACAATTAACTGCAGCGGAGGCATTTCATAAGAAATTTTGCCGCCAGGCAACAGACCTCCATCTAGGCCACATACAGTGACTGCAGAATCAAGCTTCAAAGAAGGAATCCCAGAGGAATGAGAAAATCCGGAAAAGTTACCAGTGGCACCACTATCTACAAAGGCTGAAACAGCAGCGGAACATGAATCGTGAGTGATTTGTGCAGGAACTAACACTACAATTTTGGAGGAGATTATCTGCAGACCTAGGCGAAGTCCCCCTTTATTCCCTAGGCCTGCTCTTTTCCTGATTTGTCAGGGCAGGAGCTGGAAAAGTCACTCTTGATGCCACAGTATAGACAAAGGCCTTGAGTCCGTCTTCTGTTTTTTTTCCTGTGGAGAGAGACGATAGGCACCCAATTGCATAGGCTCTTCCGTATCCATTTGGGCAGAAACTAAAGTAGATGATGAATAAGAGGACATTTTTTTCTCTAACTTTATTTCCTTGATTCGTCTAACAATTTTGATGGCGCGTAGTTTGAGGGTCTCCAAAGATGTTAGAGAAGGATACAAGAGCGCCTTTGATCTGTTCCGACAAACCTAAGCGAAGTTGACTGCGTAACGCAGTATCGTTCCATTAGCTGTCAGAAGGCCATCGCCTAAGTTCAGTCCGGTAATCCTCAGCCGAGCGCCGTTCTTGTTTCAAGGCCCTGAGGTGAGCCTCAGTCGAGGCCACTCAGGTCCAGGTCATAATATAGATGACCCAAGTCCTTAAAGAAAGCATCCACTGATTGCAAGTTTGGACTTGTCGTGGCTAGACTAAAAGCCCAGGATTGTGGATCACCTTGGAGAAGGGAGATGATAATACTGACCCTTTGCTGTTGTGAGCCAGAAGACCGGGGTCTCAAACGAAAATAGAGCTTACAGCTCTTCTAAAAATTGTGGAACAAAGCTCTGTTCCCAGAAAATCCATCTGGCAGATGGAATTTAGGTTCAAATGCGAGTGCCATAGCAGCTTGTGAAGTTCTGGAAGCTTCTTCTTGTGCAAACTAGCCTTGAAACACCTGGGACAAGATCTGAATTTGACCAGCCATAACCTGAATTGGGGTTGGGTTGGTCCCGCTTTCATCCATCCAGACGGTTCCACCCAATATTTCTTTATAGGCCGGTTATAATATTAGGGCTAATGACCACCAAGATGTGCTTTTAAAACGGGTAGTAACGAGGTCTTCACCTTTAGCAGCCGCATTTTCCGTAGAGCTTTATGTGCTCACAGGTACTTGGATGCTCCCAGGTCTTAAGCTCAGTGTAGTAAAAGCTCATCTATGATGGCCGTAGCGCAGATGGAACCAGAGGCGGTAGCCCAGACTGGAGCGGGTGGTCAGTAGCAGGCCAGGGGTCAGGGATCCGTAGCAGTCTGAATAGAGTGAAGTCAAGGGGTCAGGGCCAGCAGCAAAAAAGCAATTCGGTATTCAAACAGAGGTCAGGGCCACAAGCGGATCGCCGCAACTCGTTACAGATTCCAGAGCTTTAAGCTTTTTCCGAAAACTCATCCCATTAGGCAAGCTTAATAAATTCACAATCCACCCTCTTATCCCCACTAGGCTATTCTACTTGATTACCACCTGCTACATATTTTACGCAAACTTGCAAGTATTCTCTTTCTATACTCAAGCGATCATCTGACCCTAAAGTCAACACTGATGTGTGATTGGATCATATAGCCCCAAAAAGCACTTTTTCCCACTGCAATCTGGCAGGACTAATATGCATTATTTGACACTTACCCTTGTGTATCAAACTACTCTATTTTCTGAAAGGATCAAATGTGCTAAAATAGGTGCAAGAACGAGCATCTATTAACAAAGAGGGAAGCCTACTGGTTATATAATCTTGGTACAGTTTGGGACTAAATTAAGATATTTACTTTGTGCCTTGTTTGATAATTCAATTTAAATTCCATTTTATTTCCTGTAGCTTTGTAGAAACATATTAGAGAGGCACTATATTCTATGTATTCACCAGATTGGGATATGATCTGCGCTTAATATTGAATTAATTATTACTATTATTATTATAAGGCTTATTTTATTATTAATATATATATATATATATATATATATATATATATATATATATATCATCATCTTTAAGTAGCCCATTGTAGTTTGTACCAGCCATTTCTTTAGTATGTGTTACACGGTACTGGTTGATTTAAATATAATCTTTTTTATAATATTTTGATATTGTTCAGTTCCATATATTGTTAAGTTTATGCAATAATATGTGACAATTAAATAGGTATAAATATATATCCAGGGGCGCACACAGGGGGGGTTTCTGGTTCTCCAGAAACCCCACCCCTACGCAAAGATCGGGAGCTAAACAGTGCCCCTATATAGTACTGTACAGCCGCCGCGGCGCTGTCAAAGAAGCGTCCACCATGGACGCTTCTATAACAGCGCCACGGCTACTGTACAAAACAGTTCCGCCTAAATGGATCTGCTGCCCGCAGCTCTCTCTATTTTTTTTTCCAGTGGGGAACCCCCCCTTTTAAAATCCTGCGTGCGCCCCTGATATCTAAGGTAATTTTGTAAGTGCCTTACAAGTTACAACTCCTTCTGATAGAGGCTGTAGAACTACATAGTATAGTAGTCCAGATTAATTTAAAATAATATTGTCACCTTAACATTATAAGTTAACTGATTGTACACATTGAACTAGCTTTATTATTGCCTTAATTTAATTTCTTTATTTTTTTTAAAAGATATGCCATTGCCGTTATAAATATAGGTGCATACATTTCACACTCCATTTTGGAGAAGTTTCTTATTGCTATTTTAATAAGCCACAATGTATATCTTTGATGACTCCATTATTAATTTCTTCTTACTAAGTAACACAAACAGACAGCTGGACGTTTGCCCATTTGCGCATGCCCAGAGAGCGCACACATATGCACACATGCAGAGTTTCGTGTATCCTCTTGTACCTCCTTACGACTGGAGAGGCGGGACAGAAAGGGAAGGGAAAGTCTAACGTAGGCTGTGTACTGTTAAGGCCCACTTACACAAATGCGGCTGAAGCAAACCTGCACAGAGACAAAAATACACCAACCAGGAGCTAGAGGGCAGGTGCAAACACATGCTGATGATGATCGCCAGCACTAGTTAGCCACTTTTGATTGGCTGGCTGTGAGTTCACCGCTGAAGCTCATAAGTGCTTTATACATTGATTGTGCATATATTATAGCATTTTTGCGGGAGTATTTTAAAATACATATTTTATTCTACTTTCATACATGTGTGAGGAGTAAATATCTGCTGTATTATATGAAGCCTAATAATAAATGAAATTTTCGTTATCGCAACAAATGTTTCTTATGACCTGGTTGTGAGTATGTGGGTATAGTTATGCCTGACATACTGTAATGCTACAGGTGCAGAGATAGATACATCTTGAGATGTCTTAAATAGGCCGTTTTTTACGGGTGGCTACAAAACATGAGTCCATCTCAGCATTAGGCCCAATGTATGTGGCCTTTATATGCACTGTATGAGATTGTAACAATATAAAGTAGCAATTATGCAGATATATTTACATATAAAATCACTGTTATTCATTATTCAAGTTGTATAAGTATTCATTTTCTGTAGCAATATCAGTAACTAGCCAAGGTTTCCTTAGACCTACTATTTAAACTAGTCATTGTAATTATGTTGTTGCCCCTTTTTCCAACACCCCCAACTTCTATTGTTTTTATTTGGGATAACAAAGTGCTTAGCCAATACGGCATATACAGCCAGTAGCTACCACAAAGCTGTTAGTAGGGTGTGTTGCTTTTAAACTCCTTTCTTGAATGCTCATTAATAGATTTACGTCTTGTTGTGCTAAGCCTTAGGACAACAGGGGCTATATTTACATTCCCTACGATCGATGGGTCCCCCAGCAGTCTGGTACCAGGACTCACAGACAACCTGAACAGTGTGTCCCCAATGCAGAACCTGAACTTCAGTATTGGGGTTGCTATAGAACTGACATCTTAGTCCACTGGCACTGTATTCCCTTTCTACCACCATAATAACTTTTGCACCCATTTTATTTACATAAACTACAGATGGAGCTAATTTATTTTAGACTTATGGTTCAGCGTATCTACCATGTTATGATAATATTGATCATAGATATAAGACCATCAAAGAAATGCAATGAGCAATTTTGCTTCTATCATGATCATCATTGTTAATTTACAAAGGCTGCATATTTTATCTAACAGATTTTACATACATAAAAGCAGAAAACATAATAACATGAATACAATAAACATGATAACAGATACATAAATGTAATTAAGCATAATAACAGAAGCATGGATTGTCATGAGCTAGCAATTACAGCAAGTAGGAATAAAATTACAAATTAAATGCAAGTGTGTGAATAAACAGCAGAAGATTCAGCATAGGACATGATGTCAAGGTCATAAGAGGTAGACAGATATGAGACATAGGGAAAAGGGGACCCTGCCTGTCAGAGCTTACAATCTAGTGGGAGGAGGTAATAAGAGACAGGAGGTGCAAAGGGACAGAGGTGGATTCGGTGATATAGGGGTAAAAACACAATACTCTCCAATTATGAATGTCCTACAGTATAATGTATTGCACGTACTGCTCTCTGATACATTACATATTATATTACATGATGTTAAACTAAGCCAGTTATTTATTACAGTTATAGTGTGTGCTTACATAAGGTTGAATAATATTACTATAATGTACCAGTGTTTACAGTTTGAAATTGTAAAATTGTATACTGTAGTGTTAATTATTATATTCTATGTTATGTTATTACTGTGAGGATGTAGGTGGCATGCTGCTATATGCCAAAATGCCATAGTCATCTGCATACAGTAAGAATACTGTAAGTGTTACCTGGTCAACAAGCGACGCACATTCATATGTACCACTGTATTCATGAAAAGTTAGAGGAGGTGGATCAGTCACATACTCTCTCTTATTGTGTGAATAGTGGCACATTGGTTAGCATTGTAGTGCATATGGGTGTCTTAGGGAATTTAGACTGTAAATTAGACCAGAAATAGCACTTTTACAGAAGGTGCAAACCACCAGCGATTTTGCAGTTTGTGAACCTGCACACATTGGGCCTGATTTTGAATTAGGAGCAAAACAGCAAAGAAAAGGAGCAACTTTGCACCTAGACAAACCATGTTACAATGTAAGGGGTGCACATTGACATATTTTTTGCATGCAAGGAAAATATTGGCTGTTTTTTCATTTTTCACACAAATACTTGATAGCTTTATTTTTACATTACAAATTAAAGTTGATCTATGACATGTCGTATTCCAACTATAAATCTGTCCCAATATTTTAAATTTACCTTCCCCTCCAATGCAACATGGTTTTGCCCAGGTGCAAAGTTACTCCTTTTCTTTGCTTTGCTCCTAACTCAAAATCAGGCCCATTGTCGGCAGTTTGAGTTATCACATTTTAAACCATTGGATCGCAAACCAAGCAGATTGGAGCTGAAAATCGTTGCCAATATGAAAATCATATGCCGATTTGCAAAGCCCCCCCAAAAAATGAGAGCTTAGTAAATTACCTCCCAGGAATAAATATTCATATTCATTAAGCAATAAAATGATATGGAGTAAGCTGAAAACAGCTATTGCACATAACCCCTTACACCAATTGGATCCTCAGCTCTCACACAACATGGGCATTATTACTAGCATTTTTAATGCTTGTAAAAATGCATAATTGATGTAAACGCATTTGAAACACAAATAGCAGATCTCCCGAAGGGGAAGTAATAAAAGTTTGCAAGTATGATTACAAGGAAGTCATTTATAATTACTCTTTTACATTTTCTTTTTTTCCCAAAATATTTTTATTGCGGCATTGAAAGTACAGAGAAGGAAACATCGCATAAGGACATAATAAGTGAGCTGGCAATACAGGTAGTGAGAGACGGAGTGTTTCCAAAATGTTGAGGATCAGACTTAGCAAGACAGATTCCAGTATTAACATATGGTCAATCTGGGTCTCAAGAGATTGAGAAATATCTATAGTTTTTTTCATTTTTATTTGTAACATTAGAAATGTGAGTATTTAATGTATCACATGTGGTATCATATAGTATCAGTCAAATGTCTTTTTCAAGCAAGCTGAAAGACTAAATTCAAACCATAACAGTAACAAAAACTATAACTACAACAGTACATCCATAGAGTTGGTAATTGGATTTATTATTATTATTATTATCGTTTATTTATAAGGCGCCACAAGGTTTCCGTAGCGCCGTACACAGTATAAACAATGGACCGTACAGGGAATAACAGTACAAAACAATAAATGAGTAGTACTAAGACTTCAGAGGCTCCAGGCAAGGCAAATATATTGAAGTAGGAGCAGAAGATAAGGTAGCGAGACAGGAGGGAGGAGGGCCCTGCTCATACAAGCTTACATCCTATAGGGAGGGTAGACAGACGGCAGGCACAAAGGGAGTCGGAGGAGGGGAGCGAGTGCTCCCCACTACTGAGGAGGAGCGAAGTGAAGAGAGTGAGGGTGGAGAGAGGATTAGGTGGAAGACTGGTAGGCTTTGCGGAAGAGATGAGTTTTGAGTAACCGTTTGAAAGAGCACAGGTTAGGGGACAAACGGATGGAGCGTGGGAGGTCATTCCAGTGCAGGGGGGCAGCTCGGGAGAAGTCTTGAATTCTGTAATGGGATGAGGTGATCAGGGAGGAGGAGAGGCGACGGTCATTGGCCGATCGCAGGGACCGGGCGGGAGTGTGGATGGAGAGGAGATTGGAGATATAAGGGGCAGTGGAATGGGAGAGAGCCTTGTAGGTGAGGGTAAGAAGTTTGAAGAGGATTCTGTAAGGGAAGGTGAGCCAGTGAAGGGCAAGGCAGAGAGGGGAGGCAGAAGAGGAGCAGCAAGAAAGGAAGATAAGTCTCGCAGCCGCATTGAGTATAGAACGAAGGGGGGCAAGGCTGGATGGATGTAGGAAACTTGTATGTGTGTAAGTAAAAGAGGTCAGTGTTAGGTAATGGGTAGCGATAGGAAAAAATAATTAGATGATGATGGAGTTTGGTCCTCCAACAACTGATAGGGGTACCAAGAGGTGCTTTGGAAGCATTTCTTGACAGCAAGTTTTGTGTGTAAGGATGAATTTCCCCCAACATTGGAATAAAGCCAGGGTCAAGAGTTCCTTATTGTGGGTAGTCTTTAGCCAATCCATGCAGAAAGAAAGAGGAGTCTGGAGGTGGCCATTTCTAGGGTTGGTGTGGTAGTATGATGAGGAGGGCCTTGTGGTCTTAGCCGCTAATATCAACAAGACTTTTTTTTTATTTTCAAGGTTGGTCCGGCAGGTGGCCCCATATGGCCTATTGCAGGGATTTTTTTTTCTTCAAATATCTTTTTATTGGAAAGATTTACAAGCAGATTGGA
Organism: Mixophyes fleayi; assembly: GCF_038048845.1. Classification (NCBI taxonomy): domain Eukaryota; kingdom Metazoa; phylum Chordata; class Amphibia; order Anura; family Limnodynastidae; genus Mixophyes; species Mixophyes fleayi. Next base: position 152,456,776 of record NC_134407.1, on the reverse strand, counting down.
ACAAACAGATACCGAAGAGGAGATACAACCAAAAATAAGGGGAGAAAGAACAAGTCAGTCAAGTATCATATATATTTAAACAAAGTCAGCTCGGCATGTACCAGACAAGGAGCAAGAAAGACATATGAAAACATAAAAAATCTCATATCAAAATACTCTTCCTCTCACCTTCTTAGATTAACCTCTGACCTGTACCTTGTCTCAACTCTGTAACCACCTCTCACTTCCACTTACGAGACTTCCGTGCTGCTCTCCACTTATAGAATTCTCTACCACATCCAATCAGGCTTTCTCACAGCCTTCAAATCTTTAGTCACTCTCTGAAAATCCATTTCTTTTTTAAGAGCTTACCTTATCCCCGATAATACTACTCACATTAATACACCCTCACAGCCATCGCAATCTCTACTCTAAGGCACATTTGCCCCTCCTGTTTCAGCTGTGCCCTAGTTCACTTGAGCAGGGTCCTCTATACCCTTTGTTTTCATGTCTGCATTTATTTTTTCTGCTTGTATGTCCCTGTTTTATGTATGTCCTGTTTTCTCTACTGCACGGCGCTGCGAGCACTGTATTCTAAGATAATAATACTAATAAAGACAAATATATACTTGTGTTTGCATTAATTAAAATTATTTAGAAGAAAACCAGGGAAAGAGCGAAGAAGGGAGTGTTAGTAAAGGGAGGAGAGAGGGGGGATAAGAGCATGCAAGAAGTAAAGTTCACAGGGTATGGAAGAAGAAGGAGCAGTAACAAAAGTAAAACAAAATCCCCTAAATCATTAATTGTCAACATTGCCAAAAGTAGTTAGTGTGTCCTAGAATGTCCATATATGCTGACAAATACTGATATAAATCGGCCTTAGGTCTCCTGTATTTTGTACAAAACCTGTCGGAGAGGCCAATTATGTGTCTTCGTTTTGGAGGTAGTATAGTCTGGTGCAAGATCTTCTATGTCATGTCCTGATAGCTACAGGCTGGTATGGTTTTGAGCATGAGTTGCAAGGTATGAAAGATATCTAGTGTTGTCAAGGTTAAAGTTCATTGTGAATCTTTGAATTCCCGAAATCTCATCTTCCGCGATAATTTCAGGTTTAATGGCTGTATAGACTGATTGATATAAGAGAATCTAAAGGGTTTATGAGATCATGTTAGTGTAGGAGTTGAATGGATGTTATAATGAAGTGAGTGGCTTGCATATATGCAAATCTGTCGTAAAAAAATCAAACTTTTCTAAGTGTCTTGGTACATGAGGGGTTGTTTAGATGAATTTAGGAGATCTTTTAGATGAATAAGTCCCTTCTATGCCCATCTGGTAAATGGGTGAGTGACCTGTGCATCTTGAAAGTACTGATTACCCATGAATGGGAGAAATAGCAAATGATTGTGGTAAATTTTAAGGGGTATATTTCCTAAATTGCGTGTTTGAAAAAGTGGATATGTTGCCTATAGCAACCCATAAGATTCTAGGGCCTGATTCATTAAGGATCTTAAATGAAGAGGATTCTTATTTCAGTCTCCTGGACAAAACCATGTTACATTGCAAGGGATGCAAATGAGTGTTCTGTTTTGCACATAAGTTAAATACTGACTGTTTTTTCATGTAGCACACAAATATCAACTTTAAATTTCAGTGTACCAAATAAGCTATCAAGTATTTGTGTGCTACATGAAAAAACAGGCAGTATTTAACTTATGTGCAAAACAGAACACTCATTTGCACTCATTGCAATGTAGCATGGTTTTGTCCAGGAGACTGAAATAAGAATCCTCTTCATTTAAGATCCTTAATGAATCAGGCCCCATGTTATCATTTATTTAGTACATTGTACAAAATGATAGCTAGAATCTCATTGGTTGCTAAAGGCAACATCTCCACTTTTTCAAACCCGCAGTTAAGTAAATATACCCCTAAGAGTTTTTCTAGCCATCTTCCAAGCTCTTCTAGTGTCTTTAATGAGGATGTTGTGAATTCTGAGATCTTTCAATTTATTCAGGGAAGCATGAAGAGTATAACTGAGGGAGAGAGGGGTGCAAAATTGAGAGTCTAATAATATGTCATTGTACATAATTTTGCCCCTGATCCAGTCTACTGCAAAGCGAGACCGACAGGCAAGACTATAGAGCTGGAAATTGGGCAGATTAATTCCTCCCTTCTGGGGTATACTATCTACTGAGGTATATAATATGTCAATAGAAATTTAAAGCGGCAATGTGGGGACTCCTAAGGTTAAGCGTTTAAACACTTAACCCAACATTGCCGCTTTAAATTTCTATTGACAGACGTCACAATGACGTCAGCCTGCAGTGCCGAACACTTCTCCAATCGGAATCACTTGCTGTCACATGGTGCTCTCATCGGAGATCTCTAGTGTTAGGTTGAAGTTAAGTCTGTTTCTTTTGCAATCAGTTTTTCAGAATTTCGGATTTACTTTGTAGGCCTTCTCCATGTTGGAGTAGTGAACAACGGTAAAGGGTACCCAACCCATTTTGAGGTCGATTGCACTATTATTTATTTGTCATAAAATAAAATCCCTGGCATTACTGCTTCTATTCTTTGACTCAAAAACTGCTTTGATGTCCAGGGATGGGGTTGTTAAAATTCCTACCTGTTGATTAAGAAATCTGCAATATTATTTGCTTGTTATCGATTTCATTTTTGATTTCCAAAAGATTCTGTGCCTAATAGTTATCTATCTATCTGTTTGCCAGTCATGAATTCCTTTTATACACTAACTAGCTACTCTACCCGTAGAGATAAAAACAAATACAAGCTTTTTCTAGCTGGCATAAATTAATTTACTGAATTAAAATTCAATATATTAATTACTATAAATAGATCATGTCTGTTTGGCAAATTGTGCAGCTGAGTATTTGTCACTCAATGCATTTATTGTATTATTTTCACTTAACCGTACCATGCTCCCCTTTTTAAACAAAAGGAATGGTACATTTACCAATACTGTAATAATGTTTTTTGCACCATACGTCCCATGTTTGATCCATATGCTAATAAAACATAAAGAATAATCTCACCTCTAGGTTGGAACATTTGCAAAAATATCACCCACCCCCCCAAACCACTTGTTCCCTCTTGCTTGAACTGTATTGGTCCTGCTTCCAGCATTTATGATCATGTTGATGTGGGCTGCTGACATTGAGTGCCAGTGAGAATCATTATTGTTCTGGGACCATTATGTTGGCAATTCTGTGCTGCATTATGATTGGGAAAAGAGATAGTTGTCTGTATTTTTTTATTGCCTATTGCTTACTCTAAAATCATACCTCCTTGTTTATTCAACAAAGCTATCTGTGTCTTTTTTTTCATGTATATTATTATCTCTTTAGCAAACTTGACTTGTTTCACTTCAGCATTTCCACTTTAATTCTGAAGTCAAATCCAGATTTTGGATACGTAGGGGCTGATTTAGGATTTGGAGGAAATCCATTTACTGAGTTTAAAACTTGGATAAAACATTATGTGCAAGGATATGTAAAATGCACATCCAGATTTAGTTTTGAGGATTAGTCCAACTCCAAAATGCAGTGTAAAAATAAAGCTGGCATGTTAGTGTGTATATCATGCAAAATTAGCCCGGCATATGAGAAAATGTTTCCTTGTGTACCCCTTCCAAAGCAAACATGATTTGCTTGGCTGCAAGTTCTGCACCCAGGCAAAAATTGCACCTAATATTAAGTTAGCCTCATAGTATCTATACAGTAAGTTCTTTTTCCTCTAAAAGAGTTAATGGAAAGAATAGGAGATTGACATGACACATCAATAATAAGACCCTAGAGACTAGTTGAGGATGAGCTGATTTCCATAATGCTTCTTTTGTAATATGCTGAATTGTTGGTCTTGCTGCATTCCTCTTGTTTTCTTTTAAGGTTACATTGTATCTAGATTTGTAGTGTCTGGGGACCCACTAAAAGGTCTATAATTGAACATTAAATATTAGTGAAGTAGAGGTAGGTGAAGTGGTTCCCAAAGGCATCTTATGGACATCTACTGATAGATTTTGAGCAGAGCAGTCAGGGGAGCACCAGGGGTCTTTAGACAGAAGTGCTTGTTAGAGTAGCTGTCACAAATCTTCATTTCAATACATGTATTTTTTATCACCAGATCCTAAGGCTCCCTTTGTTTTATATATCTTTTACTGAAGGTTAGAGATGTGCGCAGACCACATTTTTTGTTTTGGTTCTAAAACCATCGTCGTGTATTGGTTTTTGTTTTGGCCAACAATTCTCATGTGTTTTGATTTTGGATCTGGTTTTCATTAAAAATTGTGAAAAACAGACAAACATATAATTTTGAGCTGTTTTTCTTCTTCATTAGTATTTATATCATTAACATTCATTTACAGTCAATTTTTAATGACCACCTCATAACTGTCAATATTTTCACCAATACTGGCTAAAGACTGCAGCAAGCCGACTGACTAAAAATTGTGACAGAACAGCAGCAAAAATACATAGTAGTTTAATAAAAGATATGATCCCTATGAAATATGGTGGCAGAGCACTGGCTGATAGGATGGTAATTTCAGAAAAGAAGATAGACCAAGGTGGGCACCCAGAAATTAAATGGTAGGAGAAAGACCACAGACACAATATTTTCCATGTTAGACAGCATGTGTGACATAATTTAGAGAGGCAGCAACTAAAACTCATTAGATGGAAAGCAGCAGCAATAGACCTTTTAGACAAGTAGATAGACCAAGGTGAGCTGCACACAGAAGTTAAATGGTGGGCGAAAAACCACCAACTTATTTGTAATTCTCAGCGTTAAACTGTTAGGAACCCCTCCAGTCGGTACAACACAACCCGGAATCTACTTTGCCAGTCAGGTGTTCACTGGAGCCCCTAGTGGTGGGGACAGACTGGGCTGCAGACTGACAGAGGGTCGTGAAGTGTGTACCGGCTGGGGAGAACCCAGGTAAACGAAGTGAAGTCCAAGCAAAGGTCAAGGGCCGGCAGCAGATAGCAATTCCAATAAACAGGCCGAGGTCAAGGGTCACGAGCAGACAGGAAGGTCAGTAAACACGCCAGAGGTCAGGTTCACGAGATACACAGGCAAGGTCCAAATCCAGGCAAAGGGTCATACACGGGTAAACAGCAGAATATTCAATGAACAGGAACTAGGCACAGAGCAGGTCAGCAGACTGGCAACAGAAGCTATAACCGGCAGTGAGGCTGCAGACCTCACTGCCTTAAATACACAGATGGCCCAATCAGGGCTTGCATACACTCCTGCAGGCTAATTGCCTGTACAGAGCAGGACCAATCAGGGCTTGTCCCTGAAACACACAGTTGCAGACTAATGCCTGTAAATTCAGCCCCCTTCATTTAATCAGCCCACAGGCTGCCTATTGCGCGAATGCGCCCGGCTTCCAGCATTGCCGGGACGCAGCGCTACAGAAGAAGTGTCCGGCCGTTGCCTTGGCGATGGCCGGGCAGGAAGGGGGAATGACGTCCTGGTCATCAAGGTGACGGCCGAGACGCCAGAAGGAGCCAGAAGCGAGCCGCGGTGGCTGTGAGTACAGCCGTAGCTCATGACAGTACTCCCCCTTGAGAAGAGGTCAAGGAACCCCGACACCCAGGTTTCTTCGGAAATTTCTTGAAGGACTCCTTCAGCTGTTTAGGAGCATGGAGTTGTCTTTGCGGAACCCAAGACCGCTCTTCCAAACTTCGATTTTTCCATTGCACCAGGAAGTGCACCTGGTCCTGTACCTTCTTATAATCAAGAATCTTCTGAACAACCGATTTTTTAGTCCTGTTCCAATTCTGCCCATATGAATTTGGAAGCTGAGGTTGACTTGGATAAAGTACAGGTTTGAGCAGGGAGCAATGGAAAGTGTTGGGGATCCTTAATGACCCAGGAATTCTCAACCTAAATGCCACGGGATTAATCTGCTTGACAATGAGAAATGGACCAATGAATTTAGGACCCAATTTCCTGCAGGGCTGTCTGAGCCTAATATTTCTCGTAGAAAGAGACACTTTCTGGCCCACTTTGAAGGAGCAGGTGGTCAGGTGGCGATCTGAATTTTTTTTTGCAGAAAATAAGGCCTGTCTTAAAGAGGATTGCACTTTTCTCCAAATGACCTTCAGATCGGCAGCAGTAGCATGAATTTCCGGAATGCCAGCGGACCTCACTGCCTTAAATACACAGATGCCCCAATCAGGGCTTGCATACACTCCTGCAGGCTAATTGCCTGTACAGAGCAGGACCAATCAGGGCTTGTCCCTGAAACACACAGTTGCAGGCTAATGCCTGTAAATTCAGTCCCCTTCATTTAATCAGCCCACAGGCTGCCTATTGCGCGCATGCGCCCGGCTTCCAGCATTGCCAGGACGCAGTGCTACAGAAGAGGCGTCCGGCCGTTGCCTTGGCGAAGGCCGGGCAGGAAGGGGAAATGACCTCCCGGTCGTCAAGGTGACGGCCGGGACGCCAGAAGGAGCCATAAGCGAGCCGTGGCGGCTGTGAGTACCGCCGCGGCTCATGACATAAACAACACGTGTGATACATTGTGAAGAGGCAGATTTGCAGCAGTAATAAAAGTTCATTAGATGAATAGCAGCATCAACAAACATTTTAGAAAAGAAGATAAATCTAGCTGTCCTGCACCCAGAAGTAAAGTGGTGGAAGAAGGTCCACGGACACAATATTGATATAAATTTGGTATAAATGGTAGACATCATGTGTGGCACATTGTAGAAAGGCAGTAATAAAAGCTCATTAGACACGATTGCAGCAGCATCAATATACATTGTAGAAAAGAAGATGAACCTAGGTGGCCTGCACACAGAAGTGAAGTGGGAGAAAGAGCACAGACACAATAGTTTAAATGCTAGACTACATGTGTAGCACAATATAGAGAGGCAGTTTTTGTGAACATAGTGAACTTATTTATAAGGGATAAATCATAACAGCAGTGTAAATATGTTATATTAAATGAATCTATTGATATGTTTAGCTAAAGTGTAAAATGTGAAGACAGAGAGTCTGATGTAAATGTATTTTATGGCTTTGCACATCCCAGTGTGAGAAGATAGGAGTGTCACCTGGGGCAGCTTCAAAGAGCTCCTGCGGTTAGATATAGCCTGGTTGTGACACCTGAATAGACGTTTAGGTACCATTCAGCATGTGTTTGGGCTCAAAGAGGCCATGTGCTGACGTAGGCTATATGTAATATAGACAAAAAGAATTCAGTTTTTTATATGCCACTTAAAATTAATAAAAGTAGTGATCAACCACATAAGGGTTTTAAAACATAGACACCAACTATACAGGGAACAGCCCTAGTCACATGTATTTTAGGACGAGATTGGATATTGTTGTAATCCCATCATATTTTGTATTTAAATGTGCGGGAAGTTATGACCGGTTTATTGAAGGGAAAGTTATGTCGCTGGGATATATCTGAGAAAAGCTAAGACAGGTCAAAATAGTTTTGAACAAACCTTAGGTGACACCCAAGGGACATTCCTGCCCCACATTAGCATTCACACTGCTCTTGTGAATGCAGTCCCATTTGTGTTTGCTTAAAAACCTGTGTTTATAAGGGACAAGTTGTCAGCTTCTGGGGGATCAATCTAGTTGAAGGACTGTCCATCTTTTCTGCCTGCCCCAGGCATACAGATTATTATATGCAGGCGCGGGCTGACGGACGTCAGCCCGGGGGGCACACGCCGCACAGGCGGCCGCATCACATGACACGTGATGCGGCCGCATCACATTGATATTACTTCCGGGGAGCGGGGGGCCCTAACAGCCGTGATTCTGAGCGGCCCGGGGGGCCGATGCCCCCCTGCCCTCCGGCCCAGCCCGCCCCTGATTATATGTAAGTGATGTTCTGTACTTTCATCCCATTTGTTTTTATAACTGTTTGTAATTTTTTACTTGTATGTCAAATCTTTATCTAATTGTTTTTTTTATTATCTGTAAGAATTGTAATTTTTGTATATTATATCTAACAATTTAATAGTTCTGTCCTTATTGCTCTAAAACAAATTCATTGCCTGTTTAGAAGAGACAGATTGATTGGCTGGATTAACTCTTTAGAAACCAGTGTGTGAAGGGTTAACTGTTTAGCTACCAGAGCACCAGAGCAGAGTGGGGACAATTGGGTGATTAAGTCATAGGTTTGCTATGGGCCTTATACGTAGCTGGTGGCAGTTGCTGAGAGGTGTGAAACGTGCATCTGTTTTGGGAAAAAGGACCAGCGAAATCTGTAGCCTTAGAGGAAGAGGTGAGTTTGAGGTTTAGGCTGGAATCCTGTGTGTTCCCTTGCAGTGAGCGTCCAAGTCACAAGTGCGCAGAGTGTGGTTTGTGACAGATAAAGGATTCAGGATTGGCTTCCTGACAAAATAGAGGGGATATATTGAATGATTGTTGGAATATATGATAATATATCTAATCAGGGAGTAGCTAGAGGGGCTTATCCCTGACTGTAGTAATACAAGCTTATTAGACAGATAGCTGCATCAATAGACATTTTATAAAAGAATATAGACCTTGGTGACATGCATCCAGTTGTGAAGTGATGGGAGAAAAGCCACAGACACAATATTTTTAACTTTAGACAGCATATGTGACACATTTTATTTGCTGGTTGTTAAACTGTAGAATAGATAGGGATTTTAACTTTTTACTAAAGGCTATTACTGCGGGCTAACAGACATCATCTTCCTCAATGCCCCGGCTGTGCTCAGAGCTGCCACCAGAAATTGCGGGGCCCAGTACAAATGTAACAGGCAAGTCCCCGCTCCTACATTTGCCTCCCCCCGCCCCATTCTCTACAGTCAACCCAATTCCCGGTTCCACCTAACCCCTGCAGTAGTATACTTATCTTTCTGCATCCTCCTGCTGTCTCTTTTCGGCTCCCCTCTATTGACAGTGCTGTGACGTTATTAATTACATAATGTCAGCGATGCTGCAGGGAGCCTCGCTACCTTTTCGCAGCTCTCTGTCCGGGCGCAAGACACCTAGGTGGCTGCGGCTGAAGCAAATGGATACACCCTTTGGGTAAGAAGTGATCTTTTATTGCAAGGTAGTGATGAATTTCTCAGAACCTTTAAGAGAATCTTCGACAAACCTGGCCGGGTCTTCAGTGAAGCTACAGGAATTCTTTGCCTATGACAAGGTTCTCAGTCGGTAGCCCAAAATGCCATTCAATTTAGGACCATGGCATCCGAGTTGCATTGAAATAATGAAGCACTCGTGGCTACATTTTGGCAGGGTCTGTCCGACAAGATAAAGGATGAGTTGGCTCCTCGTGATCTCCTTTCCTCTCTTGATGACCTCATGTCTTTATGTGTAAAGGTAGACTTACGATTTAAAGAAAGATCACAAGAGTGAGAACAGATCCAACGTACGGTCTGATTAACCCCTCAGTTCCAGACGGGAACCTTACCTCCTGAGGGGGCAGGTTCCATCTCTTCCCACAGGAAAGAGAGAGAAAATGTAAAAATAAATTACGTCTTTACTGTGGAGGGAATGGTCGTCTCATTGATATCTGTCCCATCCGCCTGGGAAACGACAAAGCCTAGCGGGACTTGGAGAGGTCTGCTCTTCCTCTTTTCAAAAGAAGAATCTTCTCTTTACTGTTCTTCTCTTTTATGGGCAGCATTCCATTTCTATTTTAGCTCTTCTGGATTCTGGAGCAGCGTGTAATTTTATTTCATTTATGCCTCTGTGATATTCGGTATTCCTACCTGTGACAGGATGGACCGCTTATGCCACCCTGTCTGTTGTTGCTGGAAAGCGGCTGGGCCACCATTCCCTTTCTTTATCCCAAATGCGCACTCTAACCTCAGAAGGAGAGGCTTAAGCTGCTGCCACCACTGGACTCCTTCACGGCATCCAAAACCGCATTCCTTCTGTGTAACTGTCACTCCTGGTGTACCCCCTTGCTGGTGCACCTGGACTGGTACCCCTGACCTCTTCCTATAGATCAGGGTTGCTGTGGATGTAGCCCCCTGGCCTATCTCACTGACCAGAGCTGCTGGGTAGCGGGCAGAGTGGTGGTACTGGAAAGTTTGGTCCAAATATCAGAACAGCCGGAAACGGATAAGATTTGGGTCTAACCTGTAGGTCATAGGAAATTACAGCAGGGAAGAAGTTGTCAAGCAGATCTTGAAGGAAGTGATGTTTATTCGCTCAAATGCCCTGATAAGGACAGTTCATACTGGTTGAAGGTACCAGTAATCAGAAAGTCAGATGGAACAATAATGATACATTTTAGTACAAACCAGTGCTGTTTTATACAGTTTTAGACACAGCTCCGCAGTGGGTAAGCCAATCCCCTGAGCTCTTTGCTGGCCCCAAGATGTCTGAGTTATTTTTAGTATCAGGATGCAATATGCTTCCCCAAACATGGATATAAATGCAATTTGTACTTAACAAAATCTACAATTATCTGTGATATCCTACATCACATGCTGTTTACATTGCTAGGTTTCCTGTCTGTCTAACAAGACCTGCACACAGGTAACGATCCCCTGCCGGGCCCACAGGCCAATCTATCAGCAAAACACATATGCCTAATTGAAGATTTCCTCTAGCAAAGTTACAAACCAAAAATGAATCTCTTCTCTGGCTCTCTCTCAGCAATAAATATAAAAGAAAAGTGCACACAATATAATAAGAATCAGCACATTGCAATGATACAAATTGGTGCCCTACGCTGTTACCTTTAAATACATTTATACAATAAGTTATTTATAAGTGATCCAGCCACACTACCATTCCTCTGGAACATCCTTTTCGTCTCACGGCCATCTATGGTAGTAGAATCTCTGGGAGTCTGATTCTTTTACAGACGATTCTGCTCACCCTTCAAATTGGATTGTTGCATAATGAGGAGAATTCCTTATTTGTTATTCCTAAAGTTATCAATTCTTTAGTTTTGGGTCTCCCTTGACTTCGCCTCCATTTTCAAAATCTTGATTAGCAATTTGCTCAAATTCTCTCTTGGAGTCCGCAGTGCCACCCACATTGTCTTACAAAAGTGGTGCCACTCTGCATCTCCACTCCTTCTTTTCCCTCTGTGCCATCCCAGTACCAGGAGTTCTCTGATGTATTTGTAAACAGAAAGCCAACGAATTTCCACCTCATCACATCTGGGATTGTGGTATCGAGCTTATTCCTGGAAAACCCATTCCCTGGGGTCATGTCTATCTACTCTCTATTCCAGAGTCTCAGGCCAACAAGCTTCTGCAGGAAGTCCACTTTGCCAGCTGGAGCAGGGTTCTTTTTTGTAAACAAAAAAGACAGATGGCTTTGTCCCTACATAGACTTTCAATGCCTAAACGCTATCACCATCAAAAACAGGTATCCGCTGCACCTGATTTCAGAGCTCTTCAATCGCATCTAAGGAGCCACCTTTTTTTCTAAATTAGGTCTGCAGAGGATGTACAATCTCATCCGCATCAAAAAAGGGGATGAAGACTAGACGGCTTTTAATACCCATAATAGTCACTTTGAGTATTTAGTGATGCCTTTTGGGCTTTGTAATGCCCCAGCGGTGTTTCAGAATTTCATGAACAAAATTTTCCAAGATCTGCACTACCAGTTTGTTATCATCTATTTGGATGATATCCTTATCTTTTCCCAGGATCTCCCCTCCCATAGGAGACAAGTAGGTGAAGTATTTACTCGTCTGAGAAAACACCATCTATTCTGCAAGTTGGAAAAGTGTCTTTTTAAGCAACAACAAATTCCCTTTTTAGGAAATATCATTTTGGGAACCGGACTTCAGATGAATCCTGCATTGCTGGATCTCTGTGTACTGAAATTGGCTTGTTTGACTACTTTACACCTGACTACTCCTTTACCTGATCCTAACCAGTCAGTGCGCTCTGTGCCTGATTCCCTGTACCTGATCCCTGCATGACTGTTTGTTCTGTGCTACATTCGGTGTTCCTGATTCCACTGCTATCACTATCTGTACGCTATCTTCTGGGTACATCATTCAAACCTTAGGCCTTGTGTTACATCCCAACGGGGGCTGCGATCTGCAAATTTCCGGCAGCTAAGCCCATCCCACCTTGTGGCGGTTCTTGGTGAACCGCCACAAGGTGGGATGGGCTTAGGGTGCGCCTCTGGTCTGCCAGTGTCAATTGCGGCACAGGTCTCTCGTCCTGCAGAATGTAACATCTGGGCGTCTCAAAGATTTTCTGCCGTACCTCTTGCACCAGCTATAGCGCTAATCCAGAAATGGGGAACCTGTGGCCTTAAGACCACATGTGGCATTCCAGGTCCTTAAGTGCAACCTTTTGACTGAATCCAAATTTTACAGAACAAATCCTTTTATTTATATTAATACATTTTGTTCGTCTTTTAAATTTTATTTTATTCTTAAAATGAATGTATTTATATTACCAAAGAGTAAAATAAGTTTCAACAAAATATTCCACCCAGATTGACTGCCACAATTAGAACATTAGTAGCCATAAGGGCTAAATTGACGCCATCTATGCTCATTATTTAGTTCTAATACGACTAAAATGCCTGATAACTTGCCCGCCTGACTGGTGCTACTACCGCACGAGGCTGGTTGGCGAGAGTCTATGGGGTCGAGTACAGCAGTTCTAAGCAAAAATGATTCTTTATTTTGCGCTTTGTGCACGTGATTGGCTGGAAGCTGAAACCAAATAGTAAATGGACAGTAAACTAAGACACAAAGTTAAAACTACTAATATTTCATACACATGTCAATGATTTTTGTGCATCATTGCTGTGATCCTTTAACATTAATTTCAACTGCTATAAACGAAAGTATGACTGTTTTTCATATCAAACTGTAAAATTTTTAATTTTCTGTTGAACACGATGCTGTAGGAGAGGGGGTTCATCATGCCAGGTCAATATTAACATTTAAATACCCCGTTTATAAACAGGTGTATTTGTAAAAAAAAGTCAATATGGACAAGTTGCTATTTACCTCCTCTCTGTATATGTATATATACAATTTGTCTTAGGGAAAGTATTCCCTCCACTGATATACGATTTGAGTTCACTGCTCAGATGCTATATACCGCTGCGTCAATGGGTGCTGGAAACGGGCGAAAAACTAAATTAACGAATGCGTGCCAGATGCAAAATGGCAACAGCTTTAAACCTGAAATGAAGCGGAGTTTTCAATCTTTTTATATATTAATAATCTTTGGGCAGTTGTTTATCAGCTTTTGACAATGGTGCACTGTTTTTCTGTTTGAAGTGGATTTTGTGAATATTTGCAAAGTCTGACAACAATTTTCATTCTGTCTGCTTAACAGCCCATCATGTCAAAGAAGACCAAGAGAACGCTGAAGGAAGTAAACAGATTTTTTTCATGAAGATTGAGCAGAACACTGGGAATAGATATCTTCAACATCTTTCAAGAGAAATGTCGTGAAGTAGGACTGAATTTGGTAAATTTATTGAGTGTACACCTTGTATGACAGGAAAACATGAAGAGTTTATTGCCCAGATAAAAAAAAGTATTACCAGATACAGATGCTCTCATTTCTTCTGGTTCCTCCCACTCTTTTTTGGGGGCTCAGCATTCACTTCCACTTCTGCAGATTCATAACTTCCATTCTTCCTTCCTTTCTGTTCTCACCCTTCCCTGAAATGGCCATCTGTGCTCGAGTAACCTTTTCCCTTTCTTCCTCCACCACTGCCACCACCAACTCTCTGTCACTTTATTGTGTTCTGCATGAGGGCACATGCTCAAAGGGTAGCCAGAACCCCCACACAGTTTACTTACAATAGAGTTGCACTCTGATAAGGAGTGGCCAAGCTTCTGGAACAGAGAACACTTAACCTCTGTGCATGAAAGGTCCACACTTATGACATTGACATGGCTGCCCCAGCTTAAAAATACTGGATCTGATCCCACCCATTGTTTGCAGCAGATGGAATATGCTGAGGACCAGACCAACTGTCCAGTAAACAAACCAGGGCACTCCACACCCCTGCCCATATCCTCTTTTCTGGATCAGACACCTTGCTCACAGAGTTTAACGTGTCAGTAAAACTGGTGAGCCAGTAGGTAAGATCCGTTTCCAGCAAGGACTCAATCCAGACAAGTATTGTGGCCCTAAGGAGTTACTTGGGTGTATACAATCAAAAGAATCAGGTGAAATAAAGTCTAGGGAACATACTGGGTGCAGAATGATTCTTGCTGGAGGCGGCCTCTCCCCATACCAACGGAGCTACTGAACATTACATCTCTTGGGAGTCGGACCCCCCACAATTGGACGCAGCTTCCCGCCCACTGGCTGACCCCTAACAATTCCAGCATACAGTATATTCCTGCTGCGCTGACCCAACGTGGCAGAAACTAGGGCACTGTCCACTATGATGCCTGTGCCCTCCTCTGGCTGAGCTCCATTACCATGTGACTTAAACCCATCTCATTGTTATTAGCAACAGTTTATTGAATTACAGTTAGCGTTACAGTCTCATGTCACCTTGCAATATCTGTAAATAAAGCAGTTTCATTCATCAGTCTCTCTGAACTAGCAGATTTCCCCCACCCACCGATGTTTTCCTGTGATAGACTGATCCCCTGGCTGCTGAGGGACCAATGCAGATTCACTTACCCCCCTCCGCTGTTGAGCTGCCTCTATCATACTTCTACACTGCAATTTGGGTTTCAGCATTGTCACGAGCTGCAGAAACTGCTAAGCTAGGAGGCGCAAAGTCGGAACACGCCCCCGGTCTTCGCCAGGGACCCCCGCAAGGGAGTTTGGAGTTTGCTGCAAGGGACGTGCAGATTTCAGCCCTCCAGGTTAGCGATCAGCGGATTGGGTGATGAACAGACGTGGTCGTGCAAGCAGAGGTCAAACCGTTCTGGCAAACGCTGTATCAAAGGCAAAGGCATATCAGCAAGCCAAAGGTCAGATCCAGCGGGAACAATCAGGCCAAAGGGAGATTCAGAAGCAGAACTAGAGGAAGCCAGATCGGTACACAGGAGGTCAGTCAGAGAGCAGAGAAACAGGCTGGAATGCTGGAGCATAGGATTACCGAGATACTCTGGTGCCTACCTAGTGTTGGGGGCAGGTTAAACTAGTGGAACCAATTCCCTGATTGGTGGCAGTGGAACCGGCGGCCAGAACAGCTGACCACCGGTAGGAAGTGCAGAGAAGTGTCCTGTTGCTTGGAAACAGAGACGTGAGTGGACAGACATGTGCGCGGCAATGAGAGACCCGGAGGAAGAGGATGGCGTCCCGATGCCTAGCAAAGGGACAAGCTGCCGGCAAAGGGAGGCGTCCGTCCCTGGCACTGATGGTGAGTGCGGGGTCAGCACCTGACAGGCATACAGCACACATCCCAACTTTATATATCAGCGGCTACTAAACTGGTCACTATAGAAACACTTTGTGAATCCAACAAATGCCTCCCACTTCAGTCTGTGATTGATGGGTGCTTGGGATCCCGGAAACTCCGTTCTGTGGACTTTAACCAAGAGTTTGTAGCTTGTATGATTCCAAAACTGGAGTGGAAGGCATTTGTTGAAACAGCAGAGAGTATCTGGTTTTCTTCTTCGGTTTCCGAGCCTGCTATATTGTATGAGAGAAATATACACCCAGGAAGAAGGAACATTGATAAAGACCGTAAAATGGAGACTAACCTCCAGTGGACAGTAAGTGTAGGCACATTACCATTAGACGTGGAAGGAGAATCATCACTGCTGCATGAAAATGTTGATGTTTATACTGGGAGTTTATTGCTGATAATATCATCTGGTGAGAACCTTATGTTCCTCTGATATGCTTCACTATATGTGACTATTTTTCCTTTTCATGTGGAATTGTTATCACTAATTTGGAAGTGTGAAAGGAAAGAAGATAATATCCTACTGTTCTGACATCATATGGAGCTATAGACTGTCTTCTTTGAAAATTTACTTTATATGACAGATTATGGCACTTAGATATCTACCAATTTATTGTATTCTACTTAAACATTGTTCCTACATTTTCCCTGAAGTCATTGAACATAGACAACACATTAATTTCCTGGCTGAGTGATCGTAAAAAAAAAACAAAAAAATGAAACTATGGCTTGTCTGTGTGTAGGGAATTCTATGAGAGGTCTTTTCAAATATACCGATCTCCTTGCTGAATTCCCTTTATGCTGACTGCTGAAAATATACACAATCCCTCAGGCTGAGATGCGTGATACCTTTATAGAGGACATAATGGGCCTGAGCCATTAAGGAGAGCAAGACAAGTAAATTTGATCCTGGACAAACCATGTTGCAAAGCAAATTAGTTTATTACTTTGTACATAAAGAAAATACTGCCTCTTATGTCATGTAGCACACAAATACTTGATAACTTTTGTTTAACACTTAAATTCAAAGTTGATCTAGGACATGCCCTATCCCAACTATAAATCTACCTCACCCTACAATGCAACATGGTTTTGCCAAGGTGCAAAGTTACACCTTTTTCTGCTTTGCTCTCCTTAATGACTCAGGCCCGTTGAGAGCAGAAGTTATATAAGTAGTTATATTTCTGTACAGAATATTCAGATTAACAGAGAAATAAAAAAAAGTCCAACAAAAGAAAATCATTTGCAAACTATTTTATTTTTGTCAAATAACTAAAAGAACAAACAAACATTGGGGGCATACAGTATATCAAAGCTAGTGCTCTGGATAACAAGAGCAAACATTTCTGCATGCAACATGAATATAGATGCACCTTTTTTTCCCTCTTTTGCTATAGGTGCAACGTTTTCCAAATCTGAAAAGGCACGCAATTTACATCACTGCAGACTTGGTGAAGGTAGTCATAGGAAGCATCTATACAGAAAAAAAGAGATTGGTTGGTTTAAACTGTCAGGCATTTAAATGTGGTGCAGGGAGAAGCAAATTAAAAAATAAATAAATAAAAATCATTTTTACACATAGGGGCATATTCAATTCTTCCGATTCCCCGCCGCGTTAAAACTAATACCGTTATTACGGCAATAGTTAGCTGGATTTCAGCTCGCGGCTCAGGAAGCTGAGAGCTGAAATCCAGCGAGAAAACTACCGTAATAACGTTTTTTCCACGCACTATTACCGTAATAACGGTAATAGTGCGCAGAGCCCGAGATCTTCGGCGTTTCCGCCAACAATTGAATATGCCCCAAAATGTCTATAAAATTAGATATGCCATTAGACCCGTTTCCATTTTTTTTAAAATCTGGGTTACGGTTATATTGTTTGAAATGAATGACATTTTACTTTAGTCATATTATAAGTATACTTTTGTGTATAGTGGATATTTGAGGTATTCCCCACTGATAGAAGTGGATTGCAAATCTATTATTCGCAAAAATATGCCTCATTCTACAGCCAAGTTAAAAACATTTCATTAAGTAGCACAACTTCAAGGTGTGAAATCTACACATATAGGGAGAGTTCCAAGTTGAGCAGGTGCCCGCAGAGCTGGTGTCCTCCGAGGTATCAGAAATTGAGCGCAAGGCATTTGTTTAAATAAAATGTTTATTTTGCACAGTGCATTAATATTTGATTCAAATGTATAAATGTAACCCATGAAATAAATACATATCCAATATCTCCTTGTCATTCATGATTTAATTAACACATAAATAAGGTTTTACCAACAGTATTTTGTAAAATAAAATGGTATAGTTAAAATGAAGGTTCAAAAGTGATACTAGACAAGAATTTGACGTTAAGTTTTTAGTTTTGCATTTTAAAAATCTGCAAGCATACCCCTTTCGTTTGTCTGATAAAAGGCCTCACTGTCACTCAAAACGTCTGCACAGAAGAAAGAAGCAGAATGGAGGGATTGCCTTCTGTATATGCACAGCTCAGAAGAAGGTGCTGCCTTGTGTTGCACTTCTGCCTTTTTCCTAGTTAATATTGATGCCATCCAGAGGTTTAAAGGAGAATATAGAGAAGTTTTGGAATGCAAATGAGAGGCAGAATATATCCTATGGAAATTACAGGAACTTAACACAAGGTAATGGTACTTTGACAGCGTAAAAAGCATAATTGACCAGCCTTCATGAACTGCAGTGTATAGAATTTTAGTTGAAATTGTAATATACATATATGCACAGGTGTACACTTTAAGACCTTCCTAAACACAATAAAAACATGTATACTAAACTCTGAAATATTGTATTGTAATGTAAATATAGTAATATGATTGCTGGAATAAAGACAAGGGGCCTGATTCATTAAGGATCTCAAATGAAGAGGATACTCATTTCAGTCTCCTGGACAAAACCATGTTACAATGGAAGGGGTGCAAATAAGTGTTCTGTTTTACACATAAGTTAAATACTGACTATTTTTTTCATGTAACACACAAATATTTGATAGTTTATTTGTACACTGAAATTTAAAGTTGATATTTGTGTGTTACATGAAAAAACAGTCAGTAAAAAATTATTTGTTGTTTTCCTGTCAGAGTAACTGTCACTTGCAAACAGGTAAATATATCCCACTGTCTCATCCTCTTCTGTTATCTCTTTCTATCTCTTTATCAATTTCTCTTTATAATGCTATCTTTCTCACACTTTTTAATGCCTGTCTCAGATTTCTTTTCACTGTGGTCTCACTACCTTTGTTGACTGCTGCTCCTCTGTCACTCCAGTTCGTGAGCTGTCTTTTTTCTATCTGTTTACCCTCTATTTTCTCATTTCACAAGGCTCCACTGCCATCTCTCTGTCACCCTGCTTCCTTTTTAAATCACAGTCTCCATAGTCTCTTTTTTATCCTGTCACACCAAACACAGAAATTTCCAGCAGCCTAACAGACTGGGCTTACACTGGGTTCTAAAGTCTTTCCTGTATCATGCTGTGAGACAGTCCTGTTCCACTGGGTCCTAGTGCCCAACAGTTTCTGCAGAGCCGGATTTAGACCTCATAGGGCCCTAGGCAGGATACTGTTTTTGGGCCCCCTCCGTGAAACAATCCATAGCACTATATTTTTGCAGCCTACCATATACCCCTATAGTTACGTAGATATGAAAGCATGTGCCGCCGCGCAGCGGCGGCACGCCGCCAAAGGAGGTGAGGGCGTGGCTTGCATCTTTGGGGGCGTACCTAACATGTGAAAAGAGCAAGGCCACCCTGCTGCAGAAAAAGGCACCCCTAAATAATTACCAAGCAGTCCCGTTTTTTTAAGTAGTTGGGTCAAAACAACATAATAAATATTGAAGTCAGGGCAGAAATACTTACTTAAGTTGTTTGCAAAAATAATACGCATAAATCCAAGTATGTGCTCTTGTCACTTTTGTCCCTCTATCATCACACTGTGCCCCTTCATTGTCACTTTTGCCCCTTCACAATATCACATGTGCCCTTTCCCCCTCACCTCTGTGCCCATCACCATCCCCACCTCTGTGCCAATCACCACCACCACCAATGTGCCAATCACCATCACCACCTCTGTGCCCATTACCACCTCTGTGCCCTTCACCATCACCACTTCTGTGCCAATCACCATCACCACTTCTGTGCCCCTTCACCACCTCTGTGCCTCTTCACCATCACCACCTCTGTGCCCTTCACCATCACCACTTCTGTGCCAATCACCATCACCACCTCTGTGCCCTTCACCATCACCACCTCTGTGCCCATCACCACCACTGTGCCTCTTCACCATCACCACCTCTGTGCACATCACCACTTCTGTGCCAATCACCATCACCACTTCTGTGCCAACCACCATCACCACTTCTGTGCCAATCACCATCACCACTTCTGTGCCAATCACCATCACCACTTCTGTGCCAATCACCATCTCTGTGCCCTTCACCATCACCACTTCTGTGCCAATCACCATCACCACTTCTGTGCCCCTTCACTACCTCTGTGCCCCTTCACCATCACCACTTCTGTGCCCCTTCACCATCACCACTTCTGTGTTTTACTTACCTTTCTATTGCGCGCTGCTCCTCCTCCGTCAGTCCAGATGTAAAGAAAAAAAAAAAAAAGAAAGAAAGAGTCACGTGATCGCTCGTCGGGTCCCGGCAGCCTCTCCTCCTCTCTCTATCACTGAGACACTGAGAGGAGAAGAGGCTGCCGGGACCCGATTCGCGGCACCCCCCCCCCTCCCCCGACTCGCGGCACCCCCCCCCCCGCACGAGTCGCGGGGGGGGGGTGCCGCGAGTCGGGGGAGGGGCCGAATTTTTTATTTTTTTTTTACATTTTTTTAAAAATTACTCCTGTCCCCCCCAGCTGTGCCCCCCGAGAGCCGCTAGGCCCTAGGCAGGTGCCTAGGTTGCCTAGCGGTAAATCCGGCCCTGAGTTTCTGGGTATCAAACACTGGCAAGACCACCAAATATGAATTAGAGTACCAATGTGGCCGTAGTTTCACCAACATATGTGATCAGCCACAGGGAACATCTTACCCAGTTTGTCTGGGGTTTGGTACCATCTATCATAATTTTTGTAGAGTGTCTTCTTTATTTTAGTCAAAATAGAACTTTTGATTTCCTTCCCCTTTATGTCTACCCAGGCTTCCCCATCTGGTGGGTGCTCCAAGTCTCCCTTTAAAGGGAGTAGCGAGTCAAGAATGAGGCATATCATACCCTTATAGTGAGCTCTCAATTTAAAAACACATAAATGTATAAATCAATATAGGGACTCTCATTGTTTATAGTTAGGACCACCCTATTAGCAGAAGGGCCTTGATGGTGAGGGTGACTTATCTTACATTTGCAAATGTGTGTAACTGTGATTTCTGCATTTTATGTATAAGTAGAATAGCAGCTCATTTACTGGTTCACAGCTATGTGCTGGGGCATTTTTCTCTCTATTTGTTCCTTTCTGGATAACCTTACCCTTTCAAGAACCTGCTGTAAACCTATAAATTGATTGAGCAACCTCATTTCTGTTTTGATGCTTGAGAGGCATGTTTAGTATCAGTAGCTGAAGTGCAGGCCCTCTATTGCCATTTGAAGGTTCCTGGGGTACCTCTTGGTAAGTTAGCTCTCAATTTAAAAACACATGAATTTATGACCCAATATAGGGTTTCTCATTGTTTTTAATTACGACCACCCTATTAGCAGAAGAGCCTTGATGGTGCGGGTAGCTCATCATACATTTGCAAACTGTAACTGAGATTTCTGCATTTTATGTATAATAAGTAAGTAAAATAGAAGCTCATTTACTGGTTCGCAGCGTTGTGCTGGGGGAATTTTCTCTGTATTTGTTCCTTTCTAGATAACCACACCCCTACGTGCATGCACCTGCTGTGAATCTATAAGTTGATTGAACAAGTTCTGTCACACTCCGGTCCCGCTTGCGGGCACATGTGCCTTTAACTTCTCCTCACTGGTGGTGATTTCGGCATATCCCGGCATCAGTCTCTTAGCAGGCACCATCTTACAGTCTGGTCTGCGCAGAATCACAGTCCTCCTTTGAAAATGTCTTCTCTTCCCTCCTTGGCTGCGAGATCTTGGAGCACTATTTAAACCTCCCGTGTTCACCTGTCTATTGCCTGTTCTTCAAGCTCACTTCCTGTAGCTCTAGGATCTGGCTCCTGTCTTCCTGTGTGGCTTATGTGGTGTGGTATCAGCCTGCTCTCCTCCAGCATTGAACCCCACTGTTCCAGTGACTCCTCTACCACTACCTGAATTACCTGTATCATGTCATCTTCGGTTCTCTCACTCCGCTGCCTCTTAGAGCTACCGCTGTTCCGTGACTCCTCTGCAGCTGTCCCAAGTTACCTCTGTGGTATCAGCCTGCACTCCTCCAGCATTGAATCCCTCTGTTCCAGTGACTCCTCTACCACTACCTGAGATAACTGTATTGTGTCAGCTTCGGTTCTCTCACTCTGCTGCCTCTCAGAGCTACCGCTGTTCCGTGACTCCTCTGCAGCCCTCCCGAGTTACCTCTGTGGTATCAGCCTGCTCTCCTCCAGCATTGAACCCCACTGTTCCAGTGAGTCTCCTACCTCCTTCTGGTTCCTCCTCACCTTTTTGCTGAATAGGTGCCACTAAGTCCATACTCCCTTGCGGGGGTTCCTGGTGAAAACCACCTACCCATTGACTCCGCGCTCGTGAGAGAGCTCAGTTATATCCAGCAGAGTCTGGGGATCCATAGTTCTGCTGAGACAACTTCCATTTCTGTATAGCTGCCAGAATATGTGAGGCAAATTAATTTTATCATAGTAAGGGTGTGAGGTGGGAAGAAACAAAGGAAGATCCATAGGTCCTTAGCAATCAGAGCTTCTATCACAGAAATAAGAAGATTATGAATCCTATCCAGCAGGCGATTATCACGAGGCAAAACCACCAAATATGAATTAGAGTACCAATGTGGCTGCAGTTTCACCAACATCTGGGATCAGCAATACTGGGAGCTCCTGTTCCAGTTCGTAATGACTTTTTAAAGGGCGTAGCGTGTCAAGTATGAGACTGTAAATTAGGCATATCGTACCCTTACACAGAGGTCTATGGCACAGTAATTCAAAGGGAATGAGAGTTCTAAGAGCTTAGGTTGGAGGGAAGGAAGACAAAATAATTTAGGCCCCAAAAATGTGATAAGTTAAAACAGTTCAAGAGTTTGGAAGGCCCCTTCATGCTTTTGGTATGGGTTTTTGAGGATGTTCTTGGGGGGTATGGTTTTCCATATAATTCGTATAGGGACTTTCTGAACATTGCGTAATAGAGTAAGTGGAACAGCATTCAGAAGAGTTTGAAGGAGAGCGAACCATTTAGGGATTATACTCATTTTGACTGATATGATCCAGCCCAGTCACAGAATAATTAAGCATTTTCGAGACATTAGCTCAGTCTCAAGCTAGGTGAATAATGAAGGAAAATATTCCATATATAGAAAATCATATCTAGATCTTATTAAAACCAAGTGTATGATCTTTTTTTCCTGCTATTTAAAGTTGTAACTAGACATTCTATTCTTGATGGGGGACATGAAGTAGCACTTTGAGTAATTGATTTTATACTGTGAAATTCCACTTGTCATTGCATGACCTTATATAAATTTGACAGGGAGATTCTCAGAATAGTCAGAAATATAATATATTAGAAGTATTCCCCTAACTTCACCTATATTAGGATCTGATATAATAATGGATGCTACTGGTTCTAGCACCAGAATGAAAATCAAGGGAGCAGCCTTGCCTGGTTACATTTCAAGTGAAAACCCTTTCAGGAGGTATTCTGTTAATCTGGATTTTTGCAGATGAGTCAAAACACAGCGCCGATATAACAAAAGTCTCCAGAAAGCCCTATTGCTTTAAGCATGAGAGTCATAAAACAACAGGAGATTCTATCAAATGCTTTTTCAGCATTAAGTCAAAGGGTAATAGCTGAAGATCGGGAATGTATTATATGTATTAGATCTATGGCCTGCCTGGTGTTATAAATCTCTTGATGCCCTGGGATGAAGCCTACTTGGTCATAATGGGTCAAGGATAGAAGAATTTGTTTTCAACTATAAATTTGGGTATTATCTGTATAGAGGTGATACTGAAATCCAAAGGAGCTTATTAGTTTTCCAAGATAAGTGTTATACATAAAGAAGAGCAGAAGACCTAGGAAAGAGCCTTGTGGTAACCCAGCTCCACTTTGATTATGTCTAAGTTGTAATGATTGAAGCAGAAAAGTAAGAACATTTCATTTATCCAGTTTTCACTTTTTCTGTTTGGTCACCATGCTAATTAGGTGTTGTGAAAACCACGCTGTGTGAGTTTGGACTCCTGTGACTAAAACACAATGACACTTGCAATCCATCACCCTCTTTCTGTGTACTCCACTGTCCGCATCTTGCTGCTTTAAAGGTTATTGTAATTTATGTTTATATGCGTTTATTACATTTCTTGCGTATTTATGCTACATGTTATACGTTAGACAGACTTATTATTAAATGTCACAAGGTGGAGTAGTTACTCAGGAATAAGCTGAAAAAACTTTCTGGGCTAAACAATGAGAGTATACAAATACCATATCATCAAACTTGTCATCTGGTCAAAAGGTCAATGCATAATAGTATCCTGAGCCAGACTCCTCGGCACCCTCTTCACATGGGACCAACGGTCCCCAGCCACCAAGGGGATGTCACTCTGGGGTTAGCACTATCATCTCCCCACCATTACAAGCTGACTACCCCCCTAAGTCTTGGGCCTGTATGTGTGTGAATTTAATGACTAGGAACTGCGCTTCCATAACATGAATACGCTGTGCTTGTAAGGCATTGACCTGCCTAGTGACTGTATATCTACTTGCCGGTATTGTCATCACTGAATAAACTGTGATTTGGTTGCATCAATTTGACTAGGTAATTTTCAAAGAACCCACCAAGACGTACTGTCCTTATAGGTGTCCACTCAAAATTGCCTTGTAGACTGTCCACAGAGTGGATGGTAATATTTCAGGTTGTCGTTGATGCTAAAATAGTCAGCATAGGGAGCTCTTTAGTTGGGAAGTTATTTCATTATTATGTAAGAGAGTGGTTTATACACCTCGTAAGGGGCAAGGGCGAGTTGCTAGGTTGGAAAGATGTATAGAAATAGGGGCAAGTTCCAAACAAATAGGCGGATGGATTTGATCGGCTTTTGTCCATCCAGACCAAGTGGGGTTCATCCCTAGCCCTCAAGCACTGGATAACACCAGGAGGTATATTTACTAAAATGCGGGTTTGAAAAAGTGGAAATGTTGGCTATAGCAACCAGTCAGATACTAACTGTTATTTTGTAGAATGTACTAAATAAATCATAACCAGAATCTGATTGGTTGCTATAGGCAACAGCTGTACTTTTTCAAACCTGTAGTTTAACTACATTTCTTTAGCCTACACATGTTATAGCGCAGCTTTCACTTGCACACAATTGAAGATGCCCTTTTAGGGCCCTTAATGAATGTATTTAGTGCTACAGTAATATTACTAGCTCCTGGTGAATTTTTAGTCTAAATAATGGTTCAGCGCACAAAATGGCTGCCTTCAACATGTGTATGTGGCTTGTACTCTTGTTGATACATGTAAAAAAAAACAGAAAGAGGTCCTGCGCTGGGCTAAAAACTGAGATCCGGCTGAATACAGCAGCTGCAGTTAATAGGGGCAATTGCTAATGCCCAAACAAGGGGATGCAAAAAAAAACATGTTACAGGGATGATTGTTTTTTGTGCACCTCTCAAGTGATAGTATGAAAGGTCTCCTTCTCTGGCACTAAATGCCAGAAAATTTAGATGTGACACTTTAACTTTTTATTGTACACATAAACTGCAGTTTAATATTACAGTCTCCTTCCCATTCCACTGAGATAGGTATTGTTACAATGTGACAAGATTTTTTTAAATGTGTTTATTGACAAAAAAGAGAGCCAATTTTTTTTCTATGCTGTTTGTTTTGAAACTGTATAGCACCATTTCCCCAAAGGACTTACAGATGCTTCAGTATATTTGAATTTATTGTCCCTTTAAAACAAAGGCCTGGGTTCATTTCAAATGAAATATAATAATAGTACTTGCTATTTGGTTGACCTCACTTAAGACATTGCATTGAAGTATCAGTTGATGTAACAATGTTCACTTTCAATTACACAACCTTTATTTATATAATGTAGTGCTTTTCAACTGGGAACAAACATGGTAATAAAACAAGCCTGGGTATTACAGACAGATAGGGCCCTGTTCACAAGCTTACATAGGAAAATGTGAGCTTGATACTTTAGTTAAATTGCTACATATTGCATATTGGTTCAGCCAGATAGCAAAGGTAAAAAGTGCTCCGTGGAATAGATGATCCAGTCACACAGCAGTGTTAGTCAGGGGGTCAGAGGGTTGTTGTATTTTGGGAACTGTGTAAAGGGGTGGTAATAGGATACCCTAGGGGAGGACTGACAAATTTTAGCCCGGGGGCAAGACTCGACTCAGCAGCCTATGAGGAACATTTTAAAGAGAAAAAATGCAGGTGGCCAAGTGACCCAGCTCAAGGTAGCCCATTATGGGACCGGCCTGTGGGGAAGATGCCCCCCTGCCCTAGGTATGTTGAGAGGGTGG
This sequence comes from Mixophyes fleayi, assembly GCF_038048845.1. NCBI lineage: Eukaryota > Metazoa > Chordata > Amphibia > Anura > Limnodynastidae > Mixophyes > Mixophyes fleayi. The sequence goes on along the minus strand of NC_134407.1, from coordinate 152,430,794 downwards.
TTGAGGAATTTGAGAAGCTTGCCTGAAGGTGAAAGTCTTATTGAGCGAGTGAGGGAATTCCACAAAGTGGGTGCAGCCCTAAAAAAGTCCCGTAACTGAGAATAGAAGGAAATAATGAGTATGGATGAGAGACTTCGATCTTGTACAGAATGGTGGTGTTGAGTTCGGAGATATCTTGAGAAGAGTGAAGTGATGTATATGTTGTGCAGTTTTGTTGATGGCCTTGTATGTTAGTAGAAATATTCTATGTTGGATTTGGTAAAAAACAGGCAACCAAGCGGAGCAGCAGTGGTAGAAGGATTTACAAGGAAAATCAATCTAGCCACTACATGCAAAGAGAGTCTGGTGCGGGAAAGACCAGTAAGGATGGTATTGCAGTAGTCAATGCAGGAGATGAGTACTTGAATTAAAAACTTTTTGCAGTGTCTTGTGTAAGGTATGTGCATATTTTGGAAATGTAACAGTATTTTGATATAGATTGGATGTGGGGAGCAAAAGATATTTCTGAATAAAGAATCACACCTACGCAGGGTTGGATTGGGACTAAAAATCAGCCCTGGCATTTAAAGCACACAGGCCCACGTGTTGTGGGCTTCATGCACTATATTGTTGCACACTGATGCTGGCGCGGTGCACCTACGCAGCTAGCTTGTGGGGTAGGATTTATTGCATGTTGTCAATAGAAATAGAAATGTCATTCAGTAATGGTGGCCAACACAGGTTTTAAAAGATCAAGTATCATTCGCATAACAATGGTACTGAAATCCAAAGGAGTTTATTAGTTTTCCAAGAGAAGTGGTGTAGATAGAGAAGAACAGCTTTGTTGTATTCTTACTCCACTTTGATTTTACTCCCTCATCAGAGGGTTAACAGGCCATTCCCAGATTACTTTTTTTTGCAATATATCTTTTTGTTTTTGTTCTGACCAGTAGCGCTGTAACACAGTATATGGACAAAAGTATTCGGATGCTTGACCATTGACACCAACAAGGACTGTAATGACATTGTATTCTAATGCATATACTTTAATTTGGAGTTGGTCCCCTTTTGCAGCAATAACAGCTTCCACTCTTCTTGGAAGGATTTCCACAAGATGTTGCAGTGTGTCTGTGGGAATTTGTGCCCATTCAATCTACAGAGCATTTATGTTGGATGAGAAGGCCTGGCTCGCAATCTTCGCTCCAGTTCATCCCAAAGGTGTTCGATGTGGTTGAGGTCAGGACTCTGTACAGGCCAGTCAAGTTCTTTCACACCGAACTCATCAAACCATGTCTTTGTAGTCCTTGCTTTGTGCACTGGGCACAGTCATGTTGGAATAGAAAAGGGCCTTCCCCAAACTGTTTCCACAAAGTTGGAACCATAGCATTGTCCAAAATGGTATGCTGAAGCTTTAAGATTGCCCTTCACTGGAGATAAGGGGCCTAGCCCAACCCCTGAAAAACTGCCCCATACCATTGTCCTTCTGCCACCAAACTTCACAGTTGGCATAATGCAGTAAGGCAGGTAACGTTCTCCCAGTATCTGCCAAACCCAGACTTGCCCATCTGGCTGCCAAATACAGAAGCGTGATTCGTCACTCAACAGACCACGTTTCCACTTTTCAACAGTCTAGTGTCGGTGTGCTTTACACCACTCCATCTGACGCTTGGCATTGGTCTTGGTGATGTGAGGCTTGCATGCTGCTGCTCAGCCATTGAAACCCATTCCATTAAGCTCCCGCTTCACAGGTTTTGTGCTTACATTAATGCCAGTGTAAGTTTGGAACTCTTAAGCTATGGAATCAGCAGAGCTTTGGCGATTTTTACGTACCATGCACTTAAGCAGTCGTTGACCTCGCTCTATGATTTTACGTGGTCTTTCGCTTCGTGGCTGAATTGCTGATGTTCCTAGACACATCAACTTTCTAATAATATCACTTACAGTTGAACTTGGAATATCCAGCAGGGATGACATTTCGCAAACCGTCTTATTGCAAAGGTCACTGAACTCTTCAGAACAACCCATTTGTATCACAGATGTTTGCAAATGGAGACTGCATGGCTAGGTGCTTGATTTTATAGGCAATGGGCCTGAATGAAACACTTCAATTCAATACCTCAATTCTTTTGTACATATAGTATAGTTCTTTCTATTTTATACATAATTACAGAAGTGGAAAATTAGACCTATTGTAGGATGTGAAGACACTGGTTTTATCTGCCCCAATTATACTTACCTTGCGCTGACTGGTCAGCAGGCGCGGGCAAGTTTAAGCCCGGGGGGCGCACAGGCGGTCGCATCACGTGACACGCGATGTGGCTGCGTAATTGATGACGCGGCCGCATCGCGTGACATGTGATGCGGCTGCCTGTGCGCTTACACAGCTGCATTGCATGTCATGTGATGCGGCCGAAGGTAATAAATAGGTAAAATTGCGTCCGGGGAGGGGGGGCGCGGCCCTAATAGCTGCCCCCCTGCCCCCCGGCCCAGGCCGCCTCTGCTGGTCTGCCATATGTACTGTTGTACAAAGGTACATTTATTGTAATAAAAACAATCCCTAGAATGCTAAACACAGATAGTAAATATATACCTGCCCGGTTTAAAACGTTATCTGTACTTTGCCCCACTAGCTTAAGAAGTTAGTCACTAAGATGTCTTGACTTGCTGACTCTGGCCATTTGTCCTGTTAATCTCTCCTCTATCAGTGGGATGAGGTCAAGCTCTAAGTCTCCCTGCTTCAGTAGGCTCATCAAATATCAAGACCCACTAAGTTCCTCTGAGCTGTAGATGTTTAGCAGGATGCTCAGTCCAGCATAAGCCTAGACCTCTTAGCAAACACTGAAGTTCTTACCAGGATGAAGGCAAAAACAGCAACAACAGCCCTTCCCTTCCCCCTTTTCCCTTCCCTACATGAAAATTAAACCATATATTTAGATCCAGGTCACCTACACTCCTAGGTAGCTCTTGAGTGTCATATTGTATTGTACTAATTGTTGTCTTGTTATTATTATCACCCTTTGTTCACTTGCTGCCTTTTGTATACGCTCTGTGAACTTGATAATATGTATGTTTAGCTGTATGTGAAAATTAAAATAAAGTAAAAAAGAAAAATAATGAAGAAGAAACAGCAGCAACCCTCCCCTGGGTCTTACTCTTCCCTCTATACTTGTAGTTTTCCCATGCTGCAGGGGCTGGATACAGGGCTGTACCTTCTCGTAACATTATACCCTCTGCTGGTTTGACTCCAATCTGTCTAACTGGCCACACCGTGAAATAATGGGGGCTTACACAGTTTAATTAAGGGACTAGACCAGGATGATTAAGTAAAACTTTCAGTATTAACCCCTTACAGATTTTTTCAGACAGAAAAAGCTGATCAAGACGTCCTGTAGAGAAAGGAGGAGGGAAGGAATGCAGCTATGGCCCCCTCACCTGTATCCAGAAACCAGATCCTTACCTATAACCCTCCTGTTTATGAACAATGCAGTATCATTGCAATATCAACAACAATACATATTTTTACAATGGAAAAAACATAGGTTCTGATTAATCAGGGCATGTATCTGCCGATTTTAAGCATATCATATGCAAAATTACTTTACGCATGCTGCGACTCTCATACCTGCGTCCCAGCCGTCGCTATGGCGACCGGGACATCACTTCCGCCCATGTCCCGGCCGTTGCCGGGGCAACGCATAGACGCTTCAGCGCTGCGTCCCGGCGGTGAGAAGCCGGGCGCATGCGCTCAACTATAGGACAAACACCTATTGCCTAAGTAATCTAGGGGCAAGGCTGAGGATAATCAGAGCCACGCTCTGATTGGCTGGGCTTACTACTTAAGGCAATGAGGTCTGCTACCTCATTGCCGGTTATAGCTTCTGTTCCAGTCTGCTGACCAGCTCTGTGCCTTGTTCCTGTCTCTTGGAAACTCTATTGACCACCCGTGTATGACCCCTTGCCTGGATTTGGACCCTGCCTGTGTTTCTCGTGACCTTGATCTCTGGCTTGTATACCGACCATCCTGTCTGCTCGTGACCCCTGACCCCGGCTTGTATATCGGATCTGCTATCTGCTGCCGGCCCTTGACCTCTGCTCGGACTCCACTCCGCTTACCTGGGTTCCCCCTAGTCGGTACGCACTTCACGACCCTCTGCTAGTCTGCAGCCAAGTCTGTCCCCACCACTAGGGGCTCCAGTGAACACCTGACTGGCAGAGCAGACTCCGGGTTGTGTTGTGCCGGCTAGAGGGGTTCCTAACATTATAACCGGCCTTCACGTTCCGGAGACTAAGTGGTATGGAAGAAAGCGGAACCAAATCGTCTCCTCTTCAAGCCCTAGCGGGTCATGTTGAGACCCTCTACCAGATGATCCGGGAACTGTCCCAGCGTTTGTCCTTCTCAGTCGAGGTCCCCCGGATTACACTGCCCATTTCTGGTTCAGTTGATGAACCCAAGTTAAATTTGCCGGACCGGTTCTCCGGAAATAGAGCCCTGTTCCGGATTTTTAAAAAAAGCTGCAAACTCTACTTTCGGCTGAAGCCTCGGTCTTCAGGTTCAGAACAGCAGAGAGTTGGAATTGTCATCTCCCTCCTGCAGGGTGACCCCCAGTCCTGGGCTTTCACCCTACCACAGTCGAGTCCTATTGTGCAATCGTTGGAAGCTTTCTTTAATGCACTGGGCCTCCTTTACGATGATCCAGATCGAGTTGCCTCGGCTGAGGCTCATCTACGGGGCTTAAAGCAAGGCCGGCGTTTGGCAGAAGAATACTGCGCTGAATTCCACAGATGGTCGCCTGACAGCGAATGGAATGATCCAGCGTTACGCAGCCAGTTTCGCTTAGGACTGTCAGAGGAGATTAAGGATTCACTTATGCAGTATCCTTCACCCACTTCGCTGGAGAGCCTTATGCAACTCGCCATTAAAATTGACAGGAGGATCAAGGAGAGGAGGACAGAGAAAGAGGCGTCTTCTTGTTTGTCTGCATTTATTCCAGACTCTTCTGTTGAGAAGCCTACCCAGTCAGGGGCGCTTCGCCTCTCTCCTGATGAAAGAGACAGAAGACGGTCACAAGGCCTATGCCTTTATTGCGGTAAGAAAGGCCATTTCTCCTGCTCTTGCCCTTATAAACCTGAGAAAGAAGCATGTTGGGGAAAGATCCACTTAGGCCTGCAAGTTGTTTCCCAAAAGAATGCTGTTCTGATCCCCGCACAAGTCACTGTTGGTGCCAGTTCCGTGGCCCTGTGGGCCTTCATTGATAGTGGAGCTGCAGGCAATTTCCTTGATATCGGGTTCGCCCGCTCCGCTGGGATTCCGCCTGTAAGGCTCAAATCTGCTATAACAGTCTGTGGCTTAGATGGGAATCCATTGCCTGGAGGCAAGATGGAATGGGAGACTCCGCTATTACATTTGAACATCGGAGCGCTTCATTCAGAGTCTATAACGTTCCTCCTTATTGACTGCCCATCGGTTCAATTGGTTCTGGGCCATCCTTGGCTTTCTCGTCACAACCCTGTTGTGGATTGGGAGAAAGGAGAAATTGTCCAGTGGAGCTCGTATTGTTCACAGTCTTGCTTGACGCTGCCTCTGCGTATGGTACAGGCTATTCCGGAGCAACTTCCCTCACAATACCACGACTTCTGGGATGTGTTTTCCAAGAAAGCTGCGGATACGTTACCACCTCACCGTGACTTAGACTGCGCCATCGAGTTCATACCCGGTTCCAAGTTACCCAAGGGACGCCTGTATTCTCTCTCGGGACCCGAGACCAAGTCCATGCAAGATTATATTGAGGAGAATTTGGAAAAGGGCTTCATCAGGCCATCCAAATCTCCAGTAGGGGCTGGATGTTTTTTTGTGTCTAAAAAAGACGGAGGACTAAGACCCTGTATTGACTACAGAGGATTGAACCTCATCACAGTCAAAAACACCTATCCACTTCCTCTCATCTCCGTATTGTTCGACCAATTAAGAGGTGCCACTGTTTTCACCAAAGTCAATCTTCGAGGTGCATATAACCTCATCTGGATCAGAGAAGGAGATGAGTGGAAGACGGCATTCAATACGCACCCTGGCCATTACGAGTATTTGGTCATGCCATTTGGTCTTAGCAATGCACCTGCAGTATTTCAGGACCTAATCAATGAGGTTCTTCAGGACTTCCTTGGTTGTTTCGTGGTCGTCTATCTAGATGATATCCTCATCTATTCCAGATCTTTGTCCATACATCAGAATCACGTCAAACAAGTTCTACGAAGATTGCGAGAGAACCACCTTTATGCCAAGCTGGAAAAGTGTGAGTTCGAGGTGCAGAAAGTATCCTTTTTAGGTTACATAATCTCTTCTGAGGGATTCTCCATGGATCCAACTAAGGTTCAAGCTATTTTAGATTGGGTGCAACCAAACAACCTTAAGGCGGTGCAGAGGTTTCTGGGCTTCTCCAACTATTATAGAAGGTTCATTCATCGCTTTGCGGACATCGTGGCTCCCATTGTCGCCCTAACCCGTAAAGGAATGGATCCAACTAATTGGTCCCCCCAAGCAGTAGCCTCATTCGAAAACCTGAAAAAAGCCTTTGTCTCCGCTCAGGTCCTTAGACATCCGGATCCAGCTAAAACATTTGTTCTTGAGGTCGACGCCTCTGACGTCGGTGCTGGTGCCATATTATCACAGAAGGATCCTCATACTAATCGTCTACACCCATGTGCCTATTTCTCCCATCAGTTCTCCTCAGCAGAAGCCAACTATGATGTCGGGAATAGAGAATTATTGGCAATCAAATGGGCCTTCGAGGAGTGGCGACATTGGCTGGAAGGTGCTTCACATCAGATCTCTGTCATTACCAACCACAAGAACTTGCAATATATTCAATCGGTCCCGCGAAGACGACTATGTGCGCCTAAACAGTTGAAGGTTTTCTTTAAAAAATTTCCAAAGAAGCCTGGATGTCGGGGTCCCTCGACCCCTCCTCAAGGGGGGGGTACTGTTACGAGCCGCTGCAGTGCCCAGCCGCCGCGACTATCTTACCTGCGTCCCGGCCATCGCTATGGCGACCGGGACATCACTTCCGCCCATGTCCCGGCCGTTGCCGGGGCAACGCATAGACGCTTCAGCGCTGCGTCCCGGCGGTGAGAAGCCGGGCGCATGCGCTCAACTATAGGACAGACACCTATTACCTAAGTAATCTAGGGGCAAGGCTGAGGATAATCAGAGCCAGGCTCTGATTGGCTGGGCTTACTACTTAAGGCAATGAGGTCTGCTACCTCATTGCCGGTTATAGCTTCTGTTCCAGTCTGCTGACCAGCTCTGTGCCTTGTTCCTGTCTCTTGGAAAACTCTATTGACCACCCGTGTATGACCCCTTGCCTGGATTTGGACCCTGCCTGTGTTTCTCGTGACCTTGATCTCTGGCTTGTATACCGACCATCCTGTCTGCTCGTGACCCCTGACCCCGGCTTGTTTATCGGATCTGCTATCTGCTGCCGGCCCTTGACCTCTGCTCGGACTCCACTCCGCTAACCTGGGTTCCCACTAGTCGGTACGCACTTCACGACCCTCTGCTAGTCTGCAGCCAAGTCTGTCCCCACCACTAGGGGCTCCAGTGAACACCTGACTGGCAGAGCAGACTCCGGGTTGTGTTGTACCGGCTAGAGGGGTTCCTAACAAGAACTGACTTATACAGCCATGAAAGCAGGCCTATTCCATGCGCCTGCGAGCGCAAAGGACACTTACTACAGTGTACAACTTCATCAGTGAAAGGGATGGACACCAATAAGGAATGTGCAATGAAGGCGTTTACCGACACATACAATCGATGTATGCTCTAGTGCACACAGAAATTCACATATCTTCAAACAGAAAGAGTGTACTACCTCAGGGTCTAGTCTAAGTCGCTGACAGGTCAGAACACACACAGCTTGATACCCACGTCATCTAACGGAAGCTTGTACCATCCTCCAACATACACCTGCATACACTCATCACACTATACACCATTATATAAGACCCATGGAGGTGCCATTTTGATGAGACTATGGCGCCATTTTGATAAGACTGCTGTGTATTTGAGAGCTATGGTTGTGTTTGGAATATTTGGAGATTATTCAGACCACCTTGTTCTGAAGAGGTATTTTTTTATATTTGTCATGCACTGCATACTAATGTGAATGGTTTAAATTGTAAAATGTGTATGTCACAAAACCAAGGCTTGTCGGACCATGAGGTCTGTCTGGCTTAGTTCTATTCTACCCAAAGGCGCAGAGTCTAACAAGGCAGATGGTATTCGCCAGGGACCCCCGCAAGAAGGTATGGACGTTGCAGCCTCTGCCCCGCAGGTTGCGGCCCTCAAAGAGAATGCTAGACGAGAACCATTAGAAGAACCCGGAAGGGATGAGATGTGACAACAACAGGAGAGGATCTGCCGGCAAAGATGGTAATGAAAACTAGTAGACAGCTGTGAAACTTCTAGGTTCTGAGAGTGCTAGGCTGGAGGATAGCCAATCAACTTGGAGGCTGACGGGTTGCAATGGAAGGAAATTTTTCAGACCTTTGAAGTAAGCACTGAGTTTAGCAGCGCAGGATACAAGGAGTGGTAGACTGCTGAGCTTGTAGTAACTGTTGAAAGCAGGACTCTATGGAGAGATAGTCTGCGAACATGTAGTAACTGTGGAGCAAGATACAACGGTATGGTAGTCTGCGAACTTGTGGCAACTGCTGGAACAGCCGTGGCTCTGGCGTGTGACAGTGTACATACATTTATACTATAGCAATGTGACAGATTACCAATGCTTCTCTGTTGTAAAATGTTATGTACCTGGTGAATAGTTTATCACCTGCTTGGGTACATTGGAATTGGGGTTTTTTTGGGGTATATTTATCCACGGCTTGCCCATGTATTCTACTAATATATACCAATGTATTAATATACCTTCACAATGTTTTTTTGTTTCTTTTCGCCAAATTTTTTAAAAAAGTTTTATGTTAATAATAATAATATCAAAGTACTTTGCCCCTGGTGCAATACAGGTCCCAAGATGGCCAGGCTGCCACTAAGTATTTGGGAATGCTGGTGCGTGTAGTACTACAAGCACAAGTGTATTGCCTGCAGAGAAAGGAACAGATGCAAACAGATGTCCTACCTTGTTCATGATGGACCACCTTCCATCCACACGGTTCCATCCCAACCTCTCTCTGTCTCAGCACAGTCTTTAGTGAGTGCCTGACTCGTGGATTATACAGGGGAGTACACTAAAGGAGACAAGCAGAAGTGCCCCAGCTAAACTAAAGGGACCTAGTGCCCCAGCAAAACTAAAGGGGCCAGGTGCTCAGGGTAAACTAATGGGCCTTAATGCCCAACAAGCTAAGGATCTAGTGCCCAGTTACCCTGCCTACCTCTAACTAGCCAAGGCTTTGTGCACCCTACTTGCCCACGGGCCTAGTGCCCGAACTGCGCCACAGGCCTTGTGCCCTACCTAAAAAGGAGCAATTATACTTACTTGGTTCGCTAAGAATGCTATGCTTGTGCCCGTCATCTTTGAATCTTCCAGACCCTCAAGCCGGCGGCGCTTCCAGAAATCCCATGAGGTACCTCTTCTGTCATCACCGCCAGACTTCTCAAAAATGACGGTGCCAGGGCGCACCAATGTCACACTGCATCATTGCGATGCTGCTTGATGACTCGGCAAGACTTGATTGGCTTGCTGCAGTGCCAAAGATTCAATCGGCTGGAGGTGATCCGGGATTGGCTCACCTTTCCGACTGCTGAATTGGCCAACAGGGGCAAGTGAGCAATGTAGTGTGAGGTAGGTGGGGACTAATTAATGAGTGCAATTTTGTTTGTGGGGTGATGGTGGGGCAATTTAATAGTGGGGACTATTAATTTAAGATGGGGTGGTTTGGGGGCTATTGAATGTGGGGGTGAGTGTGGGGAGAATGAGGTCTCTTTATTAAATGTGACTATGAATTATTTAATGGCAGTGATGGTTGCGGGAAATAGGTATATTTCTGAAATGTAAATACTATTAATTTATTGCTGGGGCTGTTTGGAGAAAGGGAAATAGGTTTATTTATTAAATGTGAATACTATTATTTTAATGTTGGGGCTGGAGGAAGGCCTAATTATTAATCGTGGGTGCTATTGATTTAACAATGGGGCTGCCTGTAATTGTCTAATTGTACCCATTTTTTTTTTCCAAACAGAGCCCTCAACATTCCAGGATCCAGACAAGCTGCAACTAAATAAACCTGCAGCCACAGGTGGTGAAAGTGAGAAGAACAGGTAGGAGAGAGGAGGAGAGTCTGTTGTGTTGTGATTCTAGTGGGCCAATCCCAATTTTTTGTGACTGTTCAATGGTGTACACAACAATGCAGGGTTGTTTTCAGTAGGAGCTTGACCTAGCCCTTTTCACCTGGTAGCCACACCCAATGATGCATAGCCATGCCCCCAATTGTATGAACACACCCACTAGCACTCTTATGCCGCCTCGTAGCAGTGGCACAAAAATAAATTCCACTCTCAACTATAAGGGGGGCCCCATAAAGTTTTTGTACTGGGGCCCTGAATTCCTCTTGACAGTCCTGGCTGCAAACCCATGCTGGGACCTGTAATGTCTCAAAGAAATATGTAAATAAAACACAGACCCAAGGGTGCAGATGATCTAATTTTGGACAGCCAATCTAGTGTGATCTAAAGACTGCCCTATAAATAGGAGCTATAGACCACAACTTCTCTATCCCTGAGGAAGCCAGTTTGCTGGTGAAACGCATTGGTCTGCATTATATTATTACCCACTACACTTGGAATATTCGTTTGACTATCACACTACCAGCCGGCAACAGTGGAGAACTGGAGCTTGACATCACTGCATGCGCAACCAGAGGATCCGTGATTGCCAAGAACATTGCCACACATCTGGAAAGCAGAGAACAGCGCAGACTCAAACAGAAGGATGCCGAGGGAGGTTCTGGACATTCTGTCTATAAGTAGGATGAATCACTCTCACCCGCGTTCTGATTACCATCCGCTACTGCCTGGTATACCTACCATTGTTACGGCTCATACCGCATTTTATAAAGGGAACATCTACTCATCATTAAGGACATTAAGGACATTGTTTTGGTTTGACTATTGAGGAGCACATCGACATCGCAATTGGACTATTTATGCAAATGTATTATTTCACCGTACCATGTTGTATCTGATATAGACATTTCTGGAATTCTACCTAAGTATTTTTCTGGGACTGTTTGACTACAAGCTAATTTATGCATCAGGGAATTTTTATGTTTACCCTTTGTTCAGATTTGAATGATCACTCAGTATTTCATGTTTGATGCATTTTCATCATTAACAACTGTGCATATGCTAAACTATATGATTTATTTTAATTCTGTTTACAGTAAAACCACATTTAGTATCTCACCTTCAGTCACTTTGGGAATTTTTCATTCTTTGACCACTCAGGAGGGTTGGAACCCCCTCCCTCTATCTTTCCCTATTCCCATACTTTGGCAGCCCAAATACAGATACCCTTAGGAACCACAGTCAGACGCCTTTTTTTGTGTGTTTGCATTAAAAAAAACTGTCATTAGTTTTTCTATGTTGCTTTTTTTTGCAAAATTACCTGACTGACAGATTCTGTATGGGGTTGATTATGAGAACTGTTCACTGAAACCAAAATACCACACCTTTTCACACCCACATTTCCACCTATCATATTTTTCACTAAATTCAACGGAATTGCCTGCTCTCCTACCCTCATGCGAAACGTGCAGGGGCTTTTTATGAAATAAAATCCTTCTCTTTGCGTTCTTTATCATAATATAATAGGAAATTCTTTTTTAGCAAGAAAAAGATCAAACAGGACCCCATAAAAGGTGATGTGAAAGCTTGCTACCAAAGCTTGTCAGTGAATGACTATGACCTGAATCTCTAAACAACTAACCAATCAAAAGCTCTGTCACTCCAAGACAGTCATTCAGCAGTGGGTGCTTCAAGTGAGCAGTTGCTTTTTAACTGTTATGCATTTTTTTCATTCAAATTGGATTACACAAACAATAATTTCTTATTGATTATGACAGATCAAAAACAATTTAAAAAAAAAAAATATGCATTTTATTTGAAATTTTTTTTGTTTGCTATTTTGGTATATTGGACAGGGGTCTTTTGCACTGGGCCACATTGAAGGCAATGTTGCTACTCCAGGGGGTAAATGTATTAAAGTGCGATTTTCGCAAATCTACAATATTTGGAGACATTGCCAGCTAAATTTAAAACGGCACTGTGATTAAAGACAAGTTTTGCCTTTAATCACATTGCCGGTTTACTACGATACTTAAACCTGATGGCAAGAACAGAACCAGGGGCCTGATACATTGAGGATCTTAAATTAAGAAGTTTCTTATTTCAGTCTCCTGGACAAAACCATGTTACAATGCAAGGGGTGCAAATTAGTTTTCTGTTTTGCACATAAGTTAAATACTGACTGTTTTTTCATGTAGCACACAAATATCAACTTTAAATTTCAGTGTACAAATAAGCTATCAAGTATTTGTGTGCTACATGAAACTGAAGGAGGAGACACTGTCCTGTCACGTAACACTTGAGCTGTAATCTTGCTCAACAGGAGCCCCTTGCATTTCTTCATATCTGGGTCAGTTGGAAACAAAGAGAAGACATAGCTCTTAAACCTAGGATCAAGCACAGTCACCAAAATGTAGTGATCCGATTTCAAGATATTGATAACTCTTGGATCCTGGCGAAGCGAGTAAAGTACTTGATCTACAAGTCCGACATACTTAGTGTAATTGTTTTGTTTAATCTCCTCCTTCAGTTTCTCAAGCTCCTTTTCCAAACGTCTAATTAGGGGAATCACTTGGCTCAAGCTATCAGTGTCTGAACTCACTTCACAGGTGACTACTTTGAATGGTTTCAGCACCTTGCACAACACGGAATGAATTCTCCACTGTGCTTAAGTAAAATACATCCCCCTCCTTTCCAAATGTCATGGCTTGTGGAGTAAGCGTGGATGGCTTTTCGCTGTTCCTCCATCTGCAGAAGCATATACAGGGTGGAATCAGGGGCGGATCCAGAAGTTAATTGTACCGAGGGCGATTTAGGGGGGGGGGGCGATTTAGCCCCGCCCCCTTTTTGACACCTAAGGCTGCTGATGGCTGCACACTATGTGCAGATCCGTTCAGCAGAGAGAGTTAGGGAGAGAGTCCTGCCCGGCTGCTCTGATTGTGTCAATCAGAGCAGTTGGGCAGGACTCTCTCCCTAACTCTCTCTGCTGAACGGATCTGCACATAGTGTGCAGCCGCCGGCAGCAAGCCCCTGCTAGGGGGGGCGATCGTCCCGATCGCCCCCCCCTGGATCCGCCACTGGGTGGAATTCCACCTTGTTACCACCTTTTGCTTCAGTTAGTGGCAGGGAAAATTAAATTGCTATTGTAGCTGCTATAATCTCCTACATGCTGATGCCGAATGCCGGAAATGTCCAGATATTTTACAGGCCACAGACAGCATCACCTGCACGTCCCTGTCATTTTTAAAAAAGCTCTGCACCACCAAGTTTATTGTGTGAGCAAAACAGGGAATGTGATGGAATTCACCAAGCTGTAACGCTCTCACAATATTGGTGGCATTATCAGATATGACATATCCTGAGGAGAGTCCAAGTGGGATAAGCCATGTTGCAATGACATCCCTTAGTTATTGTAACAGATTGTCAGCTGTATGCCTCTCAGTGAAGCCGATGATACACAGAGTAGGGAAAAATGTGACCTTCTTGGGTACATGCTGCTGCTGTTCCTGCTCATAAAGGCGAATCAACAACCCAGTGGGCTGTCACAGTCATATAATCTTTAGTTTGTCCAGTTCCACTTGTCCAAATATCTGTGGTTAAGTGGGTAGAATGGCATTTTGTAGTCCAATAATTAGCTTTTTACAAACCTTCTGGTAGTGGTGAGGAATAACTTTTCTAGTAAAATGGTGTTGTGATGGAATTTGGTAAACTGGGACACAAGACCTCAAATAACTGTCTAAAACCAGCTGTATTAATAATGAATATTGGATACAGATCTAATACTAGCATAGTCGCCATGGCTACTGTGATCCCCTTTGCGACTGGGTGACAGGTTTCATACTTGCTTCCTCTTGCAAAGGATTGTTTAACAGTCAATTCTTGTAAACTACTAGTAGTCTTCTTCTTGGTCTGCTTCTGGGATTAAGATCCACCTCCAGCAGCAGCAGCAGCAGCAGCAGTGGGACTAACGCTCAAAAATTCTTCTGAGGAATCCAAGATAGTGGAGAAGTCATCTAGCCTTTTATTGTGCCTTAGCAACTTGGATGCAGGACTAACTCCAATCGCTACTGAGGATATTGATGAGGAAGGTGTTGGGGGTGTAGATTGCAGGTGTCGGGATATAGCTGAGAGAAAGGACCTAGCTGATGCTCGACTGGTTGTGGTTATTTTTTTAACATAAGTTTCCAATTTTCCCAACAGCTTGCCATGAACTCGCTTCAAATGGATGAGGTTCCTAGATGGTTAAGGTGCCTATATCTACTGACTGTGGCTTTACAAACGATACAAATGGCTAGATAACTCTTGTCAGGATTTGGGTAGAAATAATTCCACACATAAGAGGTGGATTTTTGGTCTTATGCCCAGGCATGAGAATGGCCTTTTTCTTATCACGTGCAAGAATTGCTTCCACTGGTGCAGGACTCAACATCATTCTCATCAACATCCTCATTAGCGCCCTCGTCAGAAACACAAATATCCCCCTCATCCTGTTACATTTCCAAAGTGACATCCTCAATTTCTGTATCACCGGCTACACTTGGGCTGCTCATGCACACATCTGCAGAAATGCTGAAAGGGGTCTTCTTTATGGGTACACTATGAGAAAGGTCAGGCTTACACATAGCACTCATGGATAGAATCTCCTCAGGGATTTGTGTCATTTCTGAATCTAAACATACATTTTTCTCTAATGCCTTACTGTTTTCTTCCAGCTCGGCTTTTACACGTAAAAGTATTTGGACACCACTTTTGGAGTCAGAATGACAAGGTCTTGCTTGGTCATGACTGACCTTACAAGAAGATGCCTCAGTGACAGTTGCAGAACTAGTACTCATAGAGAAAGGCAAAGGTCTCATTCTCTAGTTGCCACTGCGTGTGTAGAATGGCATGTTGGCAATTTTATTTTTTTCTGCAGATGACTTTGCCTAGATTACAGGGTTTTTTTCTTAACCAAGGTAAAATGTGTTTTTTTACATTTTTGTTTCCCTGACTTAAAAACACTATGCACTTTAACATAGGCTTTAGCAGATGAGGTAGAGGGATTACTATCATCATGACTGGTGCCAACAGTTGCTTGGTGCTCCTGGTCATCTGTATACTGCTGTGAATCCATTTTGATAGCACAGTACAATGTGACTGCAGATTTAGAACAAGACTGCCAGCCCTATTATTTCTATTTCAGCAATGACAATTAGCAATTGAGCAATGGAGCTCTCCTGTTTGCATGTTAGCTACATAACACAGTACAATGTAACTGCAGATTTAGAACAAGATTGCCAACCCTATTATTTCTATTTCAGCAATGACAATTAGCAATGGAGCTCTCCTGTTTCTGTGTGAGCTATAACTCAGTAGAATGTCACTGGATACTTTGAAGAACACTGCTACTCCTCCTCTTTGTTTTCTACCTATGACACTGCCCAACTGCACTAGAGACTGCCAAGAACTGTGCTACCCCTTCTGTGTCTCTCTGTGAAATGGCGTTGGATCGCCGTGGAGGGCGGTACTTATAGAATCTAAAACTCGTGAGATCCGACGACGTAAAAATGACGTTTTGCCTCGTTTTCAATTCCGAGGGCGTGCAAAAGTACCAAGCCAGCTCGGTTCGGTACTTGGATCTGCTAAGTTCAGGTGGACTCGGTTCTCTGGGAACCGAGCCTGAGCATCTTTAGTTTGTGGAACAAAATGTTCATTATTTATAGATTACAGTGAGATCCAACTGTGCTTGAATAATTTCACCACCTAAAGTGTGACAAGCAGATTAATTTAATATGATCGAAAATATTGAGTAAACCAAATTAAATAGGAATATTGCCATTGCTTCAAACTAGAGGATCCAGCTCATTAACATCCCGGGGTAGTCATTGGAAGGTGTCTTCTTTTATGTGGTATCACTGGCCTATATAGATTGTCAATTTTCAAGGCCACTTTGTTGTTAGGTAAGTCCCTTTTTTAAAATCACTTGTGGTGCAATGAAGGTGAATATAGAGCACCATAATACCTCCCCTACACACTCACACATGTACACTTCATAACTTTATCAATAGATGATTAAAATTAAGCAACCATAATATTAAACACTGAAAATTGCATCAAGATCAAAAAGTTGTATTGTGCATTTGCCCTAAAAAGACAAATACAAATGGCTAACTAAACCAGAACAGTAAAATGGTATTTTGTATACTCCCATACACACAGAATAAGAACAGAATAATATTATAGTTATTATATCAGAATAACTCTCCTGTGTTGTACACATCTAGCAGCGTTATTGCTAAACACATCACTGTTACACTGCCCCGTCTATACAGCCAGCTAAAAGTGTAAAAATAGATAAAAGTAAAAAAAAAAAAAAACGTGGCACCCCCCGCCCGAGCACTATTAACCCTAGTGCTGCTAGCCTACTGTTGGTTGCGTGGAAATTGGGGAAAAAAATTGCGTGTAGTCCCCGATTTTAACATAACCAGCACTAGGCAAACCAGCCGGGGTGGGTGGCACTATAGCAGGGGGACACAAGGCAGGGGTCTCCCTGCCATAATGACAACCAACCCCAGGCTGTTCAGCGCTGGGCTGGATTCCCTAGGGAGTAGAGTCCGCCAAAAAAAAAACGATTGGACCCCCCCTCTTGGGGCACCCAGCCCAGTGCAGAAAGCACTAGAGCTCTTCCTACACCCCTGGGCAGTGTGTGTAGAGTAATAATGGCGAAAATTCATTTAAAAAAACAAACAAACGCCATTTTGTTTTCTGGAACTACAAATCCCAGCCAGCCCGGACTGCCATAAACAATGTGGGCATGATGCTTGTATAACTACAAGCACCAGCATACCCATGGCAGCCAGGGCATGCTGGCACTTGGAGAACCACAAGTGCCAACATGCCCTGACACCCATGGCTGGTTAAGACCAGTAGTTCGACAAAACAAATGTTTACAAAGCCACAACACCCTCTTTAAAACCACATATATTTAATAAAAATATATGTGGTTTTAAGCAGCGTGTCCCCCTGCTATAGTGCCACGCACCCCGGCTGGTTTGCCTAGTGCTGATTTTTCCCCGATTTTCACGCAACCAGCAGTAGGCTGGCAGCACTAGGGTTCTCCCTAATTAAATTAAATTAATTTCAATTTTAATTAAAAGTAAATGGTCGAACAGGGTGACCCCACACTTTTTTAAAAAAAACTTTTATCTATTTTTACACTTTTGACAGCTGCCGGAGCTCCGACTCTATAGGCAGGGCAGTGTAACAGTGATGTGTTTACTAATCACGCTGCTAGGATGCAGCGTGTTGTATTTAGTGATCTTTAAAGCAAACTCAGGAGAGTTCGCTTAATCGCAGCTTCATACATTTGAGACTTGTATAGCTCATACTTGCCAACTCTCCCTGAATGTCAGGGAGACTCCCTGAAATAGGGGTGATCTCCCTCACTCCCTGAAGAGACTGACATTCTCCCTGATGCTGAGCCAGTACAAGATGTGGTTGGCTTCGCCATCTGTGGTATGATGACACAGTTGAGAAATTGTGTCCTATGTCCATGCATTAATGCCTATGAAGGTGGCCATTTTCATGGAGACCAAGATTTAATCAAAGACTGACAGGTAAGACAACATGACTTCAGTAATGGAGACAGAAATATAAAAGACACTTCAGTCTCTAGAGATTCATTAGCTGCTTTTCTTTAACGCATAGTTGCCTACTCTCCTGGAATGTCCAGGAGACTCCCGCATTTCTGGGAGACCTCCCGGGCTCCCAGGAGAGCAGGGCAACCTCCCAGTTCTCGCCCCTGCAATAGATAAGTGGTGGGGGGCAGGGCTTAATTATGTAAATATTGCAGCATCTTAGCCCCACCCCCTTCTGTAATTGGACAAAATTGTGACAATCTTTTAGGGGGTGGGGCCAAAATGATGTAATTCGACAAGCCCCGCCCCCACACACCCACCTCTCCCGGGATCTCCCTGAAGCCAACAAGGAAAAGTTGGCAAGTATGGTATAGCTAGAGTGGCAAACAGTCGGGACTTTGATCTTTATCGATTTTGTAAATAGCGATTTTAACAGAAACACATCTCTGGCGATTTAACAGCAAATCTCACATTAATACATCTGCGAGATAAAACACCCGCGAGAAAATCGCTGGATTTTCAAAACCGGACCTTGATACATTTACCCCCAGAAATAGTTATTTAAAAACAGGAACTGTGCCTGGAAAATATTTCAATAGACAACTTCTGTTGCATTATGAACAATGAATTTGCTTTTTCAAAAGACCAGTTTTCCAGAAACTGGTCAAATGTACAAGGATGATATAAGAGCTATATGGCCAGGGCTGGATTAGGATATTGTAGGCCCCTGGGCTATAGGTACTCTGAGACTCCTATTAGTCAAAAGACTCCTCTTAATGACACACACATCATGTCCTCTCCCCACTGCTCATAATGACACACACATCATGTCCTCTCCCCACTCCTCATAATGACACACATATCATGTCCTCTCCCCCCTCCTCATAATGACACTCATTGCCCCCCTCCTCAAAATGACACACATATCAATGCCTCCCCCTTTCCTCATAATGACATACACCTCATGTCTTCTCCCCCCTCCTCATAATGACACACACATCATGTCCTCTCCACCCTTCTCATAATGACACACACATCATGTCCTCTCCTTCCTCCTCATAATGACACACAACAATGCCTCCCCCCACCTCATGACACACACCTCATGCCCTCTCCCACTCCTCATAATGACATACACATCATGTCCTCTCCTCCCTCCTCATAATAACACACACATCAATGCCTCCCTCCTCCTCATAATTAGGGGTGTGCACCGGGCACTTTTAGGGTTTTGGATTTTGGGTTTTGGGTTCTGATAACTTGAGGTTTTGGGTTCTGATTTGTTTTGCCAAAACACCTGACGAAAGGTTTTGGTTCTGATTTAGGGTTTTGGGTTCTGATTTATTTTTAAAAAAGCATAAAAAGCACTAAAATCCAGTTTTTTGGTTTTTTTACACTCCTACGCTATTATTAACCTCAATAACATTCAATAACAATCATTTCCAATAATTTCCAGTCTATTCTGAACACCTCACACCTCACAATATTGTTTTTAGTCCAAAACGTTGCACCGAGGTAGCTTTCTGGACTGCGTAGTGGAGTGGCCCTGGTACCCAATTTGGTACCGGGGCCACAATACCTACTCCAACTGGTCTCAATTCCACTGCACATTTGGCTGCTCCTCCATCCTCTGCAGCATATAGAGGGTGGAGTTCTAGCGTGTCAATACCTCTTGTTTTCGATCATGACAGTGCATTTTAATTATTCTTGGATTTGCCCCCAACACTGAATGTAGTTAAATATCTGATACGCATCTATCTGGACTGCGTAGTGGAGTGGCCCTGGTACCCAATTTGGTACCGGGGCCACAATATATCACCCTCAACAGGTCTGAATTCCACTGCACAGATGGCGGACACCGGATGGACGTCTAAAACCAACATAGATGTTGAAACCGCAGTTCCTCTTTTTTGGGACTGCACAAACAATTAACGTAGTAATATAAAGGAAGTTACTATTTTTTTGAACTACAGAAAGAAAGAACGTAGTAATAAAAATGGCAGTTACTCTTTTTTGTAACTACAAAAACAAAGAACGTAGTAATATAAATGGAAGTTACTATTTTTTTGAACTACAGAAAGAAAGAACGTAGTAATAAAAATGGCAGTTACTCTTTTTTGGAACTTAACAAGAATTATATAATTTTGTTTATTCTGAAATGATGAGTCTCTCTATTAGAGTGTAATGCCCCTTAAAACTCCTTTAAATAAAATAGTACGTATTCTAGGAAACCCTGTTTATATATTTAACTTGGTTCTGCAAAAATATGCATGATGATCTGTAATAGAGCAGCGATTAAAGTTGCCTGATTAAAGGTCATGTAAGATCTTAAAACACTCACAATTATATAGATACTGTATTCTCATTAAAGACGCTGCCTAACGTGTCTAAAAGTTGGCACTTATATAGCGCTAGCTTCACTGGGTGATGTGAGCAAGCGGAGTGTGTTAATATGGAGAGACCCTATCTAAACATTAATATGATAGAACAAATTGCAGCGCTGTATACACTGTGTGTAGGTAAGATAGGGATCTCAAATACCATGATACTCTGTTTAGCCTAATCCCTGACAATGTAATATCACGGAAAGCCTATTTGCTTATCAAGGGCAATGCCTAGCTTCTGCTAAATCAGATAGAGTATGCAGCGCACGTCTAACACCAACATAGCTGTGCCGGTGACATGGCCTGCAGGAATATCTCTGATGGAGATAGAACTAGGCCCCAAAGAGCACATAATGCCAAAAAAAGAGTTGCAAGATGGAATTGTCCTTGGGCCCTCCCACCCACCCTGATGTTGTTGAAATAGGACATGCACACTTTAACAAACCAATCATTTCAGCGACAGAGCCTACCAAACTACTGTGGCTGAAATGATTGGTTTGTTTGGGCCCCCACACAAAAAAAGCTATTCATCTCTCCATGTACAAACTAAACTGGCTCTACTGAGGTAAGATGTCGTTCTCATCCTCATCCTCTGATTCCTGGCCCCCTTCAGTGTGTACTTCCTCATCCTCACACATTATCAATTCATCCCCGCTGGACTCCACAACCACAGGTCCCTCTGTATTATCTGGAGGGCAGTGCTTTACTTAATTGAGGAATTGATAATTCATTTTTATGAACATCATTTTTTCAACGTTCTGAGGAAGCAACCTCCTTCGCTGCTCACTGACCAGGTTCCCTGCTGCACTAAAAACTCTTTCCGAGTACACACTGGAGGGGGGACAATTCAGGTGAAATAGAGCCAATTTGTACAGGGGCTTCCAAACTGCCTTTTTTTCCTGCCAGTAACAATATGGACTGTCTGACATGTCTATTTGGATGGTGTCAGCAAAATAATCCTCCACCATTTTTTCAATTGTGACAGCATCCAATGCAGCTGCAGTAGACATGTCTGCAATGGTTGGCAGGTCCTTCAGTCCAGACCAGATGTTCTCAGCATCCCTGCCAGCTGGTCTTTTAGGAAAACTGAGCTTTTTCCTCGCAGCCACAGGTGTTGAAGATTGGGCATCGCCCTTGGCAGACGACGTTGATGGCATTTCATCGTCTATGTCATGACTAGTGGCAGCAGCTTCAGCATTAGGAGCAAGTGGGTCTTGATCTTTCCCTACTTTATCCTCCAAATGTTTGTACTCCATTATATGCAGCACAAGATAGCGTACCCCTAAACCACACACACTCGCCAAAGCCTTTACAAATTATCTGCGGCACAGGAGAGTACCACTGGACTGGAGTTATACAGCAGTACCTAGTATTTTTTTTAAAAAAAATTAGATTTTTTTACAATTATTTTTGGATAATTTTTTTATAATTTTTTTATATTTTTTTAAAATTATTTTTTTATAATTTTTTTATAATTTTTTATTTATTTTTTAATAACTTTTTGATAACTTTGAAATAACAATGCCCTTAGCAGAAAAGAGCACAGGACACAGCCAGCACCACTGGACTCAGCAGGACAGTGCACAGGACACAGCACCACTGGACTCAGCAGGACAGAGCACTGGACAAAGCAGCAAAGCTACACTAATACTTAAAACTAGGACAGGAGCTCCCTAACTGCAACCTCTCTCACGAGTGATCGCAGCCAGAGTGAAGATGGCGGCCGCTAGCGCTGAATTTATGACATCCGAGTCTCGCGAGATCCGACGCGAGACTTGGATGTCATAGCCTCGGTTTGGCTCCATTTGGCGCCCGGAAGTTCCCGAACAGTGCTCGGATCCTGTCGGATCCACACTGTTTGGGTGGGCTCGGATTTCGGAAATCCGAGCCCGCTCATCTCTACTCATAATGACACACACCTCATTTCCTCTCCCCCCCTCCTCATAATGACACACACAACATGTCCTCTTCCCCCCTCTTCATAATGACACTCATTGTACCCCCTCCTCATAATGGTACACACATCAATGCCCCTCCCTCCTCATAATAACACACACCTCATGTCGTCTCCCTCCTCCTCATAATGACAGACACATCATTTCCTCTCCCCCTCCTCATAATGACACATACATCAATGCCTCCCTCCTCCTCATAATGAAACACACATCAATGCCTCCCTCCTCCTCATAATGAAACACACCTCATGTCTCATGTCCTCTCCCCCCTCCTCATAATGACACACACATCAATGCCTCCCTCCTCCTTATCATGACACTCATTGTCCCCCTTCCTCATAATGACACACACATCAATGCCTCCCTCATCCTCATAATGACACACACCTCATGTCCTCTCCCCCCTCCTTATAATGACACTCAGTGTCCCCCTCCTCATAATGACACACACATCATGTCCCCCCCTCTTCATAATGACACTCATTGTCCCCCCTCCTCATAATGACACACACATCATGCCCCCCCCCCCTCAGCTCCAATGTATCACCTCCGCAGGCTCCGCTTCTCCTCTTTACCCCATGATAGAAAAGTAGAACTTACCTATTTGCTATCTGTTTTCTTCCTCTCCAGCTCTTCTCTGCAGGCTACGGGCAGCAGCTCTGTCTTCTTAGCTGCTGTCAGTGCGGGCATGGTCTCTGTGCACTGCTTAGTGTGGCCAGGTCACGTGAGATAATAGTCTCACGAGAACTCCTCACTAAGCAGGCTGCACACTCCACCCGCACTGATAGCAGCCGGGCAGCTATCAGCATTAGATTTGCTGTTGGCTGCCTAACGGGAAGGAATGGACATATATAGTGACAGTCGGGGTGGGGACACCCCCCAACCCAATCGCCGGCATTATGAAAATAAAATTATTAAAAAACGCTGCCACATACAATCTTTGGGGCCCACAGCTGACAGAGGCCACTGGGCTATAACCCAGAAAGCCCTTCAGTTAATTCGGCCCTGTATATGGCCAAGACGGACAACATGCATTGTAATATTTTGTAATACTACATATAATATTTTGAAATACTACATAGAATTTTGAACCTATTAAAATGTTAAATGACAGCTATCAAATTTTAAACATATGCAAACACTTGGCAAGTAATGGGTTATTGGCAATATATTCTGCTTCTAATATAGCGTGTCATGTGGCAACAAGCGGATGTTCGCTGTTTTGTAACAAGTGCCTGCAGTTATAACTTTATATACCCTCTTGACACAAAGAGTCATGTGTTTGTCAAATAAGCAGGGAGACATTTTCACTTAACTCAATATCTCAGTAAGAGCAGGTCACATCAAAGGCTGAAGAATGTAGCTTATTAAAGAGGACATTTACTGGAATGAGCAGTCTTTCTATTTGTAACTCGCTAATACCCTCATTGAACATTTCGCCTAAACATCAAGATTTTGCAAATGACTTATTTCACTAGTATGCTTTTTGGTTAAAGTTTTAATGACAGTAATAGAACAGTAATAGCAAAATATGATTTCAAGCACAAGAGTGTCTCAGTGATGCCACAGGCTCCTAATAAATTGATTCTATGTATTATCAGTAATGTTGATGCTTTCTACTGAATACATAGGCTGTATTCTCATAAATGTTGGTTCAGACCACAAAATACCTGGATTCTGTAGGTTATGGTTGCACCTTATTTAATATCCAAGATGTTGGCAGATTATTGGGCAGATGAAGCCATATTTTACATTATAACAAATGCTGTGTATTACTGAGCTGAATAATATACATTAAATTACTGGAGTGTTTATGCTTGCTGAAATATATTTACCATACTCTCTTTTACTTCCCTGCAGTAAATTGCATTGTCAGGAGGGATGTGCTTCTTTGAGCAGGCAGAAATTGAGTGACAACTTTGCAGACTTGCTGTGCAGAAATACAAACTGCACATTGTGGATTGGTTGACCAGGGGCAGGGCCAGTGATGTCACAGTAACTCAAATGCCTGCAGAATCAGTTTTTTTTTTTTTACCTATAAGAGATTATTGAGTTCGTCCTAAAGATAAGGGAGGAGCTTCAAAAGTCTTTAGTTCAGTGGGGTGGTAATACATTAAGTTACTGTGGAGGGTCAGGTTATCAATTAGCAAAGTATTTTACCTCAATGGTTCATATCTCAAAAATTATATTTTGGGATTACTGGTCCTTTAAGTACACCAGTAAGAGGGTAGGCCATTACTATCTTTAACATGTTTGTATCACTATGATAGATGTCTGACTACATAGACCCAGCTTTCTTGACATCCTCCATAGCCTTTATTGTATAACATAATTTAGTCTATCCCTCTGTGAAGGCAGAACTATGGATAATGGTGAGTAGATAATCTTATGTCATGAGGAACATTGCCACATCACAACTGAGGATTCCGAAGCACTATACTGTATCCAACCCCCTTCCCTCCCTCAAAAACACCCTAGAACAGTTGTACAGAGCAGCTGTAAATGGGTCATTCCCAAAATTACCAGCTATCAGGACTGTTACTCCTATATTGGTACATTTGCGGATGTATGGATTAGCATGGCATGGATGATATTTATCACCTAGCAGCTTTTCAACCTAACATTCCTAATTTTGAAACCTGCACAATTTTGTCTATGTGCTTGGCCCACCCAACCACACACCCACAGCCCCATGTAAAGTTGGACACAGTTTACATCCAATATGCAGGAGTAAAATGCATCTGAAAAAAATTATGCAATTACATGGTTATTCTGAGTTGCACATATCTGAAGAGAAACATGACTCGGATTACTATTTTAAATTTGGCTGCGGCAATTGTCGGGTGAGCAGCATTCTCACAATCTGTCTAGATTGGTTAGTACTGACATTCTAGAAGGACTTCACGATTGAAAGATTGAGGAAATAAGAGGATTCCCTTGCATTAACATAATAATACATTGGTGAATGAAGGAATGGGAAAGTCTTCATTTAAATAAACAATGAAACAAATTTCATTGTGTTTGTTTTTTAACAGTACATTTTTTAATTTTTTTTTAAACTATTTAAAGAGGAGACAACAGGAACAATACAGACCACATTTTTGACAAGAAAAATCTTAATAATCAAGATGTCTCCTCTGAGTTTTATACCTTTATAACAGTGGGAAGGATAAGAGGGGAAGAGAAGGGGAGGGGTGGTAGAAAGGCACAGTTATTGTTAACAATATAGCTAAAAAATAAATAAGGAAGCAAACTTGGAACATTGCTAGAAAACGCTGGTACATACTCTTACATTGGCTACCCCAAAGAGAAATAGCATACAGACATTACTTACCAGCAGTGCGCCATATCCAGCCTGGGGGGGTCCAGAGGCGGCCCAAGAGCTATGTTCCATCTGCAGGAGGAGGAGCCGCATTGGATAAGCAACTACGGCTTTCTAGTAAGTACCACGGGGCCCACACCTTATCGAAATTATATGATTTATCATGAAGGCAGCACGTTATACTCTCCATGCTTGCAACGTGTCCTATGTACGACCGTAACTCCTGCATAGAGGGAGCCCTAGGGTCTTTCCAATGTTTTGCTATTAGGGATTTAGCAGCTGCCAGGATATGGGAAATAAGCTTGTTAGAGGGCGCGCTCTCATCAAGTATAGGGTAAGAGAGAAGGAATGACCAGGGGTCCTTACTTATCTGTTGCTCTGACACAGAGTTTATGAGTGTAAGAACCATGTTTCAGAACGGAACAATGCGAGGGCAGGTCCACCATATATGTAGCATCGTACCTCTCTGGCCACATTCCCGCCAGCAGCTCGGAGTGGCCGTAGGAAACATTCGAGACAGCTTATCAGGAGTGTAGTACCACCTATAGTACACTTTGTAGGCAGTTTCCTTGATTGATGTAGAGATCGAGCTCTTGGCAATCCCCTCCCTGACCTCCTTCCAGCATAAGTCGTCTGGAGGTGGACAAGTCATTTTCCCATTCCCGGTCATGTCGGCCTGGGGTATCGAAAGTATAATCTATAAGCCAATTATAGATCTGGGAGATCATCCCTTTAGTGAGAGGTGAATGTAAACACGTATTCAAAGGAGGTCGGGGCCCGGAGAGCCTCCTGGGGGGGCAAAGACATGGCGAAGTGTCGTACCTGGAAGTACTCAAAAAAGAGCAGACGAAACGTTTCAAAATTATGATGAAGTTCTGACATAGAAGCCCAAGTTTGATTAATCACCAGGTCCGAAACCACCCGTATTCCCGTCTTTATCCAATGTTTAAATTGCTGCGTTTAATTGCCAGGAGGGAAGTGTGGGTTGCCCCAGAGAGGGGTAAGAGGTGAGATAGAAGAGGACAGTTTATATTTCCTGTAGGTGAGTCCCTAAGCTAGTGATACAAATTTACATTCAGGGTGTTCCATTTAAAACCTTCCCCTGAACCTCCATCTTATAAAGCCTGCAGCACCTTTGTAGGGAGTGGTCAACTCCCCAAAAACTAGAAAATAGTGAAAGGAAAAAAGGGCACTTCTTTAAATTAATGAAATGTGTACAAGTGTATAAAATCATTTGAAACGGCAGCCAAGGACAAATAGGACCAATGTGCAAGTGCAAATAAAAGAAAAATGTCCGGCGCTCAGAAACAAACAGAATTTAAAAATCACTGTGTCAGCATAAACATAAAGGAGAATTTTGTGCACAATATAGCTATATTGGGGTTAAGCTCATCTGCCGGACGTCAAGGCATCTCCTGTAGGTGAGTCTCTAAGCTAGTGATACAAATTTACATTCAGGGTGTTCCATTTAAAACCTTCCCCTGAACCTCCATCTTATAAAGCCTGCAGCACCTTTTAAATGGAACACCCTGAATGTAAATTTGTATCACTAGCTTAGGGACTCACCTACAGGAGATGCCTTGACGTCCGGCAGGTGAGCTTAACCCCAATATAGCTATATTGTGCACAAAATTCTCCTTTATGTTTGTATCACTAGCTTAGGGACTCACCTACAGGAGATGCCTTGACGTCCGGCAGGTGAGCTTAACCCCAATATAGCTATATTGTGCACAAAATTCTCCTTTATGTTTATGCTGACACAGTGATTTTTAAATTCTGTTTGTTTCTGAGCGCCGGACAACATTTTTCTTTTATTTGCACTTGCACATTGGTCCTATTTGTCCTTGGCTGCCGTTTCAAATGATTTTATACACTTGTACACATTTCATTAATTTAAAGAAGCGCCCTTTTTTCCTTTCACAATTTATATTTGACCCGGCATGAGTCCCAGAGGGACAAGCTAAATTTAAGAGATTGAAGAGAGGAGGCTGCTGGTAGTAGTGGGTCTCCAGGTCCACCCAGGCTATGGACTGGTAAGGCGCATAGGTTACCACCACCTGGGTCAAATGGGATGCCAAATAATAGAATTTAATGTCTGGAAAACCCCTGCCTCCCCGAGCCCTGGGCTTTTTAAGCACTGCTGTCGAGATTCTAGGGGGCTTGGCACGCCATATAAACTTTAGGAAGGAGGAGTGCAAATTCCTAAACACAGAATCAGGGACCCTCACCGGAAGGGTCTGGAAAAGATACAGAAGCTTAGGGACCAAGTTCATCTTAATAGCAATAATCCTCCCCAGCCACAATATGATATAGCTCTTCCAAGTCTCCAAGTTCTGTTTGATTTTTGACAGAAGGGGGGGGGGGAAATTTTCCTGATACAGTCTCTCATAGGACAAGGTGATATAAACTCCAAGATATTTGATCTTATTTACCTGCCAGTGTAGTGCGAAATTAGTCTGTAAACTGGTCCTAAGGGAGGGGAAAGCATGGAGGAGCATGGCTTCAGATTTAACAAAATTAATATTATAGCCAGACAGGAGGCCATAATTAGCCATAAGTTTATATAGGGCGGGTAAAGACTCCTGAGGATTCGTCAGAGAAAAGAGTATGTCATCTGAAGAAAAGAGATACCTTGAATTCCCGCGGCCCCACTGTCACACCTGAAATCGACGTTGACTGTCTGATCATCGCCGCCAAAGGTTCTATCACTAGCGCAAAAATTAAGGGCGAAAGGGGGCAGCCCTGCCTCGTCCCGTTGGAGAGGAAGAGAGGGTCGGAAAGAGACCCATTAACCAGAACCCTAGCTGAGGGAGAGTTATAGAGGGCAGATACCCCGGTCAGAAATTCAGCTGTGAAGCCGTACGCCTTCAAAGCTAGGGTCATAAAATCCGAAGAAATCCGATCGAACGCCTTCTCGGCATCCAGTGAGAGCATCATGGCCGGGAGGCGCCTTTGATTAATGATTTGAACAAGGTCAATTGCACGGCGGGTATTATCCCTCGCCTGGCGACCCGGGATGAAACCCACTTGATCATAATGGATTAGACCCGGAAGGACTCCATTCAGACGGGTAGCCAGGATCTTAGCATATAACTTAATGTCAACATTAAGAAGGGAGATGGGACGGTAGCTTGCGCAGTCGCTAGGGTCTTTCCCCTCCTTATGTATAACTACAATACGCGCCTCTAGCATTGATTTCGGGAAGGGTTCACCATGTAAGACAGCATTGAACAGGGAGCGGAGGTAGGGAACCAGGGTCTGGGAAAATCTTTTATAATAGGCTGCGGAGAGGCCATCAGGGCCTGGGGCCTTGGAGGTCTTTTGGGCCTTAATAACTGCCAGTATTTCCTCCGATGTAATCTCCTCATTTAGTTGTTGGATTAGGCTACTGGAAAGGGTAGGGAGGTTTGCTTGCCTCAAGAAAGCTGCTATTGTGTCCGCAGGAGGGGCACTCCCGGGATTTAGAGAATCCAAGTTATACAGTGTAGAATAAAATTTCTGAAATTCTCGCCCTATCTGGTCGGGACGGTAAATAGGTGAGCCAGAAGGAGACTTCAGACTTGAGATCTCTGGGCCCTCAGACGGGAAGCTAATATTTGCGAGGCCATGCCGAGAAGATGGCCTCGCACCACTGCCTTATGGGCTTCCCAGAGGGTCATGGGGGAAGTATCGGGGAGATCATTAAAGAGAAAATACTCATCAAGAAGGGTCCGGAGCTCCAAAATAAGTGACTGATCATGAATTAACAGTACTTTTTATGTATCACTAAAGGTTCCATCACAGCCTAGATGCCAGGGAACGCTTGCGATTGTAGGGAATTCAGCCCTTTTCTGAACAGGTTTGGCCTGTGTTGCTTTAAGACAGGGGGACCTGGCGCTGGTTATGGCTTTTGCGGCGGGGCTCCATGTTTTTGTTTGTGCACTTGCAACATTGGCAACTAGCCCAGGCTATGAGAACCAGTGCTTAGATAGCTTAATTTTAACACTGCAAAGGTCTGTGCTGATCATCATTGTCACTACATCCCTCACCTGGGCATTCCTGGCATTCCTGGCAGGTTAACGTGTGAAAGGGTTAATCACAACAAAACAATCTTGTCTGTCTGAAAATGAATATAATACCCCAAAATGATATTGCATACTCACTATTAAATACCCGGCTGTGCCACCACTAAGATTTGGTTCAAGAGTTGATACTCCTTCAATTGTCATGGTGGTCTGTTTTTTTTCATCCGATTTTGGACCTTTGGGGCTTGCTGAAGCAGGAGTGTAACAGAAACCGGGGGTCTTGATGAAACCTCTGTTCATCTGGAATGCACTGAGTAGCATTAGCAGGAAGGCAGTCTGCGAACAATGCAGGAAACATCTGGATCCTGGATCCAAGAACTATCCTCAGGAGAGAAAGTGTGTTGTTCTGGTTGGTCTGGAATGATCACCTGACTAAACCAAGATGGACACTTCCATGCAGCAGAACAAACAGTATGTGATTATTTAGAAATGGAGATGTGATTGTCAGAAATGCTGCAGGCGACCAGGAGGGACCCAGATAGCTGTGAGATGACATTGACAGACATGGTGTGCGACATCAAATGCTCCCTGACATACCCCAAAATGCAATCACAACTTATAATAGAAATAACATTTCCTAGAGTACTCTAATAAGCAGCAAAAGCAGTCCAACCCATCAAATAAGCTCCAATTTACTCCCACAATACAAATAAACAAGATCAAAACAGGTGGATCCTCAATCACTATAACTTGTCTCATGGAGTCACTAGCAATATGAATAATAAGTCCACTTTATATAGTTTAATGTCCAACAACAAAATTATTGAGAGTACTTCTTCTATACCGTTCTATATCTTCAAAACATCCGGATCAGGAGGCAATTTAATCAGTTATTGTTAGCCAAAAAATGTTCTCCCTTAAATGTAGCATTAAAACAACCAAGCCTATCTGACACATGAATCCTTTATGAACACAAAGACAGAATGTTGGGAAATTTAATATTACAAAAAAAGTCACAATGTGTATTGTAATTAAAAGATACCACACTGACATACAAATATACAATTGCAAAATAGTTTTTAAAAATTAACAGGATTAAAACAAGAAATTCAAAATCTCACGTACTTTTCAGGTTCTGCTGTCTGGTGGAATGCTAAAAAAGGACAACTTCTCAGTATGAGACTGACTGCTTAAACTGACCATTTTTCACAATTTTTATTACTTTTTTAAGAACAATTTCTACCTCATATCCCCTTCCTTTTGACTGAAAGAGGCAAGCTGGTATGCTGACTTGTTTTATAGTCCTTTTCACACACATGTTTAGTAGTGAATTATATAACTGGGATATCTATATAATAATAAGCCCAATAAACCTGTTATTATTACCCACTGGTCCATTCAGGTAAAAGGAATTCCTGAAATCTCTCTATATGTAAGGATGGTGCAATACAACCTAGTATGTGACATTTAGGCATCTCTGCAAACGCACCCCTTGCTTGTGACACAACAAGGACCCACTCCTGGTTTACTTACATAGAGGAGGTTCACAGTTACATCTATTATTCTTTATTCTCCAATTCTTTAATTTTCGTAATTTCAGTGATTGAAGGAGAAATTCAGTAGAAAAAGCGTTACTATTTGATTAAAGCATTTTTTTCACATGGGAATTATTCCACATTGCATGCATGAGAGCAGGGTAACCCATCCGTATATCCCTAGAGACTGACCCAGCAATATTTTCTTACTAAGTTGCTGTGTTGTGAACGTCCAGAGAATTGTCAGGAGCCGCGGCGGCCGCGGGCACCACCGTGACTCCACTCCCCTGATCTCTGGCGTCCCGGCCATTACTATGATGACCGGGACGTCCCTTCCGGTCTCCGTGTCCTGGTTGCCTAGGCAACAACCTAGACACTTGCATCCCCCTGCCGACACATCCGCCCAGCTGTTAAGCAGCCAGGCGCGCGCACACAGAACTAGTTAGCTCAGCCTTATAGGGCTGATTGGAGGCAGCCCTTGTTGCAGCCATCTGGCTGATTACTATGCCGCTGGCCACTGCTTCTGCATTGGCCGGCAGGGCCATTAATTAATTAAGCTAATCCTAGGGATGCTTGCAGGGCTCTGCCCTGATTGACTCTTAGTATTATTTAAGGCAGTGAGGACTGAGCCTCACTGCCTGTTATAGCGTCCTGTCTCAGTTCTGCTGCCTGCTCCTGTGCTATTTTGGTGTTGAACCTTGGATTGATTTATCTGTGTATGACCTCTGCCTGTCCCTGGACCCTGAACCATTGCCTGTGACCCTGGCCTTTTGCCTGTACCCGGATTCTGAACCATTGCCTGTGACCCAGACCCAGCTTGTACCTGACGTCTCCACCTGTGCTCTGTCCGGTCCGCAGACCACTGGCCTGTCCCTACTCTGTGTATTGCCTCCTGTACCTGTGCGCTGCCGTGTGAACATAAACTTGTACTGAGTGTAAGACCAGGGGCATCCGAGTACCTGTGAGCATAACCAGTCACTACGGGAAAGGCGGCTGCTATAGGTGAAGACCTCTTCTGCTTCAGTTCAACAAGTTTATGTCGCACTGGTAGCCAGAACAATAATAAGCAAAAGGCGCAAGATTACAATTTATAGTAATTTGTGAATTATCAAACCAGCATAAATATAAACAAACAGGTGGTAGGCTGCTTCTTGTCCTTAAGTACCTGTTTGGAAGTGCAGTACCTAAAACGTAAAACACAAAACAGAGTTGCCACATATAGTATGGTATATTCATTATCAGTGATGAAGCACACACTGTATAGTATGTAGTCGTGTACCATAATTATAAGGGACTAATCTGATGCACAAGTAGACGTCAAAAGGATGTAAGGCCTCCTCTTCAACTTTAAGTTATTATGGTCTGCATCCATGTTAAAGGCTGAAAACTCCATAAGATAGAAAACAATATAGTCTAATACGTTCTTTTAAGGCATCAAACTTGTGGTTGCCTACCTAGATATGCGTACCATGTGTCTTTTCCTTAGACATATAAAGTCAATCAATGTGAGGCTGTCATTAAAAAAATCACAATATACTTTAATAATTACAAAAAAGACATAGAATCAAGCATTCAAATGTGCGCATATTAAAAAAGCGTTATTGAAACTTATCTGTACTCCTTATAAGCGATGATATCCCAGTATGGAGACAAACTCAGATAAGGCCAGATAAAAGATCCTATGTATGCTGTAAGGAAGATGGATTCCACAGATAATTATGTACCCGACACGTTTCGTCACTATGACTTCCTCAGAGGGTATGAGCAGCAATCAAACACAGGTAGTTTAAATAGTTCTGTTTGTCTATCTAGCACCAATTAGGCAGCAGTGCAATCTATTACCGAACTCAAAAATAGAAAACAGAGAGTTATAGTAAATGTAATGCATTCACAAAAGGGAAAGGTCACCAGTGGAGTACCTCAAGAATCTGTACTTGGGCTAGTGCTTTTTAATATCTTTATTGGTGACATTGCAAATTGCATTGAAGGGAAACTATGCCTCTTGCACATGACACAAAGATATACAACAGGGTAGACACACCAGGAGGAGTAAAACAAATGATCGATGATCTAGGTAGACTAGAGGAATGATCAAGAGAGTGGCAAATACAGTTTAATACAGGCAAGCAATATAACAAAGCAATGAGAAAGGCAAGTCAGATGTTTGGTTGCATAGGGAGAGGAATCAGTACAATTCAGAAAGAAAAAAGTAATAATGTCACTGTATAGGTCATTAGTACGGCCTCATCTAGAATACTGTATTCAGCTCTGAAGGCCATATCTCCAGAAGGATATAAATACATTAGAGACTGTACAAAGAAGGGCAACTAAAATGGTGCATGTGATGTTATTGCATTAGATATGCTTAATGTTTGTAGACACTCCCTAATATGTTTAAGCTTGGATCTTTAGTGATGGTACCTAAGACCATGGGGAATGCTGGGAAGTGGGGGTGGGGCGGTGTGCAATGTACCTAAGTCTGCAAATGGCTGAATAAAGAGCTCAGCAGTGCCCACCCATGCTTCGGTGTCCTGATGAACTGATTACAAGTAAATTAACAAAACATGGTATCAGAAGTAGTTTTAACTGGACTGCTAGAGCTCAGAGTGTGAAAGGATCCTGCAGAAGTCTGTAAAGCTATGACACGCAGTGTCTGAATATCTGCCTCGTGCTCTGGTCACATCAAACAGTGAGTAACTATGGATAGGCTGTCTCCTCCAGCAGGCATGCTCATGTCTGGCAACTTGTCCGAAAACTGGAAAAGATTTAAACAAAGGTTTAATATATATCTTGCTGCATGTGGAGCTGATGCAATGGAGGATAAAACAAAGTCATCCATCTTCCTCCATGTGATAGGAGAGGATGTGCTGGACATTTATAACAGTTTTCAGTTTGCTGAAGGGCAGAATATGGTGCTATCTTCTATAATGCAAAAGTTTGAAGATTACTTTGTGCCAAGGAAAAATGTGACATATGAAAGATATAAGTTTTTCACCTGTGATCAGAAGTCTGGAGAAGGATTTGATCAGTATGTTACAGAACTGCAATCACTCAGCAAAACCTGTGAGTTTGGTGATTTAAAGGACTCACTGATTAGAGATCATATTGTCTGTGTAATACCTGATAATGGACTCAGAGAAAGATTGCTGAGAGAGCAAGACCTAACACTAGACAAGGCAATGACTATGTGCAGATCTGCAGAAATGACCAAACTGCAAGCCAAACAGTTACACAAGGAATCTGATACTACTGTACGTGTGGTGAAGAAAACAGAGCCAAGCAAACCACCATTCTCTAAAATGAAGCAGTCTAAAATGCAATCTAATAGGAAAATCTGCAGTAGATGTGGAAATACTCACAATCCTAAAATGTGCCCTGCTTATGGTAAAACCTGCATGAAATGTGGTGGACTTAATCACTTTGCCAAATGCTGTAGAACCAATAGTGAAACAAACAAAGTGCATGCCGTTGAACAAGCTACGTCTGAAGATTTTTTGGTGAATTGTATTGAACTTTGCAGTACAGACAAGAAAGAATGGATTGTTCCTTTAACAGTGAACGAGATTGTCATTCCCTTTAAGCTTGATACTGGTGCGCAGGTGAATTTGATATCGTTTCAAGACTATAAGACTTTTAGAGTAAAACCTAAAATTCATCCAGCCAATGTGAAAGTTACAGGCTACACTGGGGAGGAAATTCCGGTAAAAGGTACATGCCTAGTGACCCTGAGCTACAAAGGACAAAAGTTCAAAACATCTCTACTGATTGTGGATAAAGATGTACAACCGATTCTAGGATTAAGTTCATGTGAGAAGCTTAACTTGATAAAGAAAGTTTTTATGGTGACATCACAAGTAGAAGATGAATGCAAATCAGTGTTTACAGAATACAGAGACATGTTTGAAGGTTTAGGTTGTCTGCCTGGTGAGCATAAGATAAATCTAGACACGCAAGTTCCTCCAGTGATACACCCTTGTAGAAAAGTGCCATTTGCGCTAAGAGAAAAACTAAAACAGGAGTTAAACCGCATGGAAGCTTTGGGTGTGATACAGAAAGTTGATGAGCCTACTGAATGGGTGAGCTCCTTAGTAATTGTTGAAAAGAAAAATGGACAACTCAGAATATGTCTGGATCCAAGAGATTTAAATAAGGCTATTAAAAGAGACCATTTCAAACTACCAACCAGAGATGAAATCATGTCACAATTTGCGGGAGTGTGGGGGTGTCTCCGGTGAAGACCCCCGCCAGCGCTGTGTCCCTGGAGGGACGGAAGATGCTGGAGCCGGTGCCCGTGAAGAGGGCGAAGATGTCCGCCAGCGCTGTGCCCCTGGAGGGGCTGAAGAGGTCCCCGATGGTGCCCCGCAGGAAGAAAGAAGAGAAGAAGTACTCACCCGTCCAGCGATCCAGCGGTGAGTATCGTGGCTTCTTTCCTGCAGGTCTTGTGCGCGGGGGAAGGATGAGCCAATCAGGGCTCATCTTTCCCCGCTGGCCAATCAGCGGCCGGATGCGCGAGCCAATCGCGGCTCGCGCCCGGCCATTCAAAAGATTGGCGCCGACGCGAGCCAATCAGCGCTCGCGCCGGCTTATGACGTCACGCCGGCGACTATATAAGTCACTGCGTGGCGCCATTTTGGCAGAAGTCCGTCGGCGGAGAAGAGGAAGGACGTCTCTTCAAGACGTCCAGCAACAGGACCAGCGGCAGCGGCGGCAGGGGGCCCTTGTAAGGGCCGTGAGCTACCCTGCCGCCCGAAGACTACAAGCAAGTAGTGATCGCCGGCGGGGAGCCCTTGTCAGGGCTGAGAGCGCCCCCGCCCCAGCAGCAACAGGAGATCCAGCGCCGAAGAGGAGAAGAGGCGCCACCGGCTGGAGGGTCTGGAAGACCCGGAGAAAGAAGCAGAAGACGGCGTGGCAAGTTGAGTATCCTGCGCCGAGCAGGTAAGTATACTCAGCGTTAATTCGGGCACTAGGCCCGTGGGCACAGTCGGGCACAAGGCCCGTTGGGACGGTAAATTAGGGGCACAAGGCCCAGGGACCTGGGCACTAGGCCCCAACAAAGTTAGTGGGCCAGTAGGCCATAGTATTGATATAGAAGGGGACAAGCCCCTATTAGTTAGACAGGGGGCGTGGGAGCCCCAGTTACAAGGGCACAAGGCCCTTAGGTAGTGAGTGGCCTAGAGGCCATAGGAAGGCCACAGGGCCTGGTTAGGGGCTGGTAGCCCGTAGGCTATTAAGGGCACAAGGCCCTAGTAGATAGCTAGGGAGGCCACAGGCCTCGGTAGGCAGGGGCTAGGACCCCTAGGTAGCGGGGCACAAGGCCCTAGTGAGTGGGCTCAGAGCCCTGAGTTAGAGAGGGGGCTGAGGCCCATGAAACAGAGCAGAAGGCTCTGTGTGTAGCTGGGCAGAGACCCATGGTGTGTAGGGCATAAGGCCCTGGTGGTGTGTGGTAGAGGCGTGGGAGCCTCGTGAGTGTAGGCGCGGTCCTGTGTGAGGTGAGCACACGTGGTTAGGAGGTACAGTAGAGCGGAGGCTCCTGTGGTGCTGTAGCAACCTGCTGGTTGGCTAACAGCGGTGTGCTCTGGTAAGTAGCTTACAAAGTACTGTATACTGTATTTATTCTGTCTGTGCGGCGAGTATAGTTTACATTACGGTATTTTGGGGTGTGCTACATAACTGTGTCCAGGGGCAAGACGTCAGGCCCCCATTAAAGGTAGGCTCTTGTTCCCTGTGTTTCCTGTGCTAACCCGTGCTGTGGGGACAAGTGTAGTTACCAGCATACACATAGTCAGGGGAGAACACACGTAGTTTCCCTGTCCCTTAGGTCCCCGGGGTCACACTGGTACCCAGAGGGGGTGGCTGAGTGAGTCGGTGGCAGTGCAGCACACCTTGAGGCAGTTCCAGGGGCGGCCGTGGTTCTGATCAAGGGTCCTCAAGGCCGGTTCCGTGCAGGTGGACCTGTGGTTCCGGACGTAGGGACACGTGTGAGATACCCGAGTACAGGCAGTCGGGCGGTTCAGTTCGATCGGCTGTTCCGTGCGGCAGTCGGCCCGCGGGTTAGTGTGCTGTTCTACTGAGCCTCAGCCGGGCTTAAAGAACCGGTCCTTAGGGTCCGTGGGTGACCCCATAGCAAGAAGGCAGCTTCTTGGTACGACCTGGGTGAGGGGGTTAGGAACCGCCCTCCGGTTTAGGCTGTGAACACCAGCTGGTGTTCCCCGTAGCGTGTAAGTGAGCAGTTCCGTTAGTGCACCACACCTAGTTAGGCATAGTGGTTTGACTTAGTTGCGTTGCCGACCATTAGAACGTTGTTAGGGTCGGGTCGCTGTTGTAGCCAGTCCAGTTTTGTGGGTGCCATCTTAGTCTCACTGAGAGCGTAGAGGGAGGCTGTGTGTTCTTGTCATCCGCAGGAGTCGGGAAGGTGCAGGAGAACCGGATCGGAAGTGGGAGTGTCCCGGTGAGTATCACGCTCGATTCCCCCTTTCGGTTAGGCCCTCACCGGCAGGTGTGTGAGGTACTTGAGGCGGGATTAGTCCTCGGACTAGTCTTGGCCTTCAGTGCCTGTAGTCCCCCGCGTCTTGGCAAGAACAAAGTGAGGAGGCGGCAAGGAGCTTGGACTGACTGTGCCCTTGTTCTTTGCCGTAGTCTCG
This sequence comes from Mixophyes fleayi, assembly GCF_038048845.1. Lineage (NCBI taxonomy): Eukaryota > Metazoa > Chordata > Amphibia > Anura > Limnodynastidae > Mixophyes > Mixophyes fleayi. The sequence goes on along the minus strand of NC_134407.1, from coordinate 152,393,064 downwards.
GACAGCCCTTACCTGGTAGGCACGGCCGTAATCTCTGTCTCTATCTTAGAGGGACGTGATTGGAGGTGGCTGCGGCTGCGGATCTGCTGGGATTGGATCGCAGCTGGGAAAATCGGAAGCAGACTGGAGGTGACCATCGTTTACAAGGTAAGTTCTTTTGTGTTGCGTCTGTCCCTGTCTTTCCCCGCAGGGGGCGTTACAGGAGCAAAATGGTTCAGTAAATTGGATGCATCTTCAGGATTCTGGCAGATGAAGCTAGATGAAGCCAGCTCAATGCTGTGTACATTTAATACCCCAGAAGGTCGATACAGATTCCTTCGACTACCATATGGGATATTGTCTGCTCCAGAAGTATATCACAAAAGGATACACATGATTTTTGAACACATTCCAGGTGTTGAAACAATGATGGATGACATTATTGTCTGGAGATCTACAAAAGAAGAACATGATTCTAGACTGAGACAAGTAATGGAACTTATCAAGAAAGTGAATCTAAAGCTGAACAAGGACAAATGTGAATTTGGTGTGAAAACACTTACCTTAATGGGTGACGTGGTCTCGGAGGAAGGTGTGAAGCCTGACCCGAGGAAAATATCAGCCATAATAAACATGGAATGTCCTAACAACAAAGACGACGTGAGAAGATTCCTAGGAATGATTATTTACTTAGGAAAGTTTATTTCTCAACTCTCCGAACAAACAGCACCTCTAAGATGGTTGTTGGACAAAAATAATGAGTGGATGTGGTCACATGAACAAGAAGAAAGTTGGCAAAACTTGAAACGGACCATCACAGAGCAACCGGTACTAAGATTCTTTGTTCCTACAGTTCACCGACAATGGACCTCAGTTTTCCAGCGCTGAATTTAGACAATTTGCTGAAGAGTGGGAATTTGTCCATACAACATCGAGTCCCCACTATCCACAGTCAAATGGGTTGGTGGAAAGTTCAGTAAAAACTGTAAAGAGTCTAATGAAAAAAGCACAAGATGGCAAAGAAGATTTCTACAAAAGTCTTTTAATCTACCGCAGTACACCTTTACAGAATGGACTCTCTCCTGCACAAATGCTGATGGGAAGGAGGATTAGAGCAAATCTTCCGATAAGTGATGAACTACTTAATACGCATAACTCAGCATTGGTGAGACTGAGTAAGGTACGTCAACAGGAGAAACAGAAACTGTACCATAATAGGCGAGCAAAAAGCTTATCTGATCTAAGATCAGGTGACCAAGTCCGTCTCCGAGATCATGAGAAAGGCATTTGGATGCAGAAAGGTATTGTGCAAGCACAAGTAGCACCAAGATCTCATATTGTACGTACAGATCGTGGAACAGAAGTAAGAAGAAATCGGGTCGATTTAAGATCTCAACCCAACCATAGTGATGGCAACACGACTGAAGAATACCCTTCATCTGATATGTATGATGGACTTGATAATGGTGAACAAACCATGATGGAAGAAAGGTCCAACATGGTTGACGAAACACAGACTTTGTGTGAAAGACCCAAAAGAGAAATACGCAGACCTGAGAGACTCATTGAAACGTGTTAGATGATGTTCTTAATGTTATATCGTTGAATTGTTATACTGAAGGATACAGGGCTAATCTTTAAAGAAAAGAAGATGTGATGTTATTGCATTAGATATGCTTAATGTTTGTAGACACTCCCTTATATGTTTAAGCTTGGATCTTTAGTGATGGTCCCTAAGACCATGGGGAATGCTGGGAAGTGGGGGTGGGGCGGTGTGCAATGTACCTAAGTCTGCAAATGGCTGAATAAAGAGCTCAGCAGTGCCCACCCATGCTTCGGTGTCCTGATGAACTGATTACAAGTAAATTAACAAAATAGTGCATGGTCTGCATCACAAAATTACTTGGAAAGACTAAAAAAATCTTAATATGTATAGTATGGAGCAGAGAAGGGAACGGGGAACATGATAGAAACTTTCAAATATATCAAGGGTTTTACCAAGTACAGAAGGGAAACATTCTTCAAAGGAAGAGACGTATTAGAACACAAGGGCATGCGCTGGAGGGAAGTAAGTTCAGAGGAAATTTGAGGAAAAGCTTCTTTACAGTAAGGGTAGTGGATAAGTGCAATAGCCTCTCATCAGAGGTGATAGAGGCTAATACAGTAGAGCAATTTAAACATTCTTGGGATAAACATAAAAATATCCTTACAAAGATTAAAGGATCAAATAGAGGTTGCAGTTACCATAGGTTAAATGTTGACTAGTTGGGCCAAGTAGTTCTTATCTGCCGTCAAATTCTATGTTTCTACGACTCTGGAGCATATCAGTACTTCCGCCCTTACAGTGATATAGGTTGGGTACTAACTGTCGACACTGAACCTGACTAAAGTCAGACTGTTGACACCAAAATTTTAACAGGTTCAGTTTGTCTACATGGTTAAAATGGCGACATTGTGACTGTTGACAGGTAGTAAAAACGACAGTCACATTGCCGATATTCATAAAGCAATGTCAGCACCACCTGGTGGCATTACAGCCGCCGGACTCACCGGCACAATACAGTAAATACATAAAAAAAAACACATTTACCACAGTCTCCGGACCCGTGGGCTAATCAATAATGCTGTCACACTCGCCGGCACAAAACAGGAAATAATACAGTGAAAAACACTGTATAGAAAATCAACCTTATTGCTGCAGAATGATAAATAGGCCCCGGGGCCTGAAGTCGGGGAAGTTACAATTTTGCTTAGTATTTTGGATCTTTTTATAACAAATGTTACTAGATTGTATCTATTCCCTCTATTCCACCAATTTACCTGAATTTAACACTTTCTTGAGCATTTTTAATCCTTTCACTACATCCTGCAACTATATGCTTTTCTTGGCTTCGCTGCCCATAACCTTTATTGTAGATATAAGAAAATACATACTCCATCCTCCAACAATATAACTGGGCAGTTGGTGCTTTTGTAAATAAAAAAAAAAGGTCCATCAGTTGATACCTGCAGTTTTAGGCACTCTTCTTGCCATTTCTTGCTCCCAGTCACTCCTCAATATGTTTACCAGTTTTTCAGGCCTTTCCCCTTTCAAGGTGCTTCCTGATTGGTTGATTGCCACTAATTATGGGGCTTACAAAGCCTGATATTGATCATGAAAGGTCCCTTTTGAAATCTACAAAGAGGAAGTTCTTCAAACAGCTATTTAAAGATCATATTCATAGACTAATTATAGACAACAATATTATCAGCAGAAATCAATGTGGTTTTATTAAGAATTTTTCATGCAAAACTAATTTGCCTGCTTCTGATGAGGAAGTAAGTATAATTTAAGAGCAGGGAGTTGCAGTGTGTTTAACTTACATGGATTGTGTTAAGCCAAAAAACAAGAAACCACATAAGAGGTTATTGTGTGAAAGGCAAGCCATATAAGCCAAGACATGTTCAGGAAGCTACAATATAAATAGAAATAACTTCAGTAAAGTTTGCAGATGACAAAATATTACATCAGACTACAATTTAGAGCTTAGATATAGACATGGAAGTTTAAGGTCATTAGATACCATGCAGAAAACTGAAAGCTAAGCATTTTGACACTAATAAAAACAACACCATTCAGTTTTTATGATCTCCATAATTTCTTAAAACAGCCTCATATCTCTGTCTTTGAATCATAATATTGTATCTGTGTGCATATAGATATACGATATATATATATATATATATATATATATATATATATATAAACAAAAACAGACATAGATCCTCTGCACACACCATGTATAGACTATGGTTTCCCACATTGTATAGACAAGAAAACAGGGATACTCTGCACTCTCCAAACACATAATTAATGCTGTACTAAATACTGTTCTATATTAAAAACAGGGAATGTTAGTTCCACATATTCCAATATATGTTAAAGGCTATGGCCATGGCTGCTAGTGCTTGGGAAAGACTTGCCTTTAAAAGCTGTGTGCAGGTAAGCCTTAAGCCCAGATAAGATAGCATAGCATTTGATCATGTTAGGACTGACCAGATTGGGAAGACTTTGGCGTGAGTTGGTCAGCTTAATATATATTGCAATATGTGGAACTAACATTCCCTGTTTTTAATATAGAACAGTATTTAGTACAGCATAAATTATGTGTTTAGAGAGTGCAGAGTATCCCTGTTTACATATATATATATATATATATATATATATATATATATATATATATATAAATATATATGCATACAGGGCTGCCAAGAGGCCATGGCTATGCAACATTGGGGAGTAGCTAGCAGGTGAAAAGCGCTAGGACACCCTCCTTCTTTCACCTCCTGCTTTCACCACCTGTGGTTGCAGGTTTCTTTAGTTCCTGCTTCTCTGGATCCTGTAATGTCGGGGGCCCTATTTGGAAACAAAACTGGGTACATTTAGAAAATTGCAACCAGCCCCGTCGATAAATCAATAGCACCCACGCGTAATAATTAGGCCTTCCTCCAGCCCCAACATTAAAATAATAGTATTCCTATTTAATAAATAAACCTCCCTGCAAACAGCCCCAGCAATAAATTAATCGTATTTACATTTCAGAAATATACCTATTTCCCGCAACTATCACGGCCATTAAATAATTCATAGTCGCATTTAATAAAGAGACCTCATTCTCCCTAAACTCACCCACACATTCAATAGCCCCAAAACCACCACATCTTAAATTAATAGTCCCCACTATTAAATTGCCCCACCATCACCCCACAAACAAAATAGCACTCATTATTTAGACACCACCTACCTCACACACACTACATTGCCACAAGTCCCCTATGCCATCACACACACATTACTGTGCCCCTTCATCACAACTACGCTGTGCACCATTATGATCACATTGTGCCCTCCATGCTGCTTTTCCCCCCTTCACCTGGTCCCCCTTCATCACTCTGTTACATGCTGCCCCCCTCCACTTCATCACACTGTGCCATGCAGCCCCCCTCCCCTTCATCACACTGTGCCATGCTGCCCCCCCTCTCCTTCTTCACAGTGGCACGCTCGCTGCTCACCCCCTCCCACCTCTCCTTCCATCACTCGGTGCCTCCCCCCCCCTCCTTCTCCTTCCATTCTTCTATTACTCAGTGCCTTTTTTTCTCTCCCCCCCCCCCCCGTCTCCTTCAATCACTTGATGCCGCCCCCCCACTCTTTCAATCACTCGGTGCCTTTTTTCTTCTGAAACTCTGTATATATTTTTACAAACAGTGGTTACAATTATAGAAGTGCTTACACCTGTTCACATTGCCGATCTCCTATTTAATTAGCATTTTTTTCATGGTTCCTGTTCACTGAAAAATTCACTCATCAGTCACTGCTGTAGAATTGCCTTGTATTTCAGGCAGTGGAAAGATGAAATAGGATTTTCTCGCCAGCAACAATAATTGTGCCTTTTAAATACCAAGTACTGACAATCATTTCTACACCTTTCCATTCACACCCCCTCCTGTTGTGCTGTGAAATGAGTTGGTTAAATCCCCCAAAAAACATGAAGAGTTTGTACCCCGCTATTAAAAGAGAGGAAACTTCAGGGGAAAGCCGTAGAAGTTTACTGGAATTCCCCGGGCTCATTAGTGGAAGTGACACTCCACTACAAGAAAGCAAGTGTGCCTTTCCTCCAAAAATATTGATGTAATACAGAGTGCTCCATTTAAATAACATTATTGTAGCCAGTTACTGTATGTTTTTCTGTTTGTTGGACTTGTCCACAACACAAGATAGAGTAGCAACATTATGCTAAGGATGTCAAAAACACTAAATTGTCGTTCCTATTCTGCAGAATGCATACACCCTGCAGAATTGGAACAACATTATTCCATCGTTGAATGAAATTTCAGATAAGTTTGAAAATCTCAATTCAACGATTTCATGTGCTTTGGAGCGATAGCCGTTCATTGTTCCAGGGTACACACTACTGTGATATTTGGCCAATCAGTTGTTTATCATCTGATAATCTGCTGGAAACACTGTGTCACGAACAGGGTAGATTCTGCCCTTAGGAATGGGCTTTCCCGGTTGTAACTCAATAGGACAGTCCCATGGGCGATGAGGAGGAAGAAGCTCAGAAGCTGCCTTGGAGAACACATCCAAAAACAACAAGTAAGGAGCGGGAACCTCGAGATGAGGGAAGTGCGCCTGGCATGACGTGGAGGAAAGGCATAACTTCTTGGGTTTGACCCAACTTAAGCATCTCTTGTGGCATTGGGGACTCAAGGAGGTGACCTGTGCTAAACTCCAATCGAATTGGGGCGCATGTAGTCTAAGCCATGGGAGACCTAGGATGACTGAATTGATGGATTGGGGTAAAACCAAAAATTCAATCAGTTCGGAATGCAGAACCCCTACCGTCAGCCGAACCGGTGCAGTAACCTTGGAAATTGAGCCATTAGAGACGCGGTTTCCATCCACGGCAGTTAGGAATAGCGGCTGAGGCAAGTCAAGAATCGTAATTTGGAGTTGTGATGCCAAGGTGGCGGAGATGAAATTTCCGGCAGCGCCGGAATCCACGAAGGCAGAGGTCAGAAGAGGGCCACTAGGAGAGTCCAGTGGGATGGTCATAAGGAAGTCTGGATTGGAGGTGGAAAAGGGAGTGGAAAGTCTCACTCCTAGAACGGCCTCCCTGTCACCGACTAGGATGGTCCGATTCCTGGCCGTTTAGGACAAGACAGCAACCGATGTCCAGATTCTCCACAGTAGAGACAGAGATTCTGCTGGAGCCTTTTCTCCCTTTCCTCGGGAGATAGCCGGGAGCGACCTATTTGCATGGGCTCGTCAGGAACAGGTGGTGTTGGGTTCTGGAAACGAGGGGCTAGGCGAGGGAAAAAACTTCTGGGAGAGGATCTTTCTCTTTCTTGGGTACGTTCCCGAAAGCGGAGGTCCACCCTATTACATAAGGATATAAGAGAGTCAAGATCTGCTGGGAGCTCACGGGACACCAACTCATCTTTGATGCGATCCGAAAGACCCTGCCAGAACGTCGCCACAAGTGCCTCATCGTTCCAGTTAAACTCAGAAGCGAGGGTGCGGAACTGTACCGCGTATTGGCCAACAGTCAGAGAGCCTTGGCGTAAGGAGAGAAGGCTGGAGGCTGCTGAAGATACTCAACCTGGCTCATCAAAAATCTTGCGGAATGCTGCGATGAAGGAGGAGACATTCAGAAGAAGAGGGTCATCTCGTTCCCACAGTGGCGAGGCCCATGCCAGGGCTTGTCCAGAAAGAAGCGACATGATGAAGGCCACCTTGGAACGTTCAGTGAAAAAAGCTCCTGCGATGCATTCAAAGTGGATGGAACACTGATTAAGAAATCCTCGGAATCTTGTAGAATCCCCATCGAATTTCCCAGGCGTGGGCAGCCGGTGCGAGGAGGAAGCCACTGGAGTAGAAGCGAGGACCGGAGAAATGGCCTCAGGAGGAGTGACAACAGCATACTGAGGGGCAGATAGCGAAACCTGCATGGAATACAGCCGGGTGGCTATACCCTTGATACACTGGAAAAGCCTGGCTTGCTCAGCGTCCTGTTGTTCGACCTTTTGAGCCAAATGGAGTAACAGGTCCCGGGCTGAAGGATCACCTTGGCCGTCCGAGGTCATGGCCAGAGTATTCTGTCACGAACAAGGTAGTTGGAAGGCCTTACCTGCTGGTATTAGCGCTGCTACGCAAGGAGGCACGGAGTCTAACCACGTCCCAGGTGTTCAACAGGGAACCTCGAAAGGAGTTTTGGACTTAGCCGCTGAGATGTGTCGGTCGCGGTTCTCCCAGGTAGCTACCAGCGAGATAACGTGAACAAACGTAGTGAACAGTCCGAGGTCAAATCCGTGCGGGCAACGAAGTACAGAGGAGTCAGGCAGGAGAATCGCCAGGAAGCCGAGGGTCAGAACCAGGAGATCAAAACAGGAACCAAGGAGAATCCAAAAGGGTAGTCAAGCAGGCAAAGGTCAAATCCGGGAGATGCAGGCAGGAGATATAGGTAATAAGCAGGGGAGCCTAGAGACAAGCTATTAGACTAGATACTCTGGCACCCTAGTGATGCCAGAGTCTGGTTTAAATAGTGGCGCCAGCCTTACCATTGGTGGAGTCTGATCTGACCACCGTCAGGAACCGCTACTTAGCATCTCCGTTGCCTAGCAACGGGACGCGATGTTCGGGCTCGTGCGCCGAACTTCCAGTGTGGAAGTGACGTCCCGTTGACGTCCCTAGCAACGGGACGATCGGTAGTTGAGAAGGCGTCCGTCCCGGCACCAGGTAAGAGTGCGGGACAGCGCCTGACACACTGATCCACACTAATTGATCCATTTTCTTCATCAAAACACTCTGTTTGTTCTGCAAAGAATGGCCTTAAAAAAGAAAAAGTAGAAAAAAGGGGGGCTTTGGACATGAAGAGAGGTCTTGGGTCCATTTTTGAGACCTCCAACTTCCACGCAGAGAAACTTATTTTTTCATCAGTAGTTTCCTAGTAAAACCCATTAAGTGTCCCTTGACCCCATCTCATGGTGTGTGTGGGGGGGAGGTTTAGGGATCAGTCGGTCATTCCCTGCAGAGAGCGTTTTAGTAAATCTTCATCATCCTTATGTTTATAGAAAACAAAATTAAGCTTATAAAGAATAGAACACCTTCTCTACAGTAAAAAATGGATGCGGTTCACTGATGTTTTGGGGTTACTGTGTTGAATATGGCATTGGGTGTGTTGAATATATGCATGGCATCATGAAATCTGGAGATTACCAGGCCATTTTGAAGCGCAATGTTGAACCCAGTAAGAGAAAGCTGGGTCTTCGCTGAAGGTCAATGTTCTTCAAACAGAACAATAACCCCATACTTCAAAAAGCACCGAGGAATGGGCATGGTCTATCGACCATTCAGGTCGGACACACTTTTGTGGAGCTCAGTACAAATAGCTGAAATACATCGCTAATTTGCGGTTTCTCAACAACCTGAAGCACAGCAACTGCTACATCCCTGCACGTCCAAACAACCCGATTCTGTCTTCAGAGCTGACCTGGCGAAACAAAGGGACCTGGACCTGGACGTTGATAGACCCTGTGATCACATCTGATGTCCCCTCAGAGGCCTGGGAGCTGCCTCTGCCAGACTGGTCCACCCATATGCCTCCCTGCTTCCACCCTGCTCCTCGAGACTTGTCTCCTCAGTGGAGTTGCGCTGCTAACTAGGTTAATGGTTCATTTTCTTTCCATAAATGCGAAAGGCTTAAACTCCCCAAATAAACAGAGAAGCGCCCTTACATGTTTTGCAGCCCAAAAAGCTGATATTGTTGTGATACAGAAGACCCACTTTGCACTACACTCCCCACCACAATTTCATACCCTTAAATACCCAATTTGTTACTCTGCCTCTACCCCATTTAAGAGAAATGGAGTAGCTATTTTGATTAGCGCTAACTGCCCTTTTAAATTAGAGTCTTTTTCAAGGTTCCAACCTTGAAAAAGACTCATTACAAGAGTTGAAACGCATTGGTTTTAAAAAGGGATTTTACGGACGGCAGCCTACGGGATAGACACCATCGAGGAGACATCGTTTGGAGATCTTGGGATATAGACTCTGCAATTGTTGACCCCTGTCCCCCGGTACAAGTCCAATTTTTATATGTTTGATGTGTTTTAAAGTATTAAAAGGTAATGCGCTAGATCGCTTCCTTTGTTTTTTCTTTCGAGTGTGGATGAGCAATCAGGAGATTAAGGAGTCCAGTAGAAGAGCAACACTCATCAGATTTCTACATGCGTGATGTCATTTGAATTATAGTCATCCTTGTTTTACATTTCCAGTTAGACCGTCCACAGGGTCCCTGTAATGCATAAGAAGTGAGCGCCACAAAAGTATGTAAAATTTCTACTATTATGTATGGGGTACTGCAATGTAGCTCCAGATCCTAAGCTAGACTGGACCTCTAGTACCTCGAAACAGCCTTCGGCCTCCTTTACTACGGCCTCCGCTGCTTTTTCTCAAATATTAGCGGAATTTGACTATGATGTGTGGAGAGCATGCCACCCAGGTGCACTACACATACTTCTCCCATGTACATAACACATACTCAAGAATTGATCTGGTACTATCTGATAAGGGGCCTCTACAACATATCAAAAGAGCTGAGATTTTACCCATCACCTGGTCAGACCATGCCCCTCTAGTGTGGCAGTTGAAACTCATTGCTGGGGACCGCCCTCCTAGACCCTGGAGATGGCGAACTACATTCTGGCCGATGTGGGTGGGGCTTGGGTAATGAGAGAGTCCTTATAGTCTTACTTAGAGACCAATAAACCATAGGATACCATGGTTTATACCCACCGGTGTGCCCTTAAGGCAGTTATGAGAGGGGCTGCAATCCAGACTGCAGCTTCAATCAGGAAAACGCAAGCAGAAGTTCAGGCTTCTTACAAGTTTCAATTAGCGGCACTAGAAGCTCAAGACCTCAAAAATACACCTCAGGATTTCAATATTAAAGCCAAACTGACTGCCCTACGTAGGAAAATTAATGATGTTTCTCTTTTACAGATAAATAACACCATAGCTAGACTCAATCATCGATTTTATACATTAGTTAACAGAGCTACCAATTGTTAGCCCGCAAGCTTTGGGGAAAGAACGCTATAAACAAGATTAAGGCTATACGTAATGCACAAGTAACCCATATCTCTAACCCCCTCAGCATAGCGAATAGATTTGCTTCATACTATGAGGATCTTTATAATCTAAAGACAGACACAACTCGGATCCAACCATCTTCTGAGGCTATTAATAAATTCCTGGCCTCCATTTCGCTTCCATCCTTATCTCCTGAGGAGGCTTTGGCCTTGAGGTCGGACTGGACAGAGGATGAGGTTAAAGGTGCCATAAAGGCCATGAAACATGGCAAGGCCATGGGCCCCGATGGCTTCACGCAATAATTTCATACCTCTATTCAGTCTGAGCTGACCCCTGTCCTTACTAATCTATTTAATTCAGCCACCAGAGATACGTTTCTCCCTGCAGAAATGCTTGAGGTGCAAATTATTACCAACCCTAAACCAGGTAAAGGTCCATCTCAATTGTCACAACTAACGTCCCATAGCACTCCTTAATTCTGATCTAAACTTTTTTGCCAGATTGATTACGAATCGATTAAACCCCATCCTACCACAGCTAATTAATTTAGATCAAGTGGGCTGGTAAACAGGCACCAGACAACGCAAGAAGGGTTTTAAACATTATTGAGATTCACTCAGCAAACTCCATACAACTGTTATTATTATCAATGGACGCCGAAAAGCCTTTGGTAGAATTCATTGGGAATACTTATCTGCGGTCTGAACAAAATTTGAGTTTGGTGGATCCTTTCTTCAAGCTATTGCCACTCTGTACACTACCCCTTCTGCTAGGGTCCTCAGCAATGGGTTCCTCTCCTCTGCTTTCCCAATAACGAACGACACCAGACAAGGCTGTCCCCTCTCCCCATTGATTTTTGCACTTGCTATGGAACCCCTAGCTACCAAGGTTAGAATGACGGATGATGTCAGAGGGACCATCATTGGTACCACAACACCATAAGATCTGCCTATTGCAGATGATGTACTTCTATTTGTAACAAAAGCTGAATCCTCTTTCCCTGCACTATCCTGAATTTTACAGGACTGTTCAGAGGTCTCGTACTATAAGCTTAACACATCTAAATCACAGGCATTAGGGGTGGACTTCACACAGGACTGCAAGTCCCTAAAGGTGCTATATATATTCCAATGGTGCCCCATCTCTATGACTTACCTAGGTATACGTATCCCCCCAGACCCTACATTGGTCATTGAAAGCAACTACCAGCCTCTGTTGAGACAGTTTGATACACTCGCCAAATCCTGGGTAAATTTTGAAATCTCTTGGATGGGCAGAGTAGCCGCCTTGAAAATTATATTCCTTCAAAAAATTCAGTATTTGTTTCAACCCATCCCCTACCTTGTTTCCATGACAATACTCAACAAATTCTATGCTATTGCATTTAGTTTCATTTGGCGTAATAAGCGCACTAGGCTATCTAGAGAACAAATGTTTAGATCTAAATTAAGGGGTGACCTAGCCACTCCTAAGTTGGAATCTTATCAACATGCTGCCTTACTAGACCAACTTAGAGACTGGCATGCCCCTCCCCCACTCAAACCTTGGGTAACCATTGAACACCATAGTTCCTCTCCATTTCCGTTGGCAGACCTGTTGTTGGCTCCGCAGTGTAAAAGACTCACTTATTGTCTGGGACAAGATTATGCTCCTATCACCAGATTATCAGATCCCTTCAGCTAGCTTCTCCACTATTGCCTTGTCACAATTGATCCCAGACCTTCGCCTTGACTTTTGGCGTAGACAAGGAGCTAGGCGAATTCAGGATCTTTTTGACAGAGGTTCGCTTCCACCTTTTTCCCATCTGCAAGCCAAGTACGACATTCCAACCCGAGATTTTTACAAGTATCTTCAGATTAGATCACAATCCCACCTTTCACATCCTCCGGTGTTGAGGCCGAACCCTCCCTGTATCCAGTTGTTGCTCTCTTCCTCTTCCCAAGCAGGTGGAATCTCAAGGTGGTATAAGTTTCTCCTGTCACCTGGTGACACTCCTGACCTACCAGTTCAGGGTATGTGGGAGTCTGATTTGGGGATTACTGTCACAGTGGAAGATTGGGAGAAAATCTTTCAAAATATTTCCAAAATGTCTAAGTGTATCAACCACTCAGAGACAGGGCCCTCTTAAGAACATCTTGGGCCCCCGGGCACAGCAGTGCACCGGGGCCCCTGTATATACAAAAAAAATTAAAAATATTATATATATGGGCCCTGCAGCCCAGGGGGGCCCGTCGGAGGCAGCAAAAAAAAAACAAAACTGAAAAAAAAGAAGAAAATACTTACCTTGCGGTCAGCTGGCGATGCGGCTCCCTCCATGGTCTCCTCCTCCGTCGCTCTCCGCAATGGATGTCGGGCGGGTGTGATGATGACACGCCCGACATGCACTGCGAGCGCGACGGAGGAGGAGACCATGGATGGAGCCGGATCGCCAGCTGACCGCAAGGTAAGTATTTTCTTCTTTTTTTTCAGGTTTTTTTTTTTTTGCTGCCTCTGATGGGCCCCACTGGGCTGCAGGGCCCCCGGGCATCTGCCCATTGTGCCCAATGGGAAAGACGGCCCTGCTCAGAGATGATGACTAATATTTTACACAGATTGTATTTTACCCAAGATAAGCTACACAGAATCTGGCCCTTGGAATCTAAATACTGCTGGAAGGATTATGGTGAGATTGGTATACTTGTACATATTTTTTGGTCGTGCCCCAAAATCAAATCATTGTGGGATGCGGTATTCACTAATATCACAGGTCACCAAATCCTTACCTTCTGCTGCTGTGGCACTTCTACAGCTATATCCTCCTCATCTCCAACAACACAACCAATACGTCACCGGTCATATACTCATCACTACTAGGGCGGCAATAGCCCAGAAATGGAAATCCTCGCTACCTCCATCTCTAGCTAAAATTATAACCAAAACCCAACGCAGTTATAAGATGAAAACCATTGGCTTTAAATACTCAACAGTTGTATCTTCCCCACTAATCAAATAGTTTCTCATGGTATGAATACTATACTGAACACCGTCCTTTATAGGAACCTTAATCTCTAGCCCTGATCCCTTGAACCTATCAGTATTGTTGGACCTAATTGTACCCATTTCATACGCTGTCTGCCTCCAGATATGTCTCCCTCCGCCCCTTCCCCTTTCCCCCTTTCTCCCCCCTTACCTATCTTTAGTTTACATTTTATGTCTTTGTATGATGTCTTTTGTTATATGTAGGCAATGTTAAGTGTATAATGCATTTCCATCACAAATTGTAACCAATATTCATTGCTATGTTTGTCTTGCATTCTGTTTCACAGACTCAATAAAAAAAAAATTCAAGTTGAAAATAAGCACTCAGGAATGATTCAAGACAAGATGAGGCTCTCTGTGCACATTTTAAACAAAGTGTGGATGCCCATATTTGTTATCACATGTAGCTTATTTTAAAGCAGGGGAAAATATATCTCAGGTAGACTTCAGGTAGTACTGGCTTGGAATTCGGATATTCATGACAAGCGTAAAGAACACACCAACCCCCTGCAACCAGCTCTCGGCTGTCACCAATCTGCCCAAGATTAAAAATGACAATGTATCACTTGGAGGCTAACTGGTAACCAGTATCATATACCTTTATATTTTGAACCCCATAACCATAGACCTGCCATTATTTTATACACTCTGGTTTTTTTCTTTTTCTCTCTTTTTCTTTCTATTAGTTTTGTTTCTGATATGTTTGTTGTATTACTTTTTTTAGAAGGGAAATTATGTTTACTGAAATAACTATGACTATATGAATACATTTTTATGACTTATTGTACCACTTTTCAGTATAGTATATGTCTGCTTTTTTGTATCTGTTTCATTAAAAACTGATTACACAAAAAGAAAAACTGTGGATGCCCATCTATCATGTCAAGGTGACCTCATTCAGTTGGGCACCTACAATAACACTTTATAATTTTATAATATGGGAGTTACCTCTTTTAGTACCTCTAAATTGCAAGTAATATTGGTTGGCGTTTTGTTTTCAAATTCACTGGTGCCGGCACTAGCGGCTTGTGGCATGTGCAGTCGCTCCTCCCATTGCCTTTGCCTATGGGATAGTCAACTGGAGAAGAAGTCTTATGTAAGCAATAAATAAAAATAAAGCAGACATGTTTTAACTGTATATATTTCTTGATATATTGGTTGATAAGCAATATGGTATTATGGATTTTTCTGGTGTTCTGAGTGTCCTCAAAAAGGGTCTTGTATGCTTTACACAACAATATATATATATATATATATATATATATATATATATATATATATATATATATATATTTACATACATACATACACTGTGTTTAGCCTACAAACTACTCAATGTTCCATGGGTGTATGGCGGTACATAAACAAGCATTTGGAGTAGTACTACAGCTGTTTTTGCTTATTCTTTAAACTATCTTAGTATTTTTGAACAATTTCTGTATTCACCCTCTACTTTCTATGTCCCAAATGTATTTTATTGTGTAGGAGCTATGCAAGTTTTGCTAGTACTTCCCTTTCGTACTAACAGTGCTGTTATATACACATTTTAAAAGACTTCAGGACACCTGAGAAGCAAATTAACAGGACTAGTTAATACCCCATTCATACTGCACCAAAATCCCGGGTTTTTGCCGGGGCGAACTCAAACGACCCGGGTCTTGGTGCAGTATGAATGGTACAAGTCAAAAATCCCAGGTCTAAAAACCCGGGTCTTCAACCCGGGATTTATCGAGGGGTAATTCCCGGGTCGGACCCGGGTTGCCTGCACTATGAATGGTGCAACCCGCGTTTTTCAACCCGGGTTGCACAGAAAACAAGCTGATTGACTGTCTGCCTGTCTCTGGAGGATGATGTCATCGGTGGGAGCCTGTGGAAGATTCGAGAAGGAGTTTAGGAGAAATGGTGGATGGTTACATCACCATTTTTCAGCCAATGAAAACTGCTCTGGTGATGACTCCCACAAATTGCCAGGGCACAGACTTTCCCGGGTCCGAGGTGCAGTATGAATGGTGTTTCTGAGCTGGGACGCTCCGAGCCCCGGCAAAAACCCGGCTTGAAAAACCCGGGATATTGCCGGGGCGGCAGTATGAAAGCGGTATAACACACACTATATGCACTATGCAAATGAGCTTATATGTGTTGCTAAGTTTGGTTACAGAAGGCATTGTTATGTTTATTCACATACATTTTGCATTTTTCTAATACCAGCGCATTAAACCGGTGAAAATTTGTGGATTCATAAATGTAAAAAATAAATACATGTCCTCATACAGGAAAATCCAGTTAATAATGACATATTTTAGTACTATGTATAGTTAATGTTAATGCATATAATAATACATATAATAATAATCATATATACATAAGTTAGAAAATAGGCATTACTAATGAGCTTTAGCTTGTCCACAGGTTTCCCTTCCCCCAAGATGAGATGATGATATAGACTCATGTTGTAATTTATTTTAAGGAACTAGTACTTCCTATGTATGATCATGGCCAAGCTGACTAATTTAATGTTTACACTAAAGACCAGACAACCTGCTAGGGAACTGCTCTGAAGTATTACAACAGGATAATTCAGAGTTACAGCTGAACCAGTTATCCCAGTTGCTTGCTACAGTCCTTCTATATTTGTGAAAGGGTGTTATATGTTATGTCCTAATTGAATGGTTTCTAATGCATTTGGTTATGTAACACAATGTATTACAATTTATTGTGCACAAAATTTAATGCAATTTACTGTACCTCATTTAGGAGTGGGGTAATTAGGATTTGTATTGCAATACTCCATCAGATGTAGCATGTAACCATATTATAAAACTATCTGAAATACAGAATTGAGATACATTTCTACCTTCATATAAGAAAATATGACACTTTCCGTGTGCTTTTCAAGTCAAATAACGAGTTGTGATCTTTATAACTTTACCAGGTTTCATATGAGCTTTTAACTCTTGTGCTTTTTTTTTTTTGCACAATACTTTTTTGTTGAAATAAATGAATATTGAATACAGAGTGCTTCACAATGCCAATGTCCTGTCATGAACGCTGTTAAATATCTGCAAGCAGCGTATAGGGTCAGCAGCAAAACAGCTCATGCAAAGGTATACAAATAGTTAAACAGCTGCTGAAAAAATGTTTTGATACCATGAAGCATTTTTTTTCCTGCCTGAACTATTGAAGAGCTGCTTTGCCTAACTGCAGCTATGCTACATGAAAAGCTCTTGTGTGACATCAACTTTATGTTTGCCATTAAACCATACCTGTCAATTACATCCAGTGAAGGCATCATCTTTTTTACGCTCAATTAAGTTATGAGAATGTAGCACATAATTTTACTAAGAAATCGTAATGATCCCAAATGATATCACTAGTTCTTGGTGTATGAATAGGATGCATATTCAGTAATGACACTAGTTCTTGGTGTATGGATAGGATGCATATTCAGTAATATCACTGGTTCTTTTGTGTATGGATAGGATGCATATTCAGTAATGTCACTGGTTCTTTTGTGTATGGATAGGATGCATATTCAGTAATATCACTAGTTCTTGGTGTATGGATAGGATGCATATTCAGTAATGTCACTAGTTCTTGGTGTATGGATAGGATGCATATTCAGTAATATCACTGGTTCTTTTGTGTATGGATAGGATGCATATTCAGTAATGTCACTGGTTCTTTTGTGTATGGATAGGATGCATATTCAGTAATATCACTAGTTCTTGGTGTATGGATAAGATGCATATTCAGTAATGTCACTAGTTCTTGGTGTATGGATAAGATGCATATTCAGTAATATCACTAGTTCTTGGTGTATGGATAAGATGCATATTCAGTAATGTCACTAGTTCTTGGTGTATGGATAAGATGCATATTCAGTAATGTCACTAGTTCTTGGTGTATGGATAAGATGCATATTCAGTAATGTCATTTGTTCTTGGTGTATGGATAAGATGCATATTCAGTAATGTCACTAGTTCTTGGTGTATGGATAAGATGCATATTCAGTAATGTCACTAGTTCTTGGTGTATGGATAAGATGCATATTCAGTAATGTCACTAGTTCTTAGTGTATGGATAAGATGCATATTCAGTAATGTCACTAGTTCTTGGTGTATGGATAAGATGCATATTCAGTAATGTCACTAGTTCTTGGTGTATGGATAAGATGCATATTCAGTAATGTCACTAGTTCTTGGTGTATGGATAAGATGCATATTCAGTAATGTCACTAGTTCTTAGTGTATGGATAAGATGCATATTCAGTAATGTCACTAGTTCTTGGTGTATGGATAAGATGCATATTCAGTAATGTCACTAGTTCTTGGTGTATGGATAGGATGCATATTTATTAATGTCGCTATTTCCTAATGAACTGCTAGGCTCCATTCTCGTGAAAATTAGTGGATCCCACAAAATAGCATATTAAAATTATAGAAATAACAAGAGCAGTACCTGATTTATAATGTAAGGTGTGTACAATTTTAAATAGAACTAAATGCAGAAAGTGGATGGCAAAAGAGCTGAATTACTGTTTGGTGAAAAAAGTAGCAAAATAAAAATAAGGAGTGTGTAAAAATTGTCTGTTGGATAGATCGGTACAGCTGCATATAAAAATGTTGATACATGTTAGATAATGTTATAATTAGCTTACTCCAATTCCAATTGCCCCAGTATGTCTAGAAAATAATAAAGTTCAAGTTCTAGCATTTCACTTTCTGTTTCACTAAATGCATGCTCTGTTTTCTTTACGGCTCATAACATTGTCATTGTGTAACATATTTTGATCATGTTGTGTTGACCACATCCATATCGCTATGTGACCTTAACATGATAGATCTTGGTGGTCACTGCACCAACCTATTCACATATGATCCTCCTGTAAGTTGAATGCTACAAGTTTGGCACATAAAACGTGTTGATATATGGCATTCTTAGAAGGGAATTAAAGGTTTATGGATTCCGCCAATTGCCAAGAAATATTTTAAAGCACAAAAAGTCTGCAGTACAACTTGTATCTACTAAAGGATGCAGAAATCTCCCTTCCATACAGTATATTATTATACTGTAAAGTATGTTGATTATACTAGGAAACGATTCACAAATGTGAGATATGACATTTGACAAAAAGTAGGTAAAAGGGGAAATGATGCCCATGAAATTCATGCATTAGATATAATAATTTGCACTCTTCTATAGTATATATATATATATATATATATATATATATACTACATATACCTATCAGCCCCAACATTAAAACCAGCTGCCTAGCAGCCCTGACCTTTCAAGGCATGTACTCCACATGACCTCTGAAGATGTTTGCAGCAGATCCTTTAAATTCTGTAAATTGGGAGGTGGGGCCTCTATGGCTCTGACTTGCTTTTCCAGCACATCCCACAGTTGCTCAATTGGATTAAAGTCTGGGAAATTTGGAGGCCAAGTCAACAGTTCCTCAAACCGTTCCCATGCACCCAGCCATTCACATGATGTAAAAGAAAATGTGATTCATCAGACCAGGCCACCTTCTTCCATTACTCCATGGTTCAGTTCTGGCGCTCGCATGCCGATTGTAGGTGTTTTCAGTGGTGGACAGGAGTCAGCATGGGCACTCTGACAGGTCTGTGGCTATGCAGCCCCATACCTAGCAAAGCACTGTGTGTTCTAAAACCTTTCTATCATAGCCAGCATTAAGTTTTTCAGCAATTTGTGCTACAGTACCTCTTCTGTGGAATTGAACCAGACAAGCTAGCCTTCACTCTCCACATGCATCAATGAGTCTAGGGCGAATGACCCTATTGCTGGGTCACTGGTTGTCGTTCATTGGGCCATCTTTGGTAGGTACTAACCACTGCATGACGTGAACACCCCACAAGACCTGCCGTTTTGGAGATGTTGTGACCCATCACAATTTTGACCTTGTCAAAGTCTATCAGATACTTACGGTTGTCCATTTTTCCTGCTTCTACCACATCACATTCAAAAACTGTTCACTTGCTGTCTAATATAATCCACCCCTTGACAGGTACCATTGTAGCGACATAATCCATGTTAGTCACTTCACGTGTCAGTGGTTTTAATGTTGTGGCTGATCAGTGTGTATATGTATATCTATATACAAAAATGTCAAAAGATTCATGGCATCATGTGCCTGAGTCTTAAGGATTTAAAGGTTTTAATTCTTATACATGTCATCATTGGTTAAAATTCTCCCGTTACACTGTGAAAAGACAACCTGATGCTCTATCAAGATGCTTACTTTTTTTGGATTTATGTCTACCTCTGCTACAAGCAGGGGCGGGCTGGCCCGGGGGGCAGGGGGGCACATGGCAACTGGGCCGGGCCAAAAAAGATGCATTCGGGCCGGTGACTCCCCCGGGCAAGCTACCTCCTCCAGTCTAGCTGTGGCGCGGGTCTTCGTCCCTTCAACTGTTACATGGGACGAAGAGATGAAGACATCGCGCGCCGATGAACCAGTTGAGTGCCGGGGGGGCAGTATATGTATGTATGTGTGAGAAGGGGCCAGTATATGTATGTATGTATGTATGTATGTATGTCTGTGTGAGAAAGGCGCCAGTATATGTATGTATGTGTGAGAAGGGGCCAGTATATGTGTGTATGTCTGTGTGAGAAGGAGCCAGTATATCTATGTATGTGTGTGTGAGAAGGGGCCAGTATATGTATGTATGTATGTATGTATGTATGTGTGAGAAGGGGCCAGTATATGTATGTATGTATGTATGTATGTATGTGTGAGAAGGGGCCAGTATATGTATGTATGTATGTATGTGTGAGAAGGGGCCAGTATATGTATGTATGTATGTATGTATGTATGTATGTATGTATGTGTGAGAAGGGGCCAGTATATGTATGTATGTATGTATGTATGTATGTATGTATGTATGTATGTATGTCTGTGTGAGAAGGAGCCAGTATGTCTGTGTGAGAAGGAGCCAGTATATGTGTGTATGTATGTGTGAGAAGAGGCCAGTATATGTATGTATGTATGTATGTATGTGTGTGTGAGAAGGGGCCAGTATATGTATGTATGTATGTATGTATGTATGTATGTATGTATGTGTGAGAAAGGGGCCAGTATATGTATGTGTGTATGTATGTATGTATGTGTGAGAAGGGGCCAGTATATGTGTGTATGTCTGTGTGAGAAGGAGCCAATATATGTATGTATGTATGTGTGAGAAGGGGCCAGTATATGTATGTATGTATGTGTGAGAAGGGGCCAGTATATGTGTGTGTGTATGTATGTGTGAGCAGGGCCGGTGCAAGGTTGCTCGGCACCCTAGGCAAAGTGGGTGGTAGGCTATTAATTTAATCGAGGAGTGCAGGTGGGGGCTAATTATTGGGTGAAATTTTATTTGTGGGGTGATGGTGGGGCTATTTAATTTAATAGTGGGTCCTATGAATTTAAGACAGAGTAATTGGACCTTTAATTTAATGCTGGTGTGTTTTGGGAGCTATTTATTGATTGTGGGCTGTTTGTGGAAAATTAGATCTATTTATTAATATGTGATTATGTTTTATTTAATGCCTGTGATTGTTGTGGGAAATGGTTATGTTTGTTAAATGTAAATGCTATTTAAATTATTCCTGGGGCTGTTTGGAGTTAGGGAAATAGGTTTGTATATTAAAAGTGTTTGCTATCTAATGTCAGGGTTGGTTGGAAAGAAAGAGATATATTTAGCAAATGTAAATATTATTATTTTAATGTTGTGGCTGGAGGGAGGCCTAATTATAAAACGTGAGTGCTATTGATTTAACATCGGGACTGGTTGGAGTTTTCTAAATTTCATGTACCCATTTTTTTTCCAAATAGGGCCTCCAACATTCCAGGATCCAGACAACCAGCAAATGTGCTAAAGTAACCAGCAGCCACAAGTGGTGACAGTGACAAGACAGGTAGGAGAGAGCAGGGCAGTCTGCCAACTGTCCTGAATCTGGTGAAACAGTCCCGAACTTGGGTGACTGTTTAGCTTAGGACAGTTGGGAGGTATGTCCCGCTTTGCTGTGTACTGCTCGTGAAGGCAGAACTGTGTGCACCTAACAGTAGTGCACACAGTTTTACCTGTGTATTTGTCTAAAATGATAACCATGCTACATCATAGGGGGTTACCCTGCCTAAAATGCTCAGGCCCTCCAGAGGCTTAATCCAGCTCTGGGCCTGGGCATACAAATATATATTTGGATTAAGCAACACTACAATAGCCTCTTTTTATATAGATAAATATATATTGTACCAAAAACCACCCTTTAAGGATGGGCCACTGCTGTGTGCTTGCCCCCCGGGCTGAAATCTGCCAGCCCTCCCCTGGCTACAAGCATATGCAGTGCAATGTTTGCACCAGGTAAACAGCTTTAACTTCTGCTGCCAGGTCTCTGTGGTTCGCTGAAATTTAAGAGGGGCCTGTAAGACCCACCAACCATCCTGAAACAGACATTTGTTATGCTTTCACTGAATATTCTATACAATGGTTAAGCAGACATGGGAAATTCCATCCAGTTAATATCAGTGTTTCTTTAATACCTGGCATAAACTTCTCTGTATAATTGTGTAAAGCACAACTCTTCCGCACAACTCAGTACAGCAGCTGGCACCTGGAGTCCTTTTCTGTGACCTGAGCTTCTAAACATTACGGTAAACAGGGTGCTCTCTAGTCACATGACACAAGTGCATGTTACTCCTTTGCTTCTCAAACAAATTAACAGTATGAGAGAAAAAGGGAGGGAGGGAGGGAGAGGGACAGTGTGTCCTGGAGGCTCAGCTGAGAGGAAGAAAACTCTGGAATATAGTAGCCTGAGACTGGAATAAGAGACTGAGCAGTTTATAGTGGAACAGAGAAATCCACATACAGACACCTCTGGAGTCATCTCTATGTTGCCAAGATTATAATGGCTGGATATTAAAACTTTTTTTGCAGCACTGTGTCTCTCGACTGCATCACTATGGGGATGTGTTCCAGTTTGAGGCCCAGGCTGTTAGGAGCCCATGCTTTTCCCTGCACTTGTCACAACAGCACTTCTGGGTCTGGAGGTAATGAAGAGGGGTGCACTCAGGAATCAGATGCTTCTAGGTTACGCGCAGAGATGAAAGCCAAAATGAAGGAGGATATGAAAAGGAGCAAAAATATTGACAAGACTTTAAAAGCAGAGAAAAGAGTATACAAACAAATACACCGGTTGCTACTGCTTGGTAAGTTGACATTGTCATATGTAAAATCTGTGGCAATGATATTATATATCAAAGTAAGCGTTAAAGAGCACCGTCCTTCTGCACTATGACATAGAAAACCGGTCAATTGTGAGCCTCATGACAGAAGAATAGCTGATGGTGCTCTTTAACTCTTAGGCTACATCTGTCAGAGGTACAATATCCATGGGTTATTCCATATGTTTTAAGATTTCTAACCAAAGAATTAGTTTATAGGTGTTTGCAACTTATATTTGAAGGGCCAACACTGAATGATTAATGCAGGTTTAGGCAACAGATAGCTCTCCATCTGGTGCGGACGCTGGAGAGACACAGGTTGCCCAAGCCGGGGCTTGTGTGCGTATCGGTATAGCTTGACTATTGTGATAGAACATTTATAATTTAGGATGTGTATCTGTGCTGTAATGTAATCCTGTAAATTACAAACTAAGTGACCAAAGAATGTCAGTTAATGTCCTCTGAATATGCTTGATAGAACTGCATAGATCTTATGATTATTATTACTAACAGACAATATTGTGATATATCCCTCCTGATTATTATTGCTAACAGACAATATTGTGATACTGTATATCCCTCCTCCCTAGAGTTTACAATATATTGTTGTCTGGAACAGCAGATGAAGTGACTTCTGCATGGTGCTGATAGTTAGGCTTGAATGTTGTTCTCTAGATAGTCTATTATTATCATTGTTTTACACTCTGCACCACCGAGGACAGCATCAAACTAAAGATTATTTCAGTAATTCCTCAGTGCCTGTGTGCCAGCCCTGATCTTTTTGGTAATACTGTAGTTTGCAAACTTCAGGACTAAAGACTGTTTTATTGAAGTTTGCTTTATCTGTGCTAGGATGAACCTGGAAATCTCAAAAGGAGCAGGGGTTACCTTCAATATTTTGAATCAGGCCACAATCTTTTATTACTTTTCCCTCCTGTTATAGATAAGAACTGGTTGGCACACCTAGTTTGCTATCTTACTACTTTGCTGTAAAAGCTCACAGCAGATTTTTCCTGTGTAATGAGAACATTCCCATGAGTCCAACACCTCTTCTGTAAAAGTGAAAGCTCTATTACTGTATCACTTCCAATTGACTTGTGTGGTGGTGGATTTATAATATGGGTGTTTGGGGTAGTTTCATGGTTGCCTAGGCAATAAGTGGATCCAGATCCATGTTCATAGTCCCTGGGGCATGCATGATATAGACAAGTGCAAAAGTGAACTTTGAGTGAGAGTCTATGTGAAGTCCAATATTTTTTTTACAAATTGCTATGAGTGTGGAGCTTGCTGCGTATATTTAAAATGTTTGGGACAAGGAGGCTGCTGTGTCTTCTAGTGAAAATGTAAACTCACGTATACTGTTTATTTGGGTGCATCAAAAGCTGAAATAGTGGAAAAATAAGCATTGTGGGCCTGATTCATTAAGGACCTTAGGCAAGATCTTGAGTAAGTTTTCTTACTTAAGTTTTCTGGGTAAAATCATGTTGCAATGCAAGGGGTGCTTATCACCTAGGCTGTAATTTGCTATGTAAGTCATCTTTGTTTGTGTGTGACCAAACTGCACAGTTGGAACAAACCATGAAAGAACAATGGGATAGCTTTTTTGCTTGTAAGTGAAAATCAATAATGGCAAGTTGGGATGTCCTTGAACCCATATTGATCATGTAAATGCTTATATAGATACTGTATATACGGTGAGATGTTACTGAACACTAGAAAATGGAATTAGCAATGTGGGCCTGAATCATTAAGGAACGTAAAGCAAAAAAATTTGTAACTTTGAATTTTGGCAAAACCATGTTGAATTGGAGGGGGTGCTAACTTTATAATGTGGGGACAGGCTTATAGTTGGGGTAGGTCATGTCCTAGATCAACTTTATATTTCATTGTAAAAATAAAGCTATCAAGTATTTGTGTGCTACATGAAAAACAGCCAGTATTTAAATTATGTGCAAAATAATAAACTAATATACACCCCTTGCATTGTAACATGTTTTTTTTGCCTTACTTTCCTTAATGAATCAGGCCCTGTAAGCTTAAAATATTAAATGGGGAAAACCAGGTACACAAGGAAGTCCCATGAGTTTCAGTGGGTGGCAAGAGACTAAAAATGCATATGGAGAGTGGGCCCAAAGCTTTAGTGCTACACAGGGTCCATAGTCATTTATTCACACTTGCCAACTTTTTCCATCTGTACTCTGGGAGATCGGAGTACAGATCATGTGACAGAGGGTAGGAGGGGACGTGACAACGTCATTACGTCATTATAGCCCATACCATAAAATACAAAAATTCATGGTATTGACTAGCAGGGGGCAGGGCTTAATGACTTGATTAAGCCCAGGGCTGCCAAGAGGAATTCAGGGCTCGGGTACAACAAATTCATGGGGCCCTCCCTCATAGTCGAGTAAGCCCTAAAAAAAATTGGGAGCGTGGTCATGCATTTGGGGGCGTGGAAATGCGCTGTTGGGGCGTAGCTAGCACATCAAAATCACTAGGTCCTGAATTCACCAGAGCGTCACATATGTCCCAGCACTCCTGACTTTTAAGACATCTAGCACCACAGTGTAGTATACAAAGAATGCAGTGTGTACACAAAGAGTTCAGTCTTGGCCTGCACCTTACATTGGGCACAACACTCACCAAAAATTGCCATTGTCCCTACTAGAATCACAACATTTCACACACTCTGCTGCTCTCTCCTAAATGTTCTTCTCACTTTCTCCACCTGTGGCTGCTGGTTTCTTTAGTTGCGGCTTGTCTGGATCCTGGAATGTTGAAGGGCCTATTTGGAAAAAAAATGGCTACATTTAGAAAATTACAGCCAGCCCCGGCGTTAAATCAATTAATAATAAGGCCTTCCTCCAGCCCCAACATTAAAATAATAGTATTCACATTTAATAAATAAACCTATTCCCTTCCTGCAAACAGCAATACCTATTTCCCACAGCCATCACTGCCATTAAATAATTCATAGTCACATTTAATAAATGGACCTCATTCTCCCCAAACTCACCCCCATATTCAATAGCCCCCAAACCACCCCATCTTAAATTAATAATCCCCACTATTAAATTGCCTCACCACCCTACAAACAAAATAGCGCCCATTAATTAGCCGCCACCTACCTCACACACACTACATTGCAACAAGCCCCCTTTGCCATCACACACATAATACTGTGCCCCTTCATTACAACTACACTGTGCCCCCTTATGATCACACTGCGCCCTCCATCCTGCTTTTCCCCCTTCTTTTTTACTTTGTGCCTCTCTCCCCTTTTTTTTCCCTCTGTGCCTCTCTCCCCCATTATCTTTCCTCTGTGCCTCTCTCCCCCATTATCTTTCCTCTGTGACTCTCTCCCCCATTATCTTTCCTCTGTGCCTCTCTCCCCCATTATCTTTCCTCTGTGCCTCTCTCCCCCATTATCTTTCCTCTGTGACTCTCTCCCCATTATCTTTCCTCTGTGCCTCTCTCCCCCATTATCTTTCCTCTGTGCCTCTCTCCTCCATTATCTTTCCTCTGTGACTGTCTCCCCCATTATCTTTCCTCTGTGACTCTCTCCCCCATTATCTTTCCTCTGTGCCTCTCTCCCCCATTATCTTTCCTCTGTGACTCTCTCCCCCATTATCTTTCCTCTGTGACTCTCTCCCCCATTATCTTTCCTCTGTGACTCTCTCCCCCATTATCTTTCCTCTGTGCCTCTCTCCCTTCTTTTTGTAGCACTGTCCCTTTCTGTTTTCCCCCTTGCTTCCGTTTCTTTGCTCACCTTATGTCAGCTTATTTCTTTTCTTTTCTCTTCTGTCTTCTGTCTTCTCTTCTCTCTTCTTTCTTCATACTTGGTCCTCCTGGCTGCGGCGCTCCTCACTGACTGACGGGCGTGACTTGATGACGTCACGCCCGGCAGTCAGTGTGAATGAAGCAGAGAGGAGGAGCGCAGCTGTCACGTGAGTATGTATTTTATTTTTATTTTTTTCCTTACAGCTCCCCCCACCAACGATCGAGGCGGACGCAGACCCGTAACCCCCCCCCCCCCCCCCCCACCACCGCCACCTCCCCGCGCGGAGAGAAAAAGAAAAAAATAATCCGCAGGCAATGAAAAAAAAATTAATTAATTAACAGTGAGGGCCCGGCCCGGGCCCTCTGGCATGGCCGGGCCCGGGTAAAATGTACCCACTCCCCCCCCTTCTTGGCGGCCCTGATTAAGCCTTGCCCCACACCTCCCCACCTCCCGTTATTCAATGCCGTGAATTTTGGCATTTTACAGGGTCCTGGAGGTTTCCCTACTCTTCCGGGAGTCCGGGGAGACTCCACAAAATTCTGGAGTCTCCTTGAAATTCCTTGAGAGTTGGCAAGTATGAATTTATTTAGCCAGGGTATTGCTTTCTCCTAGTCTGCACTTTGCTATGTATGTCTTCTTTGTGTGTGACCAAACTGCATAGTTGAAACAAACTATGAAAGGACAATGGGATAACTTCTTAGCTAGAAAATAAGAAGATGGTATGTCCTTGAACCTATTTATTTGATCATGTGAATGTTCATGTAAATACTGTATATAGGGTGAAATGTTACTAAACATTAGAAAGTTGAACAATAGACACAAACAAATTGTGTTTGTCTAGCTGTTGTTGAACTAAAAGTCCCTGTATGTCGGCTTCCTAGGACTTTTAGTTCCACAGCAGCTGCTTGAAATTCTCTGGCTTACACAAACTTTCTATAACTGGCAAAGTCAAACTCCATTCATGAGCTGTCGCAGAACACATTTGTAGACCTGAAATGTTGCTGCAAAATATTACTCATGCTTGCCTACTTTCTCTGAATATCCGGGAGACTCACAAATTTTTGGGGACTCTCCCCAAGGCAACTTCCCAAATCCTGCCCGCTTTGTTGGTAAAGTGGGTGGGGGTGGAGCTAATTGTTGTCATCCTGGCCCCACCCCCTGTTATAATAGGCTGAAATGGGCATTGTACAGCAGAGGCAGGACCTAATGACAGGTTTAGCATGGCCTAGGAGCCAGTGTTATTCCCAATCTGACAGCTCCCCCAAGGTCTCCAACATGGAAGCAATGGATAAGCATCTTTAAAAACACACAGCAATGTTGTCAATGCTCCTCTTGGTGAATGGGAGGTTCACAAGGAAAGGCAGCAACAACGCCTCTTCATATGTAGAGCCTACGGGGACCTGCTATATTAGTTTTAGGAACAGGGCCAAATGAGACACAAACGATGGTGCAGAAAGATACACCTTAACCACTAGTCACACCCTTTTACCTAGAGGATTCCACAGCCACTCTGTACGTATCATAGTGTAACATCTATAAAAGCAGCTGTTTAAATTGTGTGTAGTCTGCATTATTGGGAAAATTAGTGCTTATTATTGTAAGATTTTTTTAATGTTATTTTTTAATGTGCTAAAGAAATGTTATACAAACTTGAAAAAAACACACAACGCTACCCACACAAAAACCTCGATGCAATTTCTTTACTACCTGGAGAACGGCAGTAATTTTGCCCACATTTTCTGCGTACTTTTTATATATATGATGCATTGTACATAGAAAATGGTGCCATTCAGACTCTGCCTACTATTTCTTTATATAATTGTATTGTCTAACAAGTATGCTCTATTGTGTCCTGCTTGTGTCATGAGCAGTGGGTGCAGAAGCAGTCCACCGCAAGGGTTCTCCTCCACCAGTTGCTCACTTGCTATGAACGCCTCTGAGTAGCCTGGCAGGTAGTGCAGTGCAATCTTGATTGCAACCTGCCCTGCCCTTTGCCTGGACCTTAATCATTCTCTGGATATCCTTCTACCTTCACCCTTTGCCCAGAACTTGAACATTCCAAGAACACTGTCTCTTCTATTCTGGCTTGTGATGGTACATGAGTTACCTTTTCCACAGCTCTCTGTATAGTTTAATTGGGTCTCCAATATTTCTGGACCTACGTCTTTCTCAGAATATGCCTATACTACAGCGTTCACAAGACATAGGGACTACTGAGTACTGGTTTGCCCATCCAGCTCTAAGGGAAAGGGGGCTGCTAAAGGGGATACAATGAGAACCTTGATAATAGAGGCTTATTCTGGGAATTCAACAGTTTGCATTTAGCTTGTCATAGACAGGTGCTACTATTGATGCAGACCAAATAGAGGTCATTATTGATCAGAATGATGCAATGTGTCCAGTGAAAAGGGAGCAGAGGAGGAGGAAGAGCTTGCTGACAGCTGACTTATGATGAGAGCGAGGAAATAAGAGGGAGATTACGGATGAGCCAACGGAAATAAAGAAAGGAGTGGTTGAGGAGAAGAGAATACCAGAGCAGAAAAGAGAGAAAGAAATGGTGCATGATAAAATAACTGTGGGTTGAAAGCTAGAGGAGGAAAGAGTTCACTGGGGAATAGAACATTGGAAGATGTAGGAAGAAAAGAAATCTAGTGAAGGAGAAAAAGAAAGGAAGAGTTGAATTAAGAAAAGAGAGCAGGGAGAGGAGGAAAGAGAAAACAGGGGAACAGTATGATGGTTAAGACAACATTTTTAGTCAAGAAACAGAAAGGGTGGAAAAGAGAGACCTGGGGAAGAAAAGTGCTTGTGGCCCTCCTAATTGCCTGTTGCCCTGGAGTTATAAATATAGGTGCAGCAGAAAATCTGAACTGAAAATATATTTCAAACTTTTTATTCTCTCCCAAGCGAGGAAGATCTGGGTAATTTTGGGGAAGGTTGAGGTGTTAAACTCTACACCACTAGTTGCAAATTTGTCAACAGCAACTGCTCAAACTGCATGTCAAGAGACTTAAGACTCTCAGTGCTGCTAACTTTAAACAATTGGATAAGCAGGGATGTGGCAGCAGCAGTGATGAGCTGTGTGCTGACAGCCATATCACTGGTCCTCTCTGCTCCTGATAATATGATTGACATGACTGCCACCAGGAATATAATTGGGCATGTCTGCCACTGGTGTTATTAATAGGCCTTCCTATTAAACTTATTGGCCACTATTTCTATGGGTGTGCTATTACTAGGCAATGCTGTTACTGCTGTATATATAACTAGTCTTTTCTGCTCTTGCTGGCAGATAACTGGGCACTACACTTACTGCTTTTCATATTATTGTATATTATTGCTGACAAATTACTGGGTAATATTACCACTACTGGGCATATTACAGGTAGTTCCCCTCCTCCGTGTTCTTCCATTGGTAAGCAGAACACACACTTATGCTATGCTTTCATGCTTCGCATGTTGACATGGTAGGTACCTTGCTGTCTACCATCACTATTAAATGAAACCACATAAGTGATGTCACTAGGTGTTTTGAGACCGTGTATGGTCAAGCCAAGGCAGCTTAGTCCTTGGTCTGATTTATGGCCATCAGAACAAACAGCTTCTGTCAAACCTCAAAAATGTTGGTATACACACCCTTGTACCATGTCTTCTGCTTGGTTTGCTGTACTGCAAGGTTAGCTAGTACAAGCCCCATCAGGATCTCTAACAGACCTCTGAGCCTTATAACAAACCACTGCAGAAACATTATGTGTGGGCAGACTTCTGGAACATACCAACAAGACTCCAGACTTTAGTTGCCCTATGTGGCCATACAGCAACATTATGTTTATACTAATTGAGCTTACGTGTTCCCCCACACACACAAACACACGCCCAATCCCATCAGTGAAAGGCTTGCTTGCAGTCATGGAGCCCTCAGATAAGCTGGCTCCATTCTTTTTAAAAAATACTTAGTACTTTGAAAATAAGTTGTGGTGTGAATACCTTAACCACTTGTTCCACCACTATTATGCAATCCAGGTGGAACAAATCTGGAATGGACAATGTTTCCAGTACTCGCCTACAGTTCCTTCAGAGGGTTAGAATTCAATCCCAATGCATTCCGTCATATATTTGACTTAAAAGAGATGCTGTGTGCACTCTTACTTTTCCAGTGCATTCTGCATCCAAAATGCAGTAATATTGTTTTATTAATTTCTCAAGTATACAGATCATTGCCTCCCACAAGATCAGCACAGATTGTACTAGCCACAACCTCTTCCAAACCGCTTACACAGAGACATTTAGGAGATGAAGAATTAATAAATTACAGGCAAATTGTATAATCCAGGTATCCTATACTATCCCTAGGCATGGTATAGGAGATTTGGATTGTCTCTAGGCTGTCACA
This sequence comes from Mixophyes fleayi, assembly GCF_038048845.1. NCBI lineage: Eukaryota > Metazoa > Chordata > Amphibia > Anura > Limnodynastidae > Mixophyes > Mixophyes fleayi. Next base: position 152,362,037 of record NC_134407.1, on the reverse strand, counting down.
AATCGGGATCTTAGCCGCACTTACCTCATCCGCCGCTGTCATATCACGGCTACCTGGGTCCCTTCTGGTCATCTGTAGCATTCCCGTTCTCCACACCTCCGTTTGTAAACAAACACATACTGTTTGTTCTGCTGCATGGGCGCGGCCATCTTGGATGCAGTCAGGTGATCATTCCAAATCAACCAGATTCAGAAGCTGTGATCACATGAACTGATCAGCCAATAGTTGTTTGGGACATCCTATTTAAACCTGCTGCTGTGATCTGTTCATTGCCAGAACAACACACTTCTCTCCAGAGGATAGTTCTTGGCTTCAGTGTTCCTGTCTGCATTACAAGTGCAGTGTTCCTGTCTGCATTACAAGTGCAGTGTTCCTGTCTGCATTACAAGTGCAGTGTTCCTGACTGCATTACAAGTGCAGTGTTCCTGACTGCATTACAAGTGCAGTGTTCCTGTCTGCATTACTAGTGCACTGTTCCTGTCAACATTTCTAGACTGCTCATTCCCCTGCTATATTCTACAATCAGCAAGAACATGAGCAGGAAGATCATCCAGGCTGCTAGGTTCTGTTTCAGTCCTGCTCCAGCTAGTCCCAAGGGTCCCGAATCGGATCAAGAAATACAGACGACCGTGACAGTTTGTTCTGGCCAAATGGATCCGCTAGGGGAACATACCCCGAGGGAGGACTCTGTCCAAATATTAGCTGAACGCATTGAGAGACAAGAAACTAACCAGGGGCAAATTTTGAGATTGCTGCAGGATGTTTCTACTCGTATGGATACCTTGCAGTTATTCCGCAGTCAACCATCCCATACTCTGCCTGAGCCAGTAATACCTACTTCATCCGGACTCCATCTTCCCACGCCAGCTAAATACGATGGCGATCCGAAGAATTGCCGCGGGTTTCTCAACCAGTGTAGTATACACTTTGAATTACAACCCGGGAATTTCCCTACTGCACGTACCAAAACTGCTTATATTGTTTCGCTACTATCAGGGCAAGCTCTGGCATGGGCATCTCTGCTCTGGGAAAAATCTGACCCAATTTTATCTGATATTGATAGCTTCCTGTCTACCTTCCGCAGAATATTCAACGAGCTTGGAAGAACAACGTCAGCCGCTTTAGATATTCTGCGGCTTCGGCAAGGGCAGCAGTCTGTGGGCCAATATGCCGTTCAATTTCAAACACTTTCATCTGAACTATCTTGGAATAATGATGCTCTTGTTGCGGTCTTCTGGCAGGGCCTGTCTGACCACATTAAGGATGTATTAGCGTCTCGGGACTTGCCTACAACGCTAGACCAATTGATTACCACCTGCAATTGGGTTGATCTTCGGTTCAGAGAGCGAGCTCTAGAAAAGAGGAAGCTGAAACACCCTAAGTTCCACCCTATTCAACGGGTCCGTGTACCTCCTTTCCCTGAAGGACCCATGCAATTAGGCAAAGCACGTCTTTCACCCACCGAGCGAGAACGGCGAGTTAGAGAGAAACTTTGCTTATACTGTGCCAGTTCCGGACATCTGTTACATCATTGTCCTCGTAAGCCGGGTAAACACACCCTCCTAGCTGACGATGAGGAAGTGAGCCTAGGAGTGGCCCTTCGCTCCCCACAAGGCAAGGACTGTATTATCCCAGTCACTCTGAAACACGCTCAAGGCTCCCAATACATTTCAGCCCTGCTGGATTCTGGAGCAGCTGGGAATTTCATGTCTGCCAGATTAGCTGCTGAACTAGCCATTCCACTAGAGAAAATTCCAGTGACCATCTTTCTCTCTGCGGTTGACGGTAGCCGTATTCCAGGGGGTACCATTACGCATCAGACTTCTCCAGTGACGCTCCAAATAGGAGTTCTGCATTCCGAGTCTCTTACCTTTTTGGTCATCCCAGAAGCCACTAGCCCTGTGGTTCTCGGGTTTCCATGGCTTCAAACGCATAACCCCCATATTGACTGGTCGACTCCACAAATCCTGGCGTGGGCTCCAACTTGTTTCGGGTCCTGTTTACAACGTGTTCTTCCACATTGCTCCACCTCTGATAAGGAAGTTTTGCCAGTTTCTTCTGCCTACCAAGAGTTCACAGACGTTTTCAGTAAGCAGGCCGCTGAAACTCTACCACCTCATCGGGATTGGGACTGTCCCATTGATCTTGTTCCGGGTAAAACCCCACCGCGTGGCAGAGTCTACCCTCTTTCTATCCCTGAGACAAAATCTATGTCTGAATATGTAAAAGAGAACTTGGAAAGGGGCTTTATTCGCCCATCCTCTTCACCGGCAGGAGCCGGGTTCTTTTTTGTAAAAAAAAAAGATGGTGGATTACGTCCCTGCATCGATTACCGAGGTCTCAACGACATTACCATCAAGAACCGGTATCCTCTGCCCTTCATCACAGAGTTATTTGACAGAGTCAAAGGTGCCCAAATATTTACGAAGTTGGATCTCCGCGGGGCCTACAATTTGATCCGTATCAGGCATGGCGATGAATGGAAAACCGCCTTTAACACCAGGGATGGGCACTACGAATATCTTGTCATGCCATTCGGTCTGAGCAATGCCCCAGCGGTTTTTCAGAATTTCATAAACAAAATCTTTCGGGACTTACTGTACCATACTATTGTGGTATATTTGGACGATATCCTCGTTTTCTCCTCTGATATCCAGTCCAATCGCAGACATGTTAAAGAGGTCCTCATCCGTCTCAGAAGGAATAAACTGTATTGCAAGCTTGAAAAATGCACCTTCGAAGTTGAATCCATTCCATTCTTGGGGTATATCATCTCGGGCACTGGTCTCCGTATGGACCCAGAGAAGGTGCAAGCTATTCTCAACTGGCCTCAACCATCTACACTAAAGGCAGTACAGCGATTTCTCGGATTTGCTAACTACTATCGAAAATTTATTCGTGGCTACTCTACTCTAGTAGCACCACTCACCGCCCTCACCAGGAAAGGAGCTAATCCTGCCAAGTGGTCTGAAGAAGCCCAATCTGCTTTTCAACTTCTGAAACAAGCATTTATTTCTGCTCCCATACTCAGGCAACCAGATTTAACCTGTCCATTCTACTTGGAAGTTGATGCCTCATCTGTCGGAGTAGGGGCAGTTCTCTCCCAAAAACCAGCTGATGAGCAATGGCATCCCTGCGCGTTCTTCTCCCGAAAATTTTTACCAGCTGAACGAAATTATGCCATAGGTGACAAAGAGCCGCTTGCCATCAAATTGGCGCTTGAAGAGTGGAGGCATTTACTTGAGGGAGCTCGTTATCCTGTCACAATATACACGGATCACAAGAATCTGCTCTACCTTAAAACTGCACAGTGCATGAATCCACGTCAGGCCCATATGGGCACTATTCTTTTCTCGATTTGATATCCATGTCACCTTCCGTCCCGGTTCCAAAAATTTGCAAGGCCGATGCTCTGTCACGTTCTATGGTAAAAGAGGAAGATTCCATCACTGTGGATCCACGGCCTATTATCAGCCCACTCAGCATCGCAGTCAGTAGACCCGACAATACACCTCCCCAGGGGAAAACTTTTGTTCCTGAGAATCTGCGTGAAAAATTGCTCTAATGGGCACATTGTTCCAGATTTGCCGGTCATGCTGGCATCCGCAAAACTCAATCTTTCTTATCGAGAAGCTACTGGTGGCCTACGCTTCATCAGGATGTTCAGCAATTTGTTTCCGCATGTGGCAGCTGTGCCCAACATAAAAGTTCAAGACAATCTTCAGCTGGTCAACTTTTGCCTCTGCCTATTCCCACCAAACCCTGGACCCATATTTCTATGGACTTTGTTTCCGATTTGCCCAATTGTAATAATTTCAATACCATCTGGATCATCGTTGACCAATTCTCTAAAATGGCGCATTTTGTTCCTCTCCGTGGACTCCCATCAGCACCTATCCTGGCTCAGCAATTTATAAAGGAGATCTTCCGTTTGCATGGGTGTCCTGAAGAAATCGTCTCAGATAGAGGGGTTCAGTTTGTGGCGAAATTCTGGAGATCCTTGTGCCAAGCACTACAGATCAAACTAAACTTCTCTTCGGCCTATCATCCCCAATCCAACGGGCAAACGGAAAGAGTTAATCAAGACCTAGAAACATTTCTCCGTTTGTACATATCCTCTTCTCAAGACGACTGGGTAGATCTGCTTCCTTGGGCAGAATTTGCTCATAATAATCATTATCACGAATCCTCTGCTTCCACTCCATTTCATACGGTCTATGGCCTACACCCCAGGGTACCCTTGTTTACTCCACTTCCTACAGCCTCAGTACCTGCCTCTGAATTTTTCCTAAAGAATTTTTCAGGCCACTGGTGCCATGTACGGGAATCTCTACTTAAAGCGTCCCAACGCTACAAAATTCAGGCCGACAAAAAGCGACGAGCCATTCCAAGCTTGAAACCTGGAGACAGAGTCTGGCTGTCTACTCGCAATCTACGCCTCAGAGTTCCATCTATGAAATTCGCTCCTCGCTTCATTGGACCGTTTAACATCTCCCGAGTCATCAATCCAGTGTCCTACAAATTACATCTACCATCTTAACTCAAGGTACCCAACACCTTCCATATCTCTCTCTTAAAACCACTGGTGCTAAATCGGTTTTATACACCCAAACTGGTTTCTCCTGAAGTGCAGACTGAACATGGTGACAAATATGAAATTAAAGAGATCTTGGACTCTCGGTTTCGACATAAAACCTTACAATATCTAGTCGACTGGAAAGGCTATGGTACAGAAGAGAGGGTATGGATCAAAGCTTCTGATGTTCACGCTCCATCTCTCATCAAAAAATGTCACCGCAAGTTTCCAACTAAGCCCCAATCTAAGTGTCCAGTGGCCACTCGTAAGGGAGGGGATACTGTCACAAATCGGGATCTTAGCCGCACTTACCTCATCTGCCGCTGTCATATCACGGCTACCTGGGTCCCTTCTGGTCATCTGCAGCATTCCCGTTCTCCACACCTCCGTTTGTAAACAAACACATACTGTTTGTTCTGCTGCATGGGCGCGGCCATCTTGGATGCAGTCAGGTGATCATTCCAAACCAACCAGATTCAGAAGCTGTGATCACATGAACTGATCAGTCAATAGTTGTTTGGGACATCCTATTTAAACCTGCTGCTGTGATCTGTTCATTGCCAGAACAACACACTTCTCTCCAGAGGATAATTCTTGGCTTCAGTGTTCCTGACCGCATTACAAGTGCAGTGTTCCTGTCTGCATTGCAAGTGCAGTGTTCCTGTCTGCATTACAAGTGCAGTGTTCCTGTCTGCATTACAAGTGCAGTGTTCCTGACTGCATTACAAGTGCAGTGTTCCTGTCTGCATTACTAGTGCACTGTTCCTGTCAACATTTCTAGACTGCTCATTCCTCTGCTATATTCTACAATCAGCAAGAACATGAGCAGGAAGATCATCCAGGCTGCTAGGTTCTGTTTCAGTCCTGCTCCAGCTAGTCCCAAGGGTCCCGAATCGGATCAAGAAATACAGACGACCGTGACATAGGCAAAGTATGAAATAGAGATATTCTATGAAAAAATCAGTCTGTTACCTGAAAATTGGTATCCACTTTATTGGATGGTCCGGATTCATTAAGGCATGCAAAACAAGCATGAATTGCTTTTCTTTTCTTAAAACACACGTAAATCGAGCATACGCACATCCGTATTCAACTACAAGTGGATCTAAAAAACGTCTCTTGTTGAATATGGGTCTAGGTACGCTCTGCATTGACAGACACAATACACTGCAAGATGCATCCAATACCTACAGCTAAGTCCAGAATTATTAAGGGGTTAAACAAAAATCTGGTATAAAACATTTAGCAATTGCAACCATTTCTATATACAGTCCCCTATTTTCAGGGGCTCAAATGTAATTGGAAAAATTAACATAATCATAAATAAATTTCATTTTTTAATACTTTGTCACTAATCCTTTGCAGACAATGACTGCCTGAAGTCTGGAACCCATGGACATCACCAAATACTGGGTTTCCTCCTTTGTTATGCTTTGCCAGGCCTTTACTGCAGCTGTCTTCAGTTGTTAGTGGGTCTTTCTGCCTTTAGTTTTGCCTTCAGCAAGTGAAATGGCTGCTCAATCGGGGTAAGATCAGGTGATTGACTTGGCCATTGCAGAATATTCCACTTCTTTGCTTTAAAAACTCCTGGGTTACTTTTGCAGTATGTTTTGGGCCGTTGGCCATCTGTACTTTGTAGCTGAATTTGGCTGAATCTGAGCAGACAGTATATCCCTATACACTTCAGAATTCATCCGGCTGCTTCTGTTTTCTGCCACATCATCAATATACACTTGTGACCCAGTGCCATTGGAAGCAATGTATGCCCATGACATGACACTTCCTCTACCATGTTTTATAGATGATGGGGTATGCTATAGATCATGAGCCATTCCAAGCCGTCCTTATACTTTTTTTCTTCCCATCATTCTGGTACAGGCTGATCTTAGTTTCATCTGTCCAAAAGAATGCTGTTCCAGAACTGGACTGGATTTTGTTTAGATGGTTTTTGGCCAAATTTAATATGGCTTTTCTTTTCTTGAGGCTTATGAATGGTTTGCACCTTGGGGTGAACCCTCTCTGTTTGCTCACATGAAGTCTTCTCATTATGCCAGCTTTGGATAATGATATGCCTACCTACTGGAGAGTTTTTCTTTACCATGGAAAGGATCCTGTGATCATCCACCAATGTTGTCTTCCGTGGACGGCCAGGCCTGTTTGTGTTGCTGAGCTCACCAGTGCGTTCTTTTTTTTCTCACAATGTACCAAACTGTTGAGTTAGTTACTCCTAATGTTTCCGTGGACTTTGCAGGGGAAATTTAAAGCGGCGATGGCTTGTAAAGGCAAGTTTACCTTTACAAGCCATCGCCGCTTTAAAATTCCCCTGCAAAGCCGCCAATTTACAGCGACTTGCAGAAATCGGAGCTTCATATATTTACCCCCAGACCTTTTGCTTGCTTAACTGATGAAGAAATAATGAAGGAATAGCCCACACCTAGTCCCTTAAAAAGATATTAAACAGGTAGTAATCCTAAACCTTTCCTCCAATTTGTATGTGAATACCCCCAAATTAAATATAATAGTCTGTATGTAGACTGTATGAAAAATATGTAGGGGAATTCAATTAGCCGCAAAAAGTCTCACAGACGTTCCAGAGACACTTTGCGACAGTGATTTTGACAGAAATCTCCTCTCATTTTTCCTCGCGCCCCATAGAGGTCTGAGTAATAATGAGTGGAGATTTCCATCGTAATTGCCGGCAATGTGCGTGGTGCAATGTCCGCACACGAACTCGCCAGCAACTGAATTCCATCCAAATTCCTGCAGAACACACAGTAAGTTTTCTTTTTTTTTTTTTTTAAGTTTTATTTTGCAAGGTCAAGATAACAACAAAGAACGATTGACAGAGTGAATACAGTTATCAAAAATAGATAAGAAGTAACCAAGTCAACGACCAGCGTAGAATATGTGAAACGCTAAGTCAACTGAACCTTTAAAATTTAGTAGTAATGAGTGACCCAAAATTTTTGTTGAAAGAGGAAAGAAGGAAAGAGAGGAAGAAAGGAGCGAGAGATGAGGGAAAAAGGAAGGAGGGTAAGAAGTAACTAGATCCATTGTAAGGGGCAAGAAGTCCAAGAAAGAAATGAGGTATTAGAACTGGGTTATGAAAAGGGTGGGCATGCCTGAAAGAAGGCTAACCAAGGGTCCCAAACCTTGGTGAAAGCTCTCGAAGAGTTCCGAATAATACTGGCCATATACTCCATCCGTTGAGTCTGCCAGACTCTATTAATTATGGACTGCATGGAGGGAGGGGATTGCATACGCCAGTCTGCCGCTATTTGGCAAGTAACTGCCGAAACAATGTGCCTAATCAATTTATTCTGATGTTGGGATGCCGAGGGAGCCCCCAAAGGGAGTAGAAAATATTTGGGCTCCAGGGGAATGTTCACCTGAAGAATTGAATTAATCAGGCCTCTAATCTCAACCCAGAAGCCTGATAGTTTTGGGCACGACCACCATATGTGGAGGAATGTGAATTCTTGGGAGCACCCTCGCCAGCACCGATCAGATGAGACGTGGAGAATTCTGCAAAGACGCGAAGGCACATAGTACCATCGGTATAGCACTTTGTAGATGTTCTCTTTGATTCTAACGCAGATGGAGCTAGAGGCGGCATTCTCGTATATCTCAGACCATTCCTCCTCCGAGAGCTCCTCACCAAGGTCCCAATCCCAAGCCAGTTCATGAGGGGCTCTAAAAGTTGAAGAGGAGGGAGCAAGTTCATAGTAAAGTGTCGATATTAGACCTTTAGTTGAAGATTGGCAGAGACATAAAGCTTCAAAAGTGGAGAGAGGTCAGGATAAACACAGTAAGTTTTCTTACTTAAGTTTTCTGGACAAAACCACGTTGCAATGGAAGGAGTGTAAATTAGTTTATTTTGCACATACCGTATATACTTGTGTATAAGCCGACTTTTTCAGTGCATTTTTTATGCTGAAAAAGCCCCCTTCGGCTTATACTCGAGTGAGGGTCCCATTTACCTGTGCTCTCAACCTCTGCAGTGAAATGCATGTACGTTCCACTGACAGAAAGTTCAGCATTTGGAACGCAAACTTGCGGAAGTTAAGGGCTGAAGAAAATCACTCCCTCCCTCAAAAGCATTAGGTCAACAATTAACCAACCAAGGAAAGTAAATAAGACGTTTTAGTTTTTTTTTACTCCTCTGGCTGTGTACTTTAGTAGACAGTGGGCTGATGTGGGTATTTAATAATTTTTGGTACATTTGGAGACATTTTGGGAGCCTGAGTTTATTAAAAGAAGCAAGTCACTTTTGGACTGTACTTTCAGGGAATATGTGCTTATCAATACGCACAGTTATGGTACTAGCTGTTTATGTATTTATCTAATGCATAGAAGCCACCCCCCAATATTTTTATTTTTGAAACTTACCAGTAGCTGCTGTATTTCCCACCCTAGGCTTATACTCGAGTCAATAAGTTTTCCCGGTTTTTGTGGTAAAATTTGGTGCCTCGGCTTATATTCGGGTCGGCCTATACTAGAGTATATATACGGTAAGTTATATACTGGCTGATTTTACATGTAACACACAAATACTTTATAGCTTAGTTGTACACTGAAATTTAACGTTGATATTTGTGTGCTACATGAAAAAAATGCCAGTATTTTCCTTATGTACAAAATAAAAAACTAATATGCACCCCTTGCATTGCAACATGGTTTTGTCCAGGAGAAAACTTAAGTAAAAAAAATGAGTACTTTCCTTATGAATCAGGCCCATAGTCATTAATGAAAATTTTAATTAAATGCTTACCCCCATGCAATACATTTATCATGATTTTATTAATATCTACTGTAAATAAAATTCTCCTGATTGCACATGTTCTAGCATGCATGCACAACAGTCATCACTATTACTCAGCACTTATACCTGACCTGCAGCTGGTACAAGTGATATGACAGAAAAACACATACCTTTGAGATGCCCAGAGCTTGAATCGGGCATTTCTGCATGCGATCAAGCTTACTATATGACCCCCTTACTGTATATTGACAATGTGGAAACGCCATTCCCCTCCCTGTTCCGCCCTTGAATCACAGGCTGTCATTCGAAGATGAATTGGATGTTCTTGCATTCACTGGCCTATAGTCCGTTTGGAAATGCGCAGAACGATTTTATGCAAAATATGACACGTATCAGCATTTACGTTCCTTATTGAATCAGGCCCAACTTAGAGGTTAGGGTTAGGGCATACTTACCAACCTTTTTAAAGTTGTATCCAGGAGATCCCAGGCAAGGAGCGTGGCTGGAGGCCGGAAGGGGCGGGGCGCGGTGAATCGTGTCATTTTGGCCCTGTCCCCCGCGTCAAAATGATGTTTTTGTCACAGGGGGCAGGGCCAAAATGACGCGAATCGTGTCATTTTGACAGCAAGAGGCCATTTGCCGGATATTTGCCTGCTCTCCCGGGAGTCCGGGAGATCTACCTGAATTTCGGGAGTCTCCCGGACATTCCGGGAGAGTTGGCAAGTATGGGTTAGGATTAGGCTTGGGTTTAGAGCTTTTCTACACAGCATTAAGCAAGCATGTTGTGGGCATCCTGCCTCAGAAACGTCAGTACTTTAATACACTTTCTGCATTTACAATAATATACACAAGGAACACTGCACCAATAATAGAAATACATTTATGCAATAAGTGTTTTCTTGCCATTTCTGTGTGAGGAGAGGTGGATGCAGCCACACATGCTATGCAGGACAGATACATTTTGAAATATGTTTCGTTTATTAGAGAGCAAGTCCATGACAAAAGAAAAACCAACCTTGATTAGCTCTGTTTACTTAGGATGTTATTATTTAGTTGTACTCCTTTTCTTACTGAGGGGTTCTATTTATGAAAAAGTGAAAAGCTTTAAATCCTTCAATACTCCTGTTTTTACTGGATTTAGACTTCTCCATATTTAAGAAGCCTTTCAGTGATAGCTATCACTTGTGGGGTTTTTATTACCACTGTCAGCTAATAGCGATGGGGAGCTGAGTATCACTATAAATATTTTCAGAACTTATTTTAGTTAAGTAAAATTTGCAACATTTTATGTAGAATCTAGCTTAGAAAGAAATCAGAATATATCTGTAATTTACTAGCGTACTTTAGAATAAAAAAGCAAATGTGTGGTTGGTTGCTTTGTGTTGCAGTACCGTTGTGCACTGTGTTGCTGTTATTTATTTTCAGAGTTAGTGTTAGTTGCATAAAAGTTCTTAGGCAGTGGAAGATTTAGAGCAAACTTCTCACAGAAAAAAGTTTAATCCAAAACTATACAACATGGGCAGCACGGTGGCTAAGTGGTTAGCACTTCTGCCTTATAGCACTGGAGTGATGAGTTCAATTCCCGACCATGGCCTTATCTGTGAGGAGTTTGTATGTTCTCCCCGTGTTTGTGTGATTATGCTCCGGTTTCCTCCCACAATCCAAAAACATACTGGTAGGTTAATTGTCTCATAACAAATTGACCCTAGTCTGTGTGTGTGTCTGTCTGTCTCTGTCTGTGCTAGGGAATTTAGGGCAGTCCCTGCCCCATTCCCAATGGGGCAGGGACTGATGTGAATGAGTTCTCTGTACAGCGCTGTGGAATTAGTGGCGCTATATAAATAAATGGTAATAATAAAAAAAAATAATACAAGTATGTGAAAATGTTTGGGGTACCATTGGCTTATTCTAGGAATCAGTTAGAACAAACATTGACTGTATTCTTGCCAGAGATAAGTTAATGGGCAGATTATGTGGAACCATTGGTCTTACTCCCTAATATGTCTATGTTTTTGCAAAGGTCAAATATGAAAATTCTCCATACAAATCAATTTTAAAGTAATATCCCCGATAAGGAAACTCCTCTCATTTTTCCATGCACCTCTATTAGGAAATCTAACTGTGGGCAGAGTTTGGGTGAACCCAGGTTGGGGCTTATTGTGTCCTGATTTTATTGTTCTAAATGTTGGGAGGTATGCATGTAGCACACATATAGTGGGCAGCTTTATTTTTATACTATGATTTACAGTTGAACTAAGACCCACCTCCCTCCCTAAACCTTTCCATACATTTTAAAGTCCCCCTTTCCCATGCAGAATTCCAAGATTTTGCCATTGTGCAAAATTGCCCCTTTAGCTGTAGTTACTACTAATTTTAAATGAGTCCCATAGTGTTCATCAACAAACAGAGGTATTATAACTTACTACTGCAAAGTAACAGCATGTGCTCCTTGACACCACTTTTGCTTGAGGACATTACAAAGACATTTTTCATTGTACTTATTTACGGGGAAAAACCTTTTTTTAGATTAAATGAGAAATTCACTTAAGATGGAGTTTTACCCTGGGGGTAGTGTACAGACTTTGATGTGTCTTATGCACTGCTGTTTAAACTAGAGCTCACAACTCGTGTAAATATTTCTCTGTTTAAAATGATGTTATTGTTTGGGGTAAAGTTTGCTGTATTTTCTTCTGAATATAGTAAAAAGTGGACTAAAAGCTAGTAATTGGATGTTGTTGACGTAGCCATTTTTTTATTCCATCTGGGAATTCAAACAAACACTGTTCAAGCCAGTGATTTAGTTTATCCATACAGAAGACCCAACAAAGGGAGAGGTTGGATTTTGGTCCAGAAGAGGGATAACTAGAAAGTATGAAAGATACAGAGTTGGCATATTTACATCTATCTCAGTTTTTGTCCCTTGTACATGACCCATTTTTCTTTGCATTGAGACATTCCTGTGATCATGTTATTTATGTTGTGCGCTGTATAACTCTCTAGAATTAATAGCTAACATTGTATATGGCACACAGTAAGGGTTGGTTTGGTAGATATGAGCATTTTGCAGTTTGGGAGGGAGTAAGCTTAGGTGAAAAAAGTTCTGTTATTGTGGAGGATATTTTCTTACAGATGCATTGATTATATTGCTTATATTGCTAGAGGGAACATGAAAGGCTTTGTTATTAAAATACCTTTTTCTGTTGATAATGGTTCGATAACTCATCATCCTACCATCTTGGGTCTTTGTGTTTAGGAACCCAGTTACCTAAAGCTAGCAATTATTGTGTGCTGTAAGCTTAAATCAAATGAGGACTGGATCCATCCAGTCCTCTACAATAGCACTGAATTGAGTTTCCTTATTCATTGCTTGAAGAGGACTGAATGGATTCAGACTGGCCATCCACAAGCAGGTAACAATTCCTGCTACTGCTGACTCATTTCGTTCATCAGTGAACTTTTTCAAAGCAAACTCTTTTTTTCGTCGGTGAACTTTTTCAAACTTTTTAAAAGCTTTGAAAAAGTTCACTGACGAACGAAACGTGTCAGCAGTGACAGGAATTGTTACTTGTGCATTTTCGATTGTCTAAAGGCATCTTTGTCTAATCCGGAGTAGACATCTTTTGGTATTTATACATGAAGGATCTTTGATATATGGAATTTGCAGCGAGCAGCGTCGATATCGCGATAGGAGTTCTAGTTACTATGTGTGATGTTATTGCATTAGATATGCTTAATGTTTGTAGACACTCCCTTATATGTTTAAGCTTGGATCTTTAGTGATGGTCCCTAAGACCATGGGGAATGCTGGGAAGTGGGGGTGGGGCGGGGTGCAATGTACCTAAGTCTGCAAATGGCTGAATAAAGAGCTCAGCAGTGCCCACCCATGCTTCGGTGTCCTGATGAATTGATTACAAGTAAATTAACAAAACATGGTGTCAGAAGTAGTTTTAACTGGACTGCTAGAGCTCAGAGTGTGAAAGGATCCTGCAGAAGTCTGTAAAGCTGTGACACGCAGTGTCTGAATATCTGCCTTGTGCTCTGGTCACATCAAACAGTAAATAACTATGGATAGGCTGTCTCCTCCAGCAGGCATGCTCATGTCTGGCAACTTGTCCGAAAACTGGAAAAGATTTAAACAAAGGTTTAATATATATCTTGCTGCATGTGGAGCTGATGCAATGGAGGATAAAACAAAGTTATCCATCTTCCTCCATGTGATAGGAGAGGATGTGCTGGACATTTATAACAGTTTTCAGTTTGCTGAAGGGCAGAATATGGTGCTATCTTCTATAATGCAAAAGTTTGAAGATTACTTTGTGCCAAGGAAAAATGTGACATATGAAAGATATAAGTTTTTCACCTGTGATCAGAAGTCTGGAGAAGGATTTGATCAGTATGTTACAGAACTGCAATCACTCAGCAAAACCTGTGAGTTTGGTGATTTAAAGGACTCACTGATTAGAGATCGTATTGTCTGTGGAATACCTGATAATGGACTCAGAGAAAGATTGCTGAGAGAGCAAGACCTAACACTAGACAAGGCAATGACTATGTGCAGATCTGCAGAAATGACCAAACTGCAAGCCAAACAGTTACACAAGGAATCTGATACTACTGTACATGTGGTGAAGAAAACAGAGCCAAGCAAACCACCATTCTCTAAAATGAAGCAGTCTAAAATGCAATCTAATAGGAAAATCTGCAGTAGATGTGGAAATACTCACAATCCTAAAATGTGCCCTGCTTATGGTAAAACCTGCATGAAATGTGGTGGACTTAATCACTTTGCCAAATGCTGTAGAACCAATAGTGAAACAAACAAAGTGCATGCCGTTGAACAAGCTACGTCTGAAGATTTTTTTGTGAATTGTATTGAACTTTGCAGTACAGACAAGAAAGAATGGATTGTTCCTTTAACAGTGAACGAGATTGTCATTCCCTTTAAGCTTGATACTGGTGCGCAGGTGAATTTGATATTGTTTCAAGACTATAAGACTTTTAGAGTAAAACCTAAAATTCATCCAGCCAATGTGAAAGTTACAGGCTACACTGGGGAGGAAATTCCGGTGAAAGGTACATGCCTAGTGACCCTGAGCTACAAAGGACAAAAGTTCAAAACATCTCTACTGATTGTGGATAAAGATGTACAACCGATTCTAGGATTAAGTTCATGTGAGAAGCTTAACTTGATAAAGAAAGTTTTTATGGTGACATCACAAGTAGAAGATGAATGCAAATCAGTGTTTACAGAATACAGAGACATGTTTGAAGGTTTAGGTTGTCTGCCTGGTGAGCATAAGATAAATCTAGACACGCAAGTTCCTCCAGTGATACACCCTTGTAGAAAAGTGCCATTTGCGCTGAGAGAAAAACTAAAACAGGAGTTAAACTGCATGGAAGCTTTGGGTGTGATACAGAAAGTTGATGAGCCTACTGAATGGGTGAGCTCCTTAGTAATTGTTGAAAAGAAAAATGGACAACTCAGAATATGTCTGGATCCAAGAGATTTAAATAAGGCTATTAAAAGAGAACATTTCAAACTACCAACCAGAGATGAAATCATGTCACAATTTGCGGGAGCAAAATGGTTCAGTAAATTGGATGCATCTTCAGGATTCAGGCAGATGAAGCTAGATGAAGCCAGCTCAATGCTGTGTACATTTAATACCCCAGAAGGTCGATACAGATTCCTTCGACTACCATATGGGATATTGTCTGCTCCAGAAGTATATCACAAAAGGATACACATGATTTTTGAACACATTCCAGGTGTTGAAACAATGATGGATGACATTATTGTCTGGGGATCTACAAAAGAAGAACATGATTCTAGACCGAGACAAGTAATGGAACTTATCAAGAAAGTGAATCTAAAGCTGAACAAGGACAAATGTGAATTTGGTGTGAAAACACTTACCTTAATGGGTGACGTGGTCTCGGAGGAAGGTGTGAAGCCTGACCCGAGGAAAATATCAGCCATAATAAACATGGAATGTCCTAACAACAAAGACGACGTGAGAAGATTCCTAGGAATGATTACTTACTTATGAAAGTTTATTTCTCAACTCTCCGAACAAACAGCACCTCTAAGATGGTTGTTGGACAAAAATAATGAGTGGATGTGGTCACATGAACAAGAAGAAAGTTGGCAAAACTTGAAACGGACCATCACAGAGCAACCGGTACTAAGATTCTTTGATCCTACAAAAAGAATAAGAATTTCAACAGATGCCTCGCAATTTGGCCTAGGCTCAGTGTTGTTACAAGAACATGAGGATACATGGCAACCGGTAATCTATGCATCAAGAGCATTGACAAGTGCTGAAACAAGATATGCTCAGATAGAAAAAGAACTTCTAGCAATCACATATGCATGTAAGCGATTTCATCAATTTTTGTATGGTCAAGCGTTTACAGTGGAAACTGACCACAAGCCATTGGTAGCTATCATGGCTAAATCGTTACATGACTGTCCCATGAGAATTCAACGAATGCTTATAAGACTACAGAAATATGATGTCCAATTGCTGTACTGTCCTGGTAAATACATGTACATTGCTGACACACTTTCCCGTGCTGTGGACAAAAGTGAAGGTTCCGAAAGTCTGATGGATAAAGAGATAGACGCATATGTTAATTTGATTGTAGCTTCTCTACCTGTGTCTCTTGCAAGACAAGAACAGATAAGAAAAGAAACAGAGACAGACATCACAATGAAAGTGTTACAAGACATCATTCTGAAAGAATGGCCAGCAGAAAAAAATGCGTGCCCACTGTCTATTCATGATTATTGGATGTACCGCACTGACCTTACGGTTGTCAATGGAATTATTTACAAAGGCAATAGAATTGTTATACCTGCACGACTAAGAAAAATTATGCTGTGCTAGATACATAAAGGCCACTTAGGAGAAGAGAAATGTAAACGGAGGGCGCGTGAAGTGATGTATTGGCCAAGAATGAACCAGGATATAGCACAGACAACAGCTACATGTAAACTGTGTCTTATGTACAGACCAAAGCAACAAGTCGAGCCGCTGAGTCCTCAAGCAGTGCCAGAGAGACCATACCAGAAGGTAGGCGCAGATTTGTTTGATTGTATTGGAAAAACGCACATTGTCGTGACTGATTATTATTCTAATTACCCTGAGGTGCAGACTCTACCTATAACTACTAGTAAAGCCGTAATCAGTTGCATGAAGTCAATCTTTGCAAGGCATGGTGTTCCTATGGAAGTGTTCACCGACAATGGACCTCAGTTTTCCAGCGCTGAATTTAGACAATTTGCTGAAGAGTGGGAATTTGTCCATACAACATCGAGTCCCCACTATCCACAGTCAAATGGGTTGGTGGAAAGTTCAGTAAAAACTGTAAAGAGTCTAATGAAAAAAGCACAAGACGGCAAAGAAGATTTCTACAAAAGTCTTTTAATCTACCGCAGTACACCTTTACAGAATGGACTCTCTCCTGCACAAATGCTGATGGGAAGGAGGATTAGAGCAAATCTTCCGATAAGTGATGAACTAATTAATACGCATAACTCAGCATTGGTGAGACTGAGTAAGGTACGTCAACAGGAGAAACAGAAACTGTACCATGATAGGCGAGCAAAAAGCTTATCTGATCTAAGGTGACCAAGTCCGTCTCCGAGATCATGAGAAAGGCATTTGGATGCAGAAAGGTATTGTACAAGCACAAGTAGCACCAAGATCTCATATTGTACGTACAGATCGGGGAACAGAAGTAAGAAGAAATCGGGTCGATTTAAGATCTCAACCCAACCATAGTGATGGCAACACGACTGAAGAATACCCTTCATCTGACATGTATGATGGACTTTATAATGGTGAACAAACCATGATGGAAGAAAGGTCCAACATGGTTGACAAAACACAGACTTTGTGTGAAAGACCCAAAAGAGAAATACGCAGACCTGAGAGACTCATTGAAACGTGTTAGATGATGTTCTTAATGTTATATCGTTGAATTGTTATACTGAAGGATACAGGGCTAATCTTTAAAGAAAAGAAGATGTGATGTTATTGCATTAGATATGCTTAATGTTTGTAGACACTCCCTTATATGTTTAAACTTGGATCTTTAGTGATGGTCCCTAAGACCATGGGGAATGCTGGGAAGTGGGGGTGGGGCGGGTTGCAATGTACCTAAGTCTGCAAATGGCTGAATAAAGAGCTCAGCAGTGCCCACCCATGCTTCGGTGTCCTGATGAATTGATTACAAGTAAATTAACAAAACACTATGTGGGTGGCCACCTGAATGGACACGGATATTCTAGTCTGCTGAACCAGGTGATTTATCACTTCTTATATATTTATGCCACACCTGGAGGAGGTCTTTTTAAAACATTTTTCTACCCATTTATGTATTTTCTTATAATTTATCTTTTTAGGTTGTATTCTATGTTATGTATATGTCTTTATTTTGATGTGGTTTTTTTATATGTTTATTCTGATATAACATTTAGATATTTTTATCAAGATTATCGCTCGCAGCTCTTTATTCGATTGGGTTTCTGCCATTTCTGTGTCTGGTGTTCTAGTTTTTACAACTTCTAGTGCATTCAGAGGGCTGTTTTGTTGCTCCTTGTTTATGTGGTGTTAGATTATATTATGAGATTACCATCAGCATGAAGTGTTCATGCTATACAATAACCTATGTCTGACTAGACAGGCTGATGAGAAACTATCACCATACAGTTATGCACCAACCTGCTACATACAATGTTTTATTGCACTGACTCTGTGACATCAGAATCACTGGAAAGCAGACCAAATTAGGGAAATTACAACAGCCATTATGACCCCATTTGGAACTTTGAATGCCACATCCAGCCCACTAAGCCGCATGTTATCCACATCTGCCTTACTTCAAGAACTTCTGCAGATACCCTGGTAACTACTTTTCTCCAAATAATTTCTTACATCCCCCTTATCTGCATCACTATTTGTTTCAACTAAAGAAACAGTGTTTATGTATAAAAGAGGAGAAATGCAGTGCGACGGGGTGTGGCATAAGCTGGTTTTGAGTTGCTTTTTGCATTTACAACAAAGGGTGTATATAACTACTTTTAGAATAGTGTCTTTAACTTATGTCTCTAACACATTTTTGGGATATAACAATTGAGTTTACAACCTCTGAAATACATGTGGTATTAGTGCAGAAAAAATGTCTTTGCAGTGTATGCCAATGTTGCCACCAGAGAGGTTTGGATGACTAGGGCAATATTTTTCTTTATAGTGGATCTATCTATCTATCTATCTATCTATCTATCTATCTATCTATCTATCTATCTTATTATTACTGTACAATAAGCTGCTGCTAGACTGAGGCCAATGACATGGTCTTTGAGCAGGTGTAAGGAGAAGTAGGAAAGTGAAGAATTCTTGGTAAAAAGAGAAAACTGGCTGAGTGAAGGGTGAGGCTGACATACTGCCTATGCTCAGCAACATTACATGCAAATTAGACTAAAAGTGGAACAAAAGCTAGAAAAGTTTTTAATTGTTGTAGAGGTTAAATTGTACTTTATTTCCGAAATGACAGTGAAAATAAAACAGACACTCAGAGCTTGGGATTTTAAAAAAACAAGTAAAACTACTATTTGAAATTAATATATACTGTGTATTACTGAGCTGAATATACATGATGTTTTTACTGATGTTTATACTAAATTAGTCCATTCGTACGCAGGGTCAAGACCAATGATGTCACTGGATCTCTTATAGAATACTTATAGAATCAGCATTTTCAGACGCATAAGATCCAATCAGGGCACTGTCCTAAAGATGTGGAAGGAGCTTCTTCTGTCTATACTAGAGTGCGGAAGTATTACTTTATAACAGAGCTGCAGAGGAATATCAGGTTAATATTGAATAATTTATTTTACCTTAATGATTCATATGTGAAAATTTTTGTTTTGAAGTGTAATGGACCTGAGTGGTCAAAGCATGTTCTTACATTTACATATGGGCTGTATCTACTGATGGGTCTCTTCTTCTGGACAATAGTTTTGTTTTGTGACTATGCTACCACTAGGATTAGAAGATAACAAATAAAAGAAAGTCCCCCATGACATAACAAGATATAGTTCAATAAATATCTGACTGGTAGAAAAAACATGGGTGGCGAGCAGACAGAAGGGCTTAGGGGATTACCACATGGGTGGCGAGCTGACAGCAGGACAAAATGGGTTAAGTCGTAGGAAAAACGACAGGGTCCTGAGCAGGACGTCTCCTTTTACCAGTCCCAATCAGGTTGAGGCAGGGCTGCCATCAGAAACTGTTGTGCCCAGCAGGGCTGCCACCAGAAATTTCACGGCCCAGTACAAATGTAACAGACAGGGCCCCTCTCCTTCCTTCTCTCACCCCACACTCATTGTTAAATTGTTCTCTACCCAACATTTGCCTTCCCCGATTCTCTATAGTCACCCCCTATCCCCGGTTCCATCTAACCCCTGCAGTAGTTTTCTTACCTCTCTGTGCCTTCTTGCCGTCTCCTTTCGGCTCCTCTCTATTGATAGCACTGTGATGTTATTAATTACATGACATCAGCGATACTGCAGGGAATCTCTCTGCCTTGTCAAGGCTCTCTGTCCAGGAGCCGAGCACCTGTGGGGCTGGGACTGAAGCAAATGGTGGCAGCTGTGGGGCCCCAACATCTTGGAGGTAGAGGCAGACATGCTGCAAACAAGTGGGCCCACTGTCACATCATCAATTACATGCAGAGGTCTCTCCCCACACCACATCTCACATCTCAAGAGCAGCTGCTACCTAGAAATGGCGACTGCTACCTCCATTAATTCACTGCGGATGCCTCCTCTGCAAATAATGTATTTGGGCTCAGGGCTGGTGGGGCCCCACTCTGCTGCTGGGCCCCATACTGCAGTACTCCCTGTACCCCCCTGATGGCAGCCCTGGTGCCCAGCACTAATTAATCTGGCCTTCCTCCGCATACATGCCCCCTCCCTCTTCACCATACATGCGCCCCCCTCCCTCATCACAGTACATTCTCCATCTCCCTCATCACAGTACATCATACTTACCAACTTTTGCAGCAAGCTGTCCGCGAGGGGGCTCCATCTTTGGAGGCATGACCATGTGAATTGCGCCGTTAGGCCATGCCCCAGTCAATCTTTGCCCATTTCAGCCTATCGGTGGGTGGGGGTGGGCCAGAATGACACATTAGCCCCGCCCACACCCAATTCACAAACGAGGTGAGCTTGACCCGGGATGTTGTCCTGCTCTCCCGGAAGTCCGGGAGAACTCCCAAAAATTCGGGACAGGGGTCTCCCAGACTCAGGGACCTAGACAATTCAGAGAGGTCTGTCCGGGCCCCCTAGTCTGTCTGGGCCCCTCACAGCTGTACCGGCTGTACTCCCCTGATGGCGGGGGAGGGGCACCATGTTTACCCTGCTCCACAGTCAGCACAGCAGCAAGCAGCCACAGCAGTGCACCCACATACCACAACTATGGTCTGAAGGAGTGCAGCTGAAAGGCATCACTCAAAGGGAAGAGACATTGCAGCGGATAGGACATTCCTCCCTGTTGGCCTGCGGCACATCTAGGATCAGATTGTGTACATGATTACCCCTGGGTGGAAATAGCTCTTCCATGAACATTTAATCATTTTTACATAATACAAATGAGTGGGCAGCACAGTGGCTTAGTGGTTAGCACTTCTGCCTCACAGCACTGGGGTCATGAGTTCGATTCCCAACCATGGCCTTATCTGTGTGGAGTTTGTATGTTCTCTCCGTGTTTGTGTGGGTTTCCTCCGGGTGTTCCGGATTCCTCCCACACTCGAAAAACATACTGGTAAGTTAATTGGCTGCTATTAAATTGTCCTTAGTCTTTCTTGGTCTGTGTATGTTAGGGGATATAGATTGTAAGCTCCGATGGGGCAGGGACTGATGTGAGTGAGTTCTCTGTACAATGCTGCGGAATTAGTGGCGCTATATAAATAAATAGATGACGATGATGATAAAATAACAGCATGGCCATATGGCTACATTTAAAAAATAGTGAGGAAGTGTCACCACTGTTCTTCCCGATGAGGGGGGGCCCCAGACAGTCTTAACTTTTATTGATACTCCCTGGTATAACCGCACTTGTCTCATTTCTTCCCCTTCTTTATGTTAATATGGAGCATTACGCTCCGTCTCCCATCTTGGTAGTGGTGTCCTCTGTGATATAGTAAAGACAGGAAGTGAAGCAGCCTCCAGATGTCCACATCGCTCTACTGAGCATGCCTGGAGTGGAAGTAGGGCTCTCAGCAGGTTCTTCCAGTGACAGTAGAACTGTAAAGAAGTGATAACTTGGTATGCATCCTTTTAGTGTAAACTTAATTATATATAGATTTATAAAGTGAGTGAAGGCACAAAATATATATTAGCAACCTGTTCTCTGACATTGCCCACAAAACAGGTTTATTACCATCTGCATATATTTATGTACTATAATAGTGTTAAGTACATTCACTGCATAAGCTTGTCATACTGCCTGTTTGCTACAGTCAGTATCAATTGTGAGAAACTGTATATATGTATCATCTGTTACAACTAGTTCTGAAATAAAACCAACAAATTGCTGATCTAAAAGCTTCTTGTGGTTTAACATCTACCACCAACATCGCTGACATCTATTACATATAACAGTACAAGTGCCCTGATAGTAGGTTTCATTCCAATACTTAATTCTGCACAGAGTCTGGCAGCCCTTCTTCCAGTCATGGTTCTCCTCTGGGGTGAAGGCCCTGGTTCTTCCTGCAGTGATAGGCCATCAGCATTACCGTGATATCTGCTCTTTTTATAAGATGTTTTAAATAAAAGTTTGCAGTGGCAAATTACATATGAGCAGTCACTATGGTCTGCAGCAGTTTAGTGCAGTTAACCAAGTGGGTTGTGGTCAGTGATCACTGAAAATTCCTATCCAAAGAGGTATGATTGTAGCTTTTTGAAAGTCCATACAATAACAGGACACTCTTTCTTAATGGTTGTATATGCCAGTCATTTCAGTAGTTTCCAGGAGAGGTATGCTACTTGATGCTCCTATCCATCACTTGACACTTGGCTCAGCATCGCTCCAGGTCCAAACCTGGAAGCATAAGTCTGTACTAAGAACAGTCTCCTGATATCTGTTAATGTCAGTACCAGGGCTTCAGCTAAAAGAGCCTTTAGATGATTGAAGGCTTGCTCGCACTGGGGTGACCACTTCATTTGCTTAGTAAATTTTCTTGCTGTCAAGTCTGTCTGTTTTGAATTGTAGTACTTTTCCACATAGAAAATAACTTGCATTTAGAGCATTAATTTTCTGTAATGGTGGCAGATTAAAGAGAAGATGGAACACTCCTCCCTCTGTTACACAGGAGAGGTTATAGCTCAAAAATGTTGCATGCAGCATTTTCACTATTGTGTGATAAGGAAAGTACATTTCCCCTTCACTTCAGCCTGTCCCCAACGAACAAACATTCAAAGAGACTTTAGCTACACGTCCATGAAACCTTTCATCTAGTTCTGCTTCTTGAACCTGTTTAGGGAGCTTTTACATTGATGTTGGGAAACTATGTATCTTTAATCTCAGATGTATTGTATACAGTGTATATATCTATACTATATTTTTATATGCTACTATAATGTAAACATTTTAGTTAGCATTTTGTCAGAAATAATAAACACATTTATTGGCATATAGTGTCCTATTTTATTGCTAACCACATGCTCTTTATTCAGAAAGATATGTCAAAGTGTTTGTAAAAGTTACACAAGGGTGGGTATCAGTAAATTAAAGTCATCTTAATGTGGGAAATCTATTTAACCCCTTGATTGCTAAGGGCAAGCACTCACCCTCCAAATGCACTTCAAGCTGTGAAGAGTGAGTCCTACTGGTCCTACTGTTAAGAAGATAAAAAGAAAAAGCACCTATCACTGCTCACTGTAATAGGTAGGTTTTCTGGTTTTGCTGCAAATCTATCCATGATGGCCCCGCCCCACAATGCTTTATGATGTGAATACATGCCTCTCGCACATGCCTCTTGGACCTCCCGTCCTGGATCTCCTGGAGGGGAGGCATAAAAATAAGGCAAGTAGGCTCTACTGTAGTGCTATGGACAGAATTTCAGTAGTCCTCTAGCGCTCGGGGTAAGACAACTTTCTGCTTTAGGTAAAGAGCGAGTGGTACCAGAGTCTCTACCATTTGCTATATATGAAAGGTATATTTGATTAAAAAAGGCTACACATGCAGGTGAAGTTGTCCTTCAAGAGATTCATATAGATTCATCCATAAAAGTAACAGAAATAAAGTTTCATGTTCCAAAATATTGTTGGGGTTTCACTTTCATATTATAATTTTGATAATACATTAATTTGCTTTCCTCCCATCTAGTTCATGCAGAAATGCTACAGATGAACTGTTCGGATTTCGGAGAAATCAGACAGATCTGAGATTTGGGGTTCAGAGTGAAACCGAGTCACGACTTGGTTTTGCGCGTCACTGTTGGTTCTCAAAACAAGGCAAGACGTCATTTCTGAAAAATCTTGCTGAAAAACTTGTGGGAGTTTTTATATATATATATATATATATATATATATATATATATATATATCTAATATATATAAGCCTAGCGGCGTGTGTTAGTGTGTGTGTGTGCGCGTGTGTGTGGAAAAAACTATTTTCTCAGAAAGGGCTCATCCAATTGACCTGAAATTTGGTATACTGACATTATTTGACAAAAAAATTATAATAGTGAAGTCAGTAAACTTCCATCATCCCCCCTTTTCCCCGTGGGAGGTATAGTAAAGGCTAAATTTACCAGTTGAGGGCTCAAACTCTTGATCGTGTGGGTATTTATTTACCAGAGCCTATGTTTAGTCATGGACAATTGTATGTCGCATTTTCACGAGTACGGAGAAGCAGTGATGTGAAAGTGCAGGTTATGAATACTGCCCTTCAAGGAAGACTGATTGAGCACAGCGATAAGGTGTTTAGCAGAAACGTCGTGTATCGAGAGGTTTTAGAACAGTAAGATGATGGAGATTAAGGATTTGGCGGTGAAGATAAAGGATGAGGTGATGGAGAAGAATGATGAGGTGGTGACATGTGGACAAAACCACGTTAAAAAAGGGTGCTTACGTCGGGAAGTAACGCTCTTCCCCTGAGGAGGCCTGGCCTAGCCCCAAATGCATGGCAAGAACCATTTTAACACCTTAAGTAGCTTGATTTGACTAGAATGCATGAGTATCATGCACGGGTTAACTTGTGTGTATATATATATATATATATATATATATATATATATATATATATATATATATATATATTCATAGTACAATAGATATAGAAGGACAGCGCCTTCAGGCGTATAGACAATATAGATAGCGGATCTGTGTACAATGTACAATAAGCACAGAACAGTCCAAACAATATAAAGCCAGTCAATGTCTATGTAGAACACTGCAAAGTATTCATAAAACCAGTATGCAGAATGAGGATAGAAATTCGATAATGAATATAACAAACTGAAATACCGTGCAGTATGGTAATAAGATGGTGTGCGTACCAGATTGAAATGATAAAACCGCTTATCTGTAAGGTAGCTCCTAGGTCACCCCGACGTATGGTGCTCCACCATGTCTCCCTCGGCCACAGTAATACGATAATAGATAGAGTATATTCTAATAGCAATCACAACCGCATCACCAATCTTATCCGCTCATCATTAGGAGAAAATATATGAAAAAGCCATATGGTGTAGTATTTTATAGAAAATTTAATTAGCAGATAAATTTATAAAATGCAAACTCACAATGCAGATAAAATATAAATGCTTATCTGTAAGATATACAGGCGGGATCACTGGTATGTTGTCACATCCACTGGTGGTACTTATAGATGTTCCTCAGTAGGCTCCATACAAAAGCTCAGTGTAGGATAAAATCTATAGCTCCCAGGGTATGGCAGTGCATTCCAGAATGTATGATAAGGGCCTCAACGCGTTTCGTTCAGTCAGAGAACTTCATCAGTGGGAATTGAATGTATGTGTACAGAGGTATAATTTATAGTGGTGGTGCGCGGCGCCATCTTGCGCTGACGTCGCGGAAACCCAAATGACATCACTGCGCATGTGCAGAGCGTCAGCGGGTGCCGCTAGAGTGAAACATTGTGCTCGTATAGTATTCTTCAATACATAGATGTATATGCATAAGGAAGTAGATACAAACGAAGGTATATCATATAAAATAATATAATTAGTATATAAATTATATAAATATATCTCTAGATGACACATTCAAAAATATTAAAAATATAAAAAAATATATAAGATGGCACATACAAAAATATATATAAGACCAGATGTGGAGTGATATCACAATTACAACCATATAATGTTATACAATAGATAGTAAGTATGTATGTGTATATATATATATATATATATATATATATATATATATATATATATATATATATATATATATATATACACACAGCATATAGCCCTTCCTCATTTTCTCATGTGCCATGTTAGAACAGACAGCATGTTGGAAGGATGTTAGCTGCAGTGCTCTGCTCTGAAAAAAAGTGTTCAGGGGCATAGAAAACAATAGAAAAGTTGTGATTATTGTATAGCAGTTCTGTAGGGATGAGTCAGCTAAAACAGTTTGCTGACCGATTGGTTTTAATTTCATCTGATATAGACTGAGTTAGATATCATTCTGAACTGTCTAGCATATTTAGTGGAGAAAAACAGTGTGCTTTTGCTGTATCACTATTAGCAGCATTACAAAAATTCATCAAAAACAATTAGATTTATTTATTTTAAAATTTTACGTTTTTCTAGTGAAAGTAATCTTGTGTGGTTCAGTGACATTTGTCTGAGGGTTTTTTTCTGGGCATTTTCAACATTCAGCCACCGCATGTAGAAAATTGCAGCGGCTGCAGAAAAAATGTCAACAGCTGTGCCATCAACTGAAGCACGCTGGTTAAATAAATAGATAGATGGACAGAGGCATCAATATATATTTAGACAAGTAGATGTCCAATTGTAAAGCACTATGTAATTTGCTGTCACTATATAAATAAATGTTGATAATGATAAAAGAAGGTGGCCAGCACCCATACTAAAAACTTCAAAGACAGTTCTATGCACTTCTCGATGGGCAGAGCATTCATCATTAGCCAAAAGTGGAGCTTTCAAGTACCTTGTTTTACTTGAGTTGTTGTTTAGGCTATGATTACAGTAGATGTGGGCCGTAATGCTTCCCTTGTGAATCAAACAAGGGGACTGTATTCATATGTCAGTTACCATGTATATCTACGTCCAGTTACTATGTATCTACATACTAATGTCCAGTTTGAGATTAACATGTCAATCTCAATTTGTCCTTTTGGTTAAGCTCAAGTGTAGTATCTGACCTTGATTCGGAATTCCTTAAATTGGCAGGCAGGTCTCCTTGGTTTGATGCTGGAAGGCCGGTGGTGTTTGGAGTCCAAGGTGCCTGTGTCTCAGGGATACAGGACCCGTAGGTAACATGAAAATGCAGTGGTGGTGGGCCTGGAACCCTCACCTTGCACAACCCTGGAGTAGAGGGGCTGCCTGAGACAGACTTGCAACAGAGGCGGTTCCGAAGACCCGTGTATATAAATATGGAATGTATATAAATATGGAATGTATAAATAATATATTATATATATATATATATATATATATATATATATATAATGTATATATATATATATATATATATATATATATATATAATATATAAGACAAGTGTAAGAAATATGTAAAACATACAGTTCAGATAGGCCAAACGTTGGGCATTCCACACAAGTAAGAGTGTATAGGTGACATTTACGCAGAGTTGGTTGCCAAAAACATCTATCTGGCTATAACAATGTAATTGAAAGTCCACATTCTGAGAGGGTAGAATTTGGCACCGGCAAAGAATACATGTATAGATGGAGATATGATGGCTGATGATTTATGCTATGTGATGAAGTTAGACTGGTTAAGTATTTTTGAATTGTATCAGAGAAAGTAAATGCAATGATGGCAGAGTTACAAAATCCTTCATTAAGGCGAGAGTGGACATGAGACCTCAACTACGGACAGCGGCATTAGTAGATATTTAAAAGATGATGAGAAGGCACAATGTTAAATTGTGTTTAAAGTCAAGATGCATTGTCCTAGGAATCCCATATGTTGAAAAGAACATGCACATAATTTAACAACCCAAGCACTTCAGCGAAAGGGACTGCCACTTTTGTGGCTGAAGTGCTTCATTTGTTTGGGCCCACACAAAAGCCAACATTTTGGTTGTTGAACTGGAGAATACATAGGGATGTTATCAAATGAATCATGGGCATTTGGATTACAGCGGTCACTGGTCATCTTCCTCAAAGGTGACAAATGACAATGTTATCATTGACCTCATCAAAGATGTCTACATAAATTACATTTTAATTTTAAAAAAAGAAGATACGCCAAGTAGCTAACTGTTAGGCAGCATGTGTGACACATTGGAGAGGGTCAGCAGCAATATTTTGGGCAAAATTGGTGAAAAATTTGGACAGCTGTGAAGAGAGAGATCATTAGAAAATAGACTGTAAATGACTCTTAATGCTATAAATAGTAATATAGAAGCAAAAACAGCTTAAAATCACATCATTGTACCTGTTTTTCACAATTTGGAATGAAACCTTTCATGATTTTGAGACAAAACCTGTAACAAAACCAAAACACAAAAACGTTTTAGAATCAGAATCACATCCAAATCCAAAACATGGGGGTCAGCGCACATCTCTTTTAAATAAAAATGTAGCTAAAATGATGTAGCCTTGTTGCTGTTCCTTGCAAATCTGGATAAAGATTTGGCGTTTTTAATGTATTTTTTTTTTCTCTTTGCCAAAAAGGAAAGCTAATTTTTGAATTTGGTGATTGCTAATTACGAATGTATACTGGACAGATATTTTCTTTTTAAGTTTACTGATTGTAAAAATGAAAAATGTAAAAGAAAACATTTTCACATTTATATTTACTTTAAGAGCAATGTCACATTGAACTATATCACAGCTGGATTACAGATACTGCTTGTATGAGTTTACAAGCTAATAGTGAGGGGCAGACAAATGGGGGCGATACAGAGAGGGTGAGATGGGGAAGTAGGGTTGAGTTAGGAGGAGAGCTGATGAAATGAGTTTTTAGAGCCCACTTGAAGCCTTGGAGAGAGGTAGAGAGCCTGATTGGGTGAGGGAATGAGTTCCAGGGAAGGGAGGGGAGCAGCACGGGAGAAGTATTGGAGTGCGAGGAGGTAATGAGTGAGGTGGAAAGATGGTGGTCATTGGTAGAACGGTTGGAGGGAGTGTGGAGGCAGATATAAGGAGAGAGGATTGGGTGAAGGCTTTATAGATGAGGGTAAGAAGTGTGAACTGGACTCTGCAGCAGAGAGGGAGCCATTGAAGGGATTGACACAGCGGGGAGGTGGATGTAGAATGGCAAGAAGGAAAGATTAGACGTGCAGCAACTTTGAGGATGAATTGGAGTAGGGAGACGTAGGAAGAAGGGAGACCAGTAATCAAGAGGTTGCAATAGTCCAGATGAGAGTGAATGGATGATGGTCTCATTCATATTTCCCCATTAAGAACAATGTCAGAATAAGTTATGTTACAGCTGGATTAAAGATAGTTACCATTATTTTACATGGAAGACCAATAGGTAGCTCTTATGACATCAACCTAAATCTTGTTAGTATAAAGAACTTTTTAAAATGATATGATATTTACATCTTAGAACGTCAGATGTTGTGAAGTTACTGAATGTATATTTTATTTATGATGTTTGTATAGGCTTCAGTTACAGTGCAGGTCTTGTGCCAGTAGGTGGAGCTATGATACTCAGGCATATTACCCACTTTTACATGTCTTACTGAAAATACACCTGATAGAAAGAGTGAGAATGTCACTTCAAAGTCTAACCTACAACTACTTTCAGGTACCCTAAAATGTGTAAGACTGCATTTATTTCCCAATGTCTCTGATCCTCATTTAAAAGCAAATTTTGCTCTCCTGCAGATAGTATTAATTTCACATGCAAGCTCCGTGCTTCTTGAAAGAAAATATGATCCAAAAATGGTTAATAAAGAGTTTTAAGAGGATGAGGCAAATTGACAGGAATCTTAAAATATCATAAGGATAATAAAAGCCCAGAAGGAAGGGAAACAGTGAGATTTATAATTAAGTTCAGTTACCACGCAGACAGTTTTAAGCAGATAGTAGCAAAGCATTGGCCTATTCTGCTTAGAGATGAAAAACATGAGGTATTAATACCAGAAAAACCTCTATTTGTTTTCAGGAAAAAAGGAAAGATCTTAAAAGTGAATTGGTTAAAAGTGCCATCCTCCTAAAGGAAACCAGCATAAGGGGTACATGGCTGAATGAGGGAAAAGCAGGATTGTAAACCATGTAGGATAACCAATGTCAGCAATACTACACCCACGATTGAGTTCACTTCGAATTCTAATGGGAGGAAATTCCCCATAAAAGAAAAGATCACGTGTGACAGTATCGGAGTAATTTACCTTTTGGAGTGCCCATGTGGCCTCCAATACAGTGGCCGGACCATCAGAAGTTTACAAACAAGATTAAGTGAACACTGCAGAAATATCAGAAACAGGATTGAGATTCATAGCTTATCAAACCATTATGCGCAAACACTTTATTGGGAAGATCAGGGAATCCTGGAGAAGAGGCGATTTCCTTACCCAAATATCCAGGGAGAAAGCAAAGTAGATATTCAATGTTTCTACGCTTGCCCCCAAAGGGTTAAATATACGAGACTGATTTGGGAAGTTTTTTGGGCAAATGAGAAAGACTTTTACCAATATAATTTATGTGCACATTGGTGTGTACAGACATAAAAGTCAATGTGCCATCCCATCACAATATTGTTGGGTGTTGATTGAAGTACAACATTTATTCAGTATTTAGAAGGTAAAATATTAGAGAAACACATCTCCAATGGTTTTTATAGAAACCAAGTCTACTACCACAAAAAATGTGTAAAATTATAAGATTCAAATGGAAGCATTAACTACTGGTGATACCAATGGGGGCTACCTATTTTAAAATAGAGAAGAGTTTATTCAATTTGTGATCTATTTTTGATCTGTTTGAAAACATTTGATGAACTCTTATAGCAAGAGGTGTATATTGTTATGAATGATGGCATGTTACAACTCAAAATAGAATGGACGTAACTTTACTATGAAGCAGTTACATGTGATGTATAATTAGGGTTTGGCCTCTTGTGCAGGACTTTCATTGGACTAAAACATATCCACAGTAATTGGCCAGACTCCACCAAGGGGTGGATCTAAATTGATAGGATATTGATCCAAATTATATTTAAACAAGTAGGACATGCTAACACTTTCACCCCTGAGGAAGCCAAGAACGGTGAAACGCGTTGTTAATATCAACTAATTACAAACTAATCCTATTAGTGTTCACAGAGACATTGAGCCACATTGGGTGTTCATTATTGCACTGGAACATATAGATCAGTGTTCCATGGAGTGGCAACCGAAACCTGAAGTCCACCATTTGGAACGTACGCTGTGTTTCAAGACACCAGGAAATTAACTTTGACAATGGAGAAGCGGGCTCTGACATCTAACAAATGGAGGAGAATGATAATAAACAATACCATGAGAGACAGAGACACGCTACACTACGGAAATGCCTTTACCAATTTTGACCCACATAGAATACAGCAATCTTAAGTACTTACGCAACGGATTAGTATTTGCATATAAGCCAATCAAGTATCTGCATTATATCACTGATGAGTGATTTCAGAGGACTGATAACTGTCTAGAGTACAATATATTGGAGATTACACATGCTGTTGTGATTATAATTGTAATAACATTATTTGTTCTATATGATTTTACATATTTGCAACTATTATTAACATCTGTACTAAGTAATTTAGGACTATGTACCATTCAGTAATTATAAAACCTTATTGCTGTAAGTGGTTCTCACATGGAAACAAGCTTTGTTGGCATTATGTAACATACTCATTACATACTATATTAGGCGCCAGGAAAGATTGTTGGTTTTATTGTTATATCTTTCAGACAGTATGGAAAACTGTTCTACCCATGCGTAATTTCCTATGGGAAAGGGTTTTTACTTTTTTTACTGTAAGGTATTAAGCAACAACAGCCTAAGGTTACACCAAAGGGAAGCGCTTCCTCTACTCTAGTGTTATTTACAGCTCCATGTTTTGCATAAAATCCGGACCATTTGCACAAAGATTGTGTTAGCCGGATTGACTTTGAAGGTACATTTTTACTCACCGCCACACAGATTTCCAGCTGGTCACACAGTCCACAAAACATTTTAAAGAGTATTTTTATGGGGGTAGTTCCAGGGACCAGAATGTGGGCATGTAATTTGTAATGCTTGAGTAAGACTATTAAGTGCATTAGTGTGAATAGAAATACTGGATATCTGCATATTTGAGGCTTGTGATTTACCTTTAACATGATTTACATTGTGCATTTTAAACAGATGTTTTCACCCCTACAGAAACACAAATCCATTTTTTTAAGATTTGCAAAGCCTTTCTCCCAGCATTTGTTATAGCAAAAAAGGGACACTTTATATCTGTGTACACACGCGCAGATTTGCTAGCAAGTGTGGACACAAAAATGAATCAAAGAAAAATTTCAGGTACAAATTCACATATGTTAATATGCACACCGCAAAGCATAAAAATGTACAAATTACACAGTATTTGGGGATATGGCAGCCAAGGTCATATTGAACAGTGCTATCCCACCTGTGCAAACATACACTGATACTATCACAACTGCATAGATCATTAAGCAAGATTGGTCATACCTTTTTTCTTAAGTTTTCAAGGTTAGCATCACACACCAGGCCAGTGGCG
Source organism: Mixophyes fleayi (assembly GCF_038048845.1). Taxonomy (NCBI): domain Eukaryota; kingdom Metazoa; phylum Chordata; class Amphibia; order Anura; family Limnodynastidae; genus Mixophyes; species Mixophyes fleayi. Next base: position 152,329,728 of record NC_134407.1, on the reverse strand, counting down.
GATCCAGGGGGGGGCTTGCTGCCGGCGGCTGCACACTGTGCAGGTCCGTTCAGCAGTGACAGTGTGCTGCCCGGCTGCACTGATTCTGCGGTCAAGTCCCAGATTACCTGGCCAAACCTGCACCTCGACAGTCTCGGGCGTGCATCGCCACGGGTCCTGGTCAGCGCCACCCTGTGTAGACGTGTTTTCTTCCTGCTCCCTGTAATTCTGCTCTTACCAGTTGCTATGTTCTGATCCAGCACCCCTGTTGCCAGCATCTCTGGACCTCAGCATCTACCAGCCGCAGACTATTGCACCCTGTATTGCTGTAGTGGGCTTCCATGCATTTTCAGGAATCTGCTGCTACCAGTTGTTACATTCTGATGCAGCTCCCCCGCTGCCAGCATCCCTGGATCTACCAACTGCAGGTCATTGCACCCTGTACTCCTGTCATTGTGCTCCTAGGCTGACCAGTTTCATTGTGTATCCTGCAGCACACCACTACCAAGTTATATTCTCTCCTCTGTTGTTTCTCCACTGGGTTTCACTTAGCACCTACTTAGAGAACTGCGACCTATGCCATGAAAGCAGCCAAGCACATATTCGCTTGCGGAGGACACTGCTGAAATCCTTTCGTGTTGTTAGACTCCGTGCCTCCCAGTAGGTGGCGTCAAACTAGGTAAACCCATAAACGTATCCGCTGACCGTAAAGGTGTGACAGTTAGAAAATACAAACACAACAAGAAACAAAAAGAAAACCCCAACTTTCCCCCAAGAAAAATAACAACAAAGCACTCACATTCCCAAGGAACAACAATAAGCAAGCGATGGCAAACACAAAACGGTGCAGAGGCAAAAGGAGACATTAATGAAATAGAAATGAAATGTAAAACTGTATGTAAAGTGAAATAAAAGTCACATAATAGAACCATCATATACAACATCCTGACCAAATGAGTGTGTATAATTACATGGGAAAGAGTGTGCAAATAATAAACAGGGCAAATACAGCAATAAGGAGAGAACAACCAGAACCGAGCGTCTAGGAGGGATCATCATTCGAATCCTCAGTAGTTAGAGATAGTAACGCATACCTTGACTTAATCCACCGCGACCATATCTTGTAATATATAGGCACGGAAATCCTGGCCGTGTGAATACACGGCCATCCAATTTCTAGTTGTAGTAACCTTGGCCAGGGTCAGCAAATATATTGCATACTGGGAGGACAGTCTACCCAGGAAAAGATCAAGAGAGAGCCAATATCCGAATCCCTGTCGACTTAATACACGCACCCACTTCCACCAAGAACCGCCTGACCCCCGAACAGGACCACAGGAGATGTCAAAAATCAGCCAATCCTGCACCACACTTAAGGTAGTTAGAAAATTGTCTTCTACCCAGTTTCAATAGTCTTCTAATATAGTAAACTCTGTGCAACAGATACAACTGGATCAGATGAAATTTTGGCATTACCAAGCATAGTGTTCCAATCCTTCTCATCAAGGGGATTTAAATCAACTTCCCATCTAGCTTTAAGGGCAAGCAAGTCCCCCTGTAAAATACGGGAAGAATACGGGTAGCATATAGCACATAAATCATTTTATGGGAGCTCAATCTGTGAAGGGCAGTCTTAAAGTTTGAAATGAGTAGGACCCAAACTTTTTATATTTTTCCAAGGCAAGTCCATCATTGCCTGGAGCCTTCCTATTTGGTTAAAGGAAATAGCAGCATTGATTTTCTTCAGAGTGATGAAAGCTTCTAAAAGATCCATAGCCTCCGAAGAGAGGTTAGTTTGTGCAATGTAATCACGTAGTTGGGGAGAATAAGACACCTATGAACTATATAGTTGTTCATTATACAGCTGGAACACCTCAGTAACTTTGAATGTGGGTCTTTCCTCGACCATCTAATATAGGGGTGGGGTACGTGTCCCCGGCTCTGAGTTGAGCGAAAAGGACTTACCCGACTTGATAAGGGGTAGAAGGTGGCAATGACGATAGGATGGGAACAGAGAAGCTTTGAAAAGAAGACTTTGCAAAACAATGATTAATACAGAAGCCGGCACACAGAAAGTCATGTGACTTTCTTGGACTGTACTAATATTAGGGGTGCTTAATGAGTAATGCAGGGAGTTTGAAAATGTACCAAGGAGAAGGGTTGCTGTAAAATGATTTACATTGTGCGGCTCCCTGCACTACTCATTAAACTCCCCTAATAATAGTACAGTCCGAGAAAGTCACATGACTTTCTGTGTGCCGGCTCATCATCAACATTTATTTATATAGCGTCAGCAAATTCCGTAGCGCTTTACAATTGGGAACAAACATTAATAAAACAATACTGGGTAATACATACAGACGGAGAGGTAAGAGAACCCTGCTCGCAAGCTTACAATCTATGGGACAATGGGAGTTTGAAACACAAGGGCATGTGCTACATCATATTGCACACTGGACCAGCTAGAATGCAAAGCTAAGAGGGTTGTTGTCTCGTGTTAGCTGTGTAGATGGTGGGTGATAATAGGGTAACCTAGGGAGATTAAGATGGTGGTTGAGGAATATCATAAGCTTGTCTGAAGAGGTGGGTTTTCAGAGAACACTTGAAGGTTTGAAGACTAGAAGAAAGTCTTACTGTGTGAGGGAGGGAATTCCACTAAGTGGGAGCAGCCTGAAAAAAGTCCTGTAACCGAGAATGGGAGGATGTGATGAGAGTGGAAGAGAGATGCAGATCTTGTGCAGAACGGATGTGTCAAGTAGGGAGATATTTTGAGACAAGTAAGGAAATGTATGTTGGTGCAATTTTGTATGTTAGTAGAAGAATTTTATATTGGATTCGTTGAAATACAGGCAACCAATGTAAAGACTGACAGAGTGGCTCAGCAGAGGAAGAACCAGCAGTCTGTCACACTGTCTGTACCTTTCCCTGGTGGACAGGTCCTGTTCCGGTTATCAGACTGTGGTAAATTACCCCCTTTTCCACAATATGCTCTCTCTCTCTGTATATATATATATATATGTATACATCCTTGTTTTATCTAACTATCTGGTCTGATTATGGTACGGTGGAATTTAGTTTCTCTAGTCAGGCAACTAGTTGACACAGATGGGGACGGCAACTTTATGGTGGACTCTTCTCTTACTAGCTAGACAACTATTTGTCCCTTAACTGTACACCGGATATCTTCATTACTTTATTCTGAGCCACCCATATGCCTGTTACCAGAGGATTCAGCTTGGGTCCAGAATTAAAACAGAGAGAATGCAAATAAAGAAACATTTTGCCTCTTATTATTACCTGTCTAGAAGGATCCCAGTATACATCTATGACTGGATCACTTAGAAATAACCTATTATATAAATGTATTTCACTTAGTGGCGCAGTGCGCCAATGTTTATCATTGCAAATGTATTGAGCTTTGTATTGGAAATATACCGATGCCATGTTAGAGCAAATTTGTTTCTGCAACTGTATGAAAAAAGAAAACCCCATGCTAATTAAGGCTTTTTCATATGTGAGTGACTAACACTTTTTTTAGCCTGAATACACAGCAGGGGATTGTTACCCTTTGTCCTGTCTTGTTAAAAAGATAGACAAACTACATGAATAATGCAACCAGCAAGTAATTTAGGAAATCACAGACTGATGTAAATCTTTTTAAATCCAAGAATACGGAATATATTACATCCTGACACTAAATATCTGATGTAATATCTCAAACTTTGTGGTGCCAGCTAGGAATGGTTACCCCTTGCCATCATGTGTGTCAGAAACAGTATATGAGAACTGTATTTTCTATTTTAACTGTATTATACCACCTGTATTTCTGGATGATCATTTGTACATCCAACTAGGGTGTAATGGTCCCTGTCAGGACCCCTTGAGCAAATAAACATCACTGCTTGTAGATTCTGCATGACGCCTATTGCCTGCTCTATCCTGTGACCAACTGTCACTCACCAGATTGTGAGTGCTTCTTCCCGTAGGTTTAGGAACCGTGGCCGTCCGCCATCCTGAGGGTCTGCGCATGCGCAGCCCTTTCAAAACCTTCAGTACCTGTTCCTTTAACTTAATTGGCTGATCAGGCAACACTCCCTATTTAAAGCACCTGCTGTCCATACCTCGTGGCCTGATCTTGGAGTCTCATTCCCCATGAGCCTCTGAAGGTGTTCCTGTGTTTCCTCGTGTATTCAGCGCTGCAGATTCCTGTGGTTTCCAGACCACTTCTACTCCTGTGGTTTCCAGACCACTTCAACTCTGCTGTGTTTCATCGTGACTGGTAGCTGATTCCTATCCGCTGCCTCCGTGCACTACAGTCTTCAGACCACTTCAACTCTGCTGTGTTTCACCGTGACTGTTAGCCGATTCCTATCCGCTGCCTCCGTGCACTACAGTCCTCAGACCACTTCAATCCTCCCGTGCTTCATCGTGACTGTTAGCTGATTCCTATCCGCTGCCTCCGTGCACTACAGTCCTCAGACCACTTCAACCCTCCTGTGTTTCATCGTGACTGTTTGGCTGATTCCTATCTGCTGCCTCCGTGCGCTTCAGTCTTCAGCTCATCTCAACTCTCCCGTGTTTCCTCGAGACTGCTACAACTGATTCCTATCCGCTGCTCTCCGTGCTCAACAGTTCCAGCTCAGCTCTGCTCTCCCGTGTTTCATCGTGGCTGCACCTGCTGGTTGCTATCCGCTACCTCCGTGTACCTGCAGAGTCCTGCTGGCTGCTACTCCTCAGTTCTACTCGTGTCTACAACAGCTGATCCGCTCTCCGTGCTTCTCAGGTTTCCGGCTGGTCTCTACTCACCAGTCTGCATCGGATCTGCGCCTCACTGCTTTCATCTAGTCTAGACCATCGCTACTCTTCAGGGTTCTCCAGGAGTCCAGTTCTACATACTACTGCTTCCTGAGTATTTGTTCCCCTGCTGGTCTACCTACCTGTGCGCTGCACCTACTTGATTACCGCTTCACCCTCCAGGGACTTCGCATCCTGCCGGCCTCCAGCCGTTCAGGTATCTCTGCACTCCTGTCTGACAGCCTGCTCCTGAACCACGGTATGCATACTTCTCATTGACTGTGCTGGTGTATTGCATATCTTGCTGGACTGAGTTGTTCTCCTCTGGAGTTTACTATCCGCTGAGACTATTGCCATCATTGACTGTGTTATCTTTTGCCCGGATAGTTTCTGTGACTTTGTATTATTGCAGTGCTGTTCAGTCATTACTATATTGTGCATGTCATTGTGGATCAAGTTCAAGGTGCCCGTGTATCCTCTGTATTGCAGTCTCTCCCCGTGCTCCTCCTCACATATATATTCAGTGGTACAACTTGCTAGAGGCAGACCACTGATCCCTGTTTCCTGTGTCACCTGTTCCAGTATCCTCTCACATAGCAGTGGTACAACTTGCTAACGCAGACCACTGACTCCCCGGATACCTCCACTTGGATTCCATTCCTTCACCCAGACAGCGGTACAACTTGCTAACCGCAGACCGCTGACTCTCATCACCTCCTCGTTTCTGTTGGACATTCCTCCTCACTATAGCAGTGGTACAACTTGCTACCGCAGACCACTGACTACCCTCACGTGTCCTTTGTCCATACAGTTCCTCGTGTATTACTACATATATATTACCAGTGCTGCTAGTCATAGACTTTCCTGAGCATCTCTATCATCTGCTGTCTCCTGTTCCGTGATCACCCTGCTACCAGAGTACCATATTACCACCTATACTGCTCTGGTAAGCTTATCACCTGGTGATCCCTGGGTAAAGACTCCTAGTGCCCGTGACAGTAAGATCAGGCCATGACAGACCCAGATACGGAACCTACAGCCAAAGAGATGCTGCGGCATCTGGTTACCCGTATTGAGCAACAGGAAGTTCGCCAACGGCATTTACTGCGGTGTTACCAGGCGTTAGCCTCCCAAAGAACGTCTGTGCAAGATGCCACAACTACTGTTGATGCTCCTGTGCCTTCCTCCGTTTCCCCAGTGCCATCCCAGGTGTTTACGGCTTCCACGCTTCACCTGCCTACTCCGTCAAAATACGATGGAGACCCCAAAACTTGTAGGGGTTTTCTTACTCAATGCTCAGTTCATTTTGAGCTCCAACCTCAAAATTTTTCTATCCATCGTTCCAGAGTGGCCTATCTTATTTCATTGTTTTCTGGACAAGCTCTCGCATGGGCTTCCCCTCTGTGGGAAAGAAACGATCCATTGTTACAGGATAGTGCCGAATTTATTTCCACGTTCCGAAGTGTATTCGATGAACCAGGTCGTGTTATTTCCGCTGCATCCAGCATTCTCCGTCTTCGCCAAGGATCTCGCACTGTGGCTCAGTACGTCATTCGATTTCGGATATTAGCCTCTGAACTTCAGTGGAACGCCGAGGCACTGATCGCCGCCTTCTGGCAGGGGCTTTCCGATAAAATTAAAAACGCACTGACCTCACAAGAAGTACCCTCCTCTTTGGATGATTTGATTTCCCTTTGCCTTCGTGTAGACATGAGGTTTCGTGAGAATGATTCCGAAAAAGTAACTTCGGTTAAAACACCTCTTCTCTCAAATCCTCAATTTCACCCAGCTTCATCTCCGGTGATACCCATGGAGATAGGTCGCTCCAAATTAACTTTAGAGGAGAGGGACCGAAGAATAAAGAATAGACTTTGTATCTATTGTGCTGATTCTACGCATATGCTCAATTCTTGTCCCAGGAAATGCCGGGCTCTAACCAATACTGGGGAGATAAGGTTAGGGTCCCTGGAGTCCTCTCCATCTTCTACGAAACTAAAAGTCTGCGCTTTTGATGTTACGATTTCCTTTGCTACCAAATCCTTTGAGTCTCAGGCACTGATTGATTCTGGAGCAGCAGGAAATTTCATTTCTAAATCCCTAGTGAATCAATGGTCCCTACCAGTGATTACTTTGAAAACACCGATTACTGTGACTGCTATAGATGGATCACGTCTCATCAATGGTCTCATCACCCAGAGTACGTCTGCAGTAACGCTTCAGATTGGTGTGCTACACCATGAAGAGATTTCGTTTTTAATTCTTCCTGTTACGACAAGTCCGATTGTCTTAGGCCTTCCATGGCTTCAATGTCATTCTCCCCAGATTGACTGGCGCACTTCTCAAGTTACGTCTTGGGGAGCTGAATGTCATCATCATTGTCTCTCTCAAGTGGTTTCATTCAAAAGACAGCATTCGTCTATTCCACCAGGTCCTCCTCCACAGGATCCTTCATCTACGGATCTGTGCGATAAGGTTCAGTCTGAACGCCTTCCTCCTCATCGGGCGTTCGTGACGTCATCGGACGTTGAAGATGGATCTCAGGAGTCATCTTCAAAAAGTCAAGTGCTGGTGGTTCACGGTCACCATCCGTCTTTTCCGGAATTTCCTGCCCTCCCTCCCACCCAAGTTCCTGCTGTAGAGACTGTTTGTCAGACCTTCAAAAATATCTGGTCTCAGGTCAAAACCTGTTTAAAGAAGACATCTGCCAAATATAAGTCTTTCGCAGATAAGAAGAGGCGGGCTATTCCACCACTAAAAATTGGAGATCGTGTCTGGTTATCTACCAAAAATATTCGTTTGAAGGTCCCATCTATGAAATTCGCTCCTCGTTTTATTGGTCCATATAGGATCATTCAAGTGATAAATCCAGTTTGTTTCAAACTTCTACTTCCTAAGAACCTTCGTATTTCCAATGCCTTCCATGTGTCCTTGCTCAAACCTCTCATCATCAACCGTTTCTCGGCTCCTCCTTCAGCACCTCAGCCAGTTCAAGTTCATCAGGAGGAAGATTTCGAGATTACTCACGTATTGGACGCAAAAATTTCGCGAGGAGTTCTCCGTTTCCTCGTTCATTGGAAGGGCTTTGGTCCTGAGGAGCGTTCATGGATCAAAGCTGAAGATCTCAACGCCCCAGCTCTTCTTAAGAAGTTTTATTCCAAAAATCCGGACAAGCCCGGTTCCCGGCGTTCTGTGCCCACCTTTAAAAGGGGGGGTACTGTCACTCACCAGATTGTGAGTGCTTCTTCCCGTAGGTTTAGGAACCGTGGCCGTCCGCCATCCTGAGGGTCTGCGCATGCGCAGCCCTTTCAAAACCTTCAGTACCTGTTCCTTTAACTTAATTGGCTGATCAGGCAACACTCCCTATATTAAGCACCTGTGGTCAATACCACGTTGCCTGATCTTGGAGTCTCATTCCCCATGAGCCTCTGAAGGTGTTCCTGTGTTTCCTCGTGTATTCAGCGCTGCTGATTCCTGTGGTTTCCAGACCACTTCTACTCCTGTGGTTTCCAGACCACTTCAACTCTGCTGTGTTTCATCGTGACTGTTAGCTGATTCCTATCCGCTGCCTCCGTGCACTACAGTCTTCAGACCACTTCAACTCTGCTGTGTTTCATCGTGACTGTTAGCTGATTCCTATCCGCTGCCTCCATGCACTACAGTCCTCAGACCACTTCAATCCTCCCGTGCTTCACCGTGACTGTTAGCTGATTCCTATCCGCTGCCTCCGTGCACTACAGTCCTCAGACCACTTCAACCCTCCTGTGTTTCATCGTGACTGTTTGGCTGATTCCTATCTGCTGCCTCCGTGCGCTTCAGTCTTCAGCTCATCTTAACTCTCCCGTGTTTCCTCGAGACTGCTACAACTGATTCCTATCCGCTGCTCTCCGTGCTCAACAGTTCCAGCTCAGCTCTGCTCTCCCGTGTTTCATCGTGGCTGCACCTGCTGGTTGCTATCCGCTACCTCCGTGTACCTGCAGAGTCCTGCTGGCTGCTACTCCTCAGTTCTACTCGTGTCTACAACAGCTGATCCGCTCTCCGTGCTTCTCAGGTTTCCGGCTGGTCTCTACTCACCAGTCTGCATCGGATCTGCGCCTCACTGCTTTCATCTCGTCTAGACCATCGCTACTCTTTAGGGTTCTCCAGGAGTCCAGTTCTACATACTACTGCTTCCTGAGTATTTGTTCCCCTGCTGGTCTACCTACCTGTGCGCTGCACCTACTTGATTACCGCTTCACCCTCCAGGGACTTCGCATCCTGCCGGCCTCCAGCCGTTCAGGTATCTCTGCACTCCTGTCTGACAGCCTGCTCCTGAACCACGGTATGCATACTTCTCATTGACTGTGCTGGTGTATTGCATATCTTGCTGGACTGAGTTGTTCTCCTCTGGAGTTTACTATCCGCTGAGACTATTGCCATCATTGACTGTGTTATCTTTTGCCCGGATAGTTTCTGTGACTTTGTATTATTGCAGTGCTGTTCAGTCATTACTATATTGTGCATGTCATTGTGGATCAAGTTCAAGGTGCCCGTGTATCCTCTGTATTGCAGTCTCTCCCCGTGCTCCTCCTCACATATATATTCAGTGGTACAACTTGCTAGAGGCAGACCACTGATCCCTGTTTCCTGTGTCACCTGTTCCAGTATCCTCTCACATAGCAGTGGTACAACTTGCTAACGCAGACCACTGACTCCCCGGATACCTCCACTTGGATTCCATTCCTTCACCCAGACAGCGGTACAACTTGCTAACCGCAGACCGCTGACTCTCATCACCTCCTCGTTTCTGTTGGACATTCCTCCTCACTATAGCAGTGGTACAACTTGCTACCGCAGACCACTGACTACCCTCACGTGTCCTTTGTCCATACAGTTCCTCGTGTATTACTACATATATATTACCAGTGCTGCTAGTCATAGACTTTCCTGAGCATCTCTATCATCTGCTGTCTCCTGTTCCGTGATCACCCTGCTACCAGAGTACCATATTACCACCTATACTGCTCTGGTAAGCTTATCACCTGGTGATCCCTAGGTAAAGACTCCTAGTGCCCGTGACACCAACAGATAAGAGCTTACACTCTAATCTGTTCCCCAAGTGCCCTGTGTTGAACACAGCATCTGTATATCAACGCTCTGCCTGCTACCCAGCAGTCCTGATCCGTAGTAAGCGGTCAGGAGGTACCAGTTAGCCCACAGCAAAGAGGCACTGCTGCTACCCAGAATCAAGCGGTTCTAGGCGCCGTTGAAGAAAACTAGTGGTGGCAGCCATATCCTCTACAACTATTGTGCAGTTGGCATTCATTCGCAAGGTGACGAGTGTCTGGTGGCAGGTGACACCAGTAGGAGTGGTCAGTAACAGTCGGATACTGATGGTGAGAACGACACCCAGATAAACTGTGCAGGAAGAACATCCCTTCATCCTTCTTACCCCAACAGACCGTGTGGTGAAGTAAGGCCATCCGGTTACATCATTCTTCAACCTTGCCATTCTAGAACAACGAATAATAGCCTGAGCTAAGTCAATGGTTCATTTGATGGGTGATGTAGAAAAGTCTATAAGAACAAAAGCATATTTTACAAAATTATGTTAGCTAGAACATGATTAAACTTGTAAATTTATATGCACATATTCAAACTCTATCTACACTCTCATACTAATTCTCTGTTTCATACATCCACTACTATTCTGTGCCCAAAATTACCACAGTGAATTGTATGATGACCTTAGGACTGACCTGGTTAAAACCCTAATGGCTGCTGTAACTTCATTTCTGCAGTCATGTAATCTCCCTACTATATCTTGAGAAGAAAAGCCCTTGCTGTCTTGAGAGCTGATGCGTAATTGAGATTATTTAAGGTTCCTGCCCTTCTAAAGCTCCTGGCCCTCATGGGTTCGCAGATTATTTTAAAATATTTGCCACTGTCCTTGTGCCACATCTAAGTAGTTTGCTAATGCATGCCCAGGGCCGGATGGAGCTGCAGCCTCAGGCCTCCCTTTGCTGATAGGCCCAAGGACAGATTGGCACCAGCCACTAATAGGCTCGACACCGGTCCGGAACTGACTGATAGGCTGGTCCCTTCCCTGGGACCAGACACTGTACTGTCAGGGTTGCGGAGAGGCTGAGTAGGCGAGTACTCAGTACCTGGGGCTGAGGGTCTGCGCTTGAGCCTTTCCTTTTATTTTACTAGTCTTTTTTTCGGTTTTATTGTCACATGCGATGGGGTGGGAAGCTGGGGGCTGATGTTGTTGTCTGCCATCCGTTAAGGTCATGTGTGTCGATGAATTCTTCGACCACGGAGCTTATGCGATGATGTCAGCATATCGCAAGACAGTCAGGGACTATGACTGTCTACTCTAGTCTGCTGTGTGCCAATCATTGTCACTCTTGGAGCCAACCCACCCTAGTGACCTGCCTGTCACAGGTATAGAATTATTGGCTTATTTAAATTGGCTTATTTTATTTTTAAATATTATGGTACTTTTGTTAAAAAAAAGAGTGAAGCAGTAGGTTATTGTCTTTACAAAGGTGTGCGTGAGATAAATTATTCATAGGTTAAAATAGTTTCAGTGTCATATACTAAAGTATTTAAAATGCTGTGTAAATTAATATATAGTATACCTCATAGAATAGGTTAGTTTTTCTGCAACTGGTGCACACATTAACAAATTATTGATTTTAATATAAGAAACTTGAGATACAGAGAAAAAAAAGTTCAATGCATCTTCAAAGTAATTTACCAAGCATGTGATAAAAGGTGTAAACTTTTGTCCTGACTGCCAAGGAAGTATGTTGCGCTCTGGTGAGCAGGTGCTGCATGCTCCTTACAATGGTTCATATGGCAGTGCAGGCTATTTTTGTAGGGGGTGACCTAATAATTCTCATGCACTAGAGATGCCCAAAAAAATATGTATCCACGTGCCCACAATCCCTTTGATAGTACGATGCTGCACATTGGCATTGCATTAATGTATGTCATATAGGGGTCACTAAGCAGTTGCTGTACCAGGGCCCAAAATTCCCCTTGGCAGCATTGTGTACTGTATGCAACCGTCAGGACCCCTTGAATTTTCAACTCTAGGCCAATGTGGATCTAATGTGGCCCTGTGCATGCCTATAAGAAGGCTCCCTCTAATATGCTTTAGACCAACATTGTAATCATAAAAACACTGGTACAGATAACCCCACCAAAGTATGGACCAATTTCATTGAGTAATACAGACATTGGCATGAGAGCTAAAATCTGGGTCATTCAAATTAATCTAGTACTTCTATCACTCATACATCTGCACTAAACTATTTATTCCACTCTGCAGCACTGCTGATAACATGTAAATCTTGACTCTTCAGCTAAGGTTCATGCTTGTGGCTTTTTCTCTTTACTTCACTCCAATAAAAATGGCACAAGACAAGGTTGTCTACTTTCCACCCTTCCCCTTTGCTCTGTATCCAAAGCCTTTTGTTCAGAAGCCTTTTGATCAGAAGACTTTAAATTTGCATTATTTGCAGATGACCCCCTTTTCAGACTATTTTTTACCAATATATTGATCAGTTAAGTGAGATTTAATTAATCTCCACAAATTTGAAGCCCTATTATCTCTCTTGCTCAACATCTAGATAAACTATTACAGTTGAAGTTGAGATAGTGACTGACGGAGGTGGGATATGGAGGCACGGGAAGATTCATCTGGCCAGAACCGTAATCAGCATATCCTGGCTGCCCCAGTTGGCGCTCCTGTTGCTGGGTTTGCATGCAGTTCTTCTGCCTTCCCTGTGGACTCTGGTCTATTTATTTTGGATACCGGCGATTGTAGATGCTTCACGTGACAGCCGGCAACATGGACTTGTGAAAGAGCGTGTGTGGCCACACTTATTACATCATAGTACCTGGATAAACATTCGGCCGTGTACAACCATCTCGCCTCTGCTGTAGTTCCACCGCTCACTTTCAAGCCGACTTCCATGATCAAATAGGGGAGAGGCATAACAGCAACTTGCCGTCTATTACTACACTCAGGCCACCCCTGTGTAGCACAACCGGCCAACAATCCAGCCGGCAGTTGGGACGCTACAGTAGAGGCGCGCTTGACCACAGCCTGGCAAGTATATACATCGCCACACCCCTCCAGAATTGGTGACACAGGAACATTTGGCATACAGCCTTCATGAGAAATTCAGGGCAACATTAATAGCTTTTAGACACTGACTATTATCCCTATAAAGCAATTTCTCTTGATCACTATGGTGACAAAAAGCCATATTGCGATCTCTATCAAGTCTAAGACGCCTCCTCAATTACACTTCTGGAGGCACCCTCTTTGTACCTATTACCAAACTTTTGTATGCAACATCTTTGCATAACAATACTGCTACTTTCACTATAACACTAATTGACTAGCCTTAAGTGCACTCTTGACAATTGCTATCTATGAGGATTAGTATCTCTTCCTGTAACATTGAATTAGCAATACTGTGACTGGCTGCTTTGCCTGGAACTCTGCAGGGTTACTAAACACCTGTTAATAGACTTGTCAAGGGCCAGCCACCTCCACACACAGTGTCCCTGGAGCTGCATTACATTGTTCGAGCCTTCTCTGCTTCATTTTTCAGCAGTTAATCTGCCTATCTGACATATTGTGCACTGACTCTGTGAAGAACTATACATAACGGAGAGGACACTGAATTTCTAACAAGGCTGCTGCCACCTGCTGGTCACTCAGTGAACCTCATCTTATATCTTTCAGATCAAAGTTGGTCAGAGTTTGCCATCTAGTGGCTATTTAGCATATTGCTTCTCACAGTCACTCAATTATTTTGATCATAACTGAGTACTGCTTGCTGACTGACATTAAAACAACAATATTCATGTTTGTAACGTATTGGAAAATATTTCACCATCTGAGATTCAACCATTCCTTAATGGCCTCTTCATGCACATACTCCCAGACCTGTCAGACTCCAACTGCATGATGGATTACGAATACCGTGCCCTCAGGGCCAGACCAGCTGCAGACCAACCTCCACGTGATATTATTGTTTGCTTCCATTACTACGACACCAAAAGATTGTAGCCTAGCATCTACAAGGAAATCTTCCTCAATATCCTTTAGAGACATGGACATAGAGCTATTTCAAGACCTTGCCCCCTCCACTATTCAGAAAAGAAGAGCTCTTCAACCTGTCACCAGGATTTTACGCCAGCACAATATTCGCTACCGCTGGGGATTTCCCTTTCAACTTCAAACATAACTCATTACGTCAAAATCCTAGACCAAGGCCAAGAAATCCTAGCCAAGCTTGATATTCTCCCTGATTCCATCTCACTCCCCAACTCCACGCCAAGGCAAGGTCGTTCGCCACCTTCAGCTCCTGAGTGGTCTAAAGTTTCCAGGCGTCAAGCTCGAGACACTTCTCCAACCTGATTTGCTCAAATATCCTCACATACCTTCCTTCCTAATTTCACTTGTCCTGAAGTTCCTATGACAGACAGTTTGACTCTGCAGAGATGACTTTGCTCGCCACTGTCTGCTAGCTTCAGTTGTTTTATGTATTCCTTTTTGCATTTCATGATGGATATCGGTTTTGGAACATCCTTTTGCCTTAAATTACAACCAACTGGATGTTCCGTTTCCAAACGTCCCGAAACCATCAGAACAGAACCTCTAGTTCCTGGTTATAAATTCTGGGTGACTGTTATTATGTTGTTTATATACTTTTAACAAAAGTTTTCTTGTTCTTTATCACTGCATTGATGTTTTACATATCTCTACATATGTCACCCCTCATCTTCCCTCTTATCCCCTCCCCCTTCCCTCCAGCATCCTCCCTCCCTTCCACCCCTTCACCTCCCCCCCCCCCCCCCCCCGCTGCACAACTTTTTACGCATCTGGATGACTTCCTGTTTTAATTTGCTCTCTAATTGCTACCTCCAGCATACTTGATGGGGCCAATGGCTCAGGTAGCATTCATGTATAGATTGTTGCTTAGCCTTACAATGTTTACATGTGTTAAATCTGGATCAATTGAGCTACTCTCTTCTTTCTCTTTCTCTTCTTTCTCATTCTTTGTGGCTTTCTTTCTCCTCCTCCTTCCTCCTCCTTTCCCCTTCTACTTCTCCTCCATCTAAACATCTTTGGACTAATCGTATTTATCATTACAGTACTCAGATGTCTTCTTTAGTAGCGTCTATCCCACCTCAACCTTTATGGCCTTGAAACTCCTCTCCATCAACGTTAGCGGCCTCAACTTCCCTTGCATGAGCACAATAGTCCTGGGAGCCTGCAGAAGGGAAAAAGCGGACAAGGCAACTTAGAAATAGGTTGGGTTAAATCTGTCTGGAATACATTAAGAACATTTGAATGTTGATGGGTATACCAGCTTGTAGCCTATCAGAGCATTAGTATGTTGGCAGAGGTGGACAAACCTGTAGCCAATCAGAGTAGTAGAATGACCACAGGGTTACACAAACTTATAGTAAATCAAATTATTAATATCTTCGCAATAGTGGAACATCCTCTGATCAATCACAGCCTTAGAATATTTTCAGAGCTGGACCAACATGTAGCCAATCAAATCATTGCAATATTCAGAGGACTAAATCATCCTGTAGCCTTTCAGTCAATTAGAATCTCCACAAGACTAGACCCAACATGGAGAAATTAAGAAAAGGAAAAATCGGGAGCCCTTACCGTGGTTTGTACTTAAGACAAGGCACACAATTGGATCCTGCTTGTTCTATTTTAGTATGGTTGAAACATGTCAAAACACTTAAAATAGTACAATAAAATAGTACAATGACAACCAGTGGTGATGGGCTATATTTTTCCGATTCATGTAAATGGGCCATTCATTGCAATAGTGTTATGAGCTACATGTAGAACCCCAAGTTAAATGAATGGATCTGCACAAGACTGGTAACTATTTATATTTACATTGTATTACTTTTTTATTAGTATAATGGAACAGGGCCTTATGGTTGCCCCTCCTGCTGTCCCAATATGCCACATTATGTCAGTACCAACATACCAGAGAAGAACCCCATCACTTTCAGCTCAGGGTTGGTAGCCTTTAAAGGGCAGACTTGTTTTGTTGCCTCTCCCCTCTGTGGAGTCTCCAGCCTGTGCTGACCTTGGCTGGTTCTACTATTGGGCTATTTATGTATGCTGAACATGTAAGACTACATCATATGTAAGATGAATGTATGGGTTTTTTTTGTATAATATGCTGGTCAGATATGGCATTATTTTATTTGCCATACTAGTGATATATTTCTTAAATTGTGCTGCAGGTGTACAGTGTTGGGGGGGATTATTTTTAAGCTTTGCCTTTAGGGCCACTGTATTTAGTACTTGTTGTGATTTTTGACATTAAATATAAGGGAAGGCACGATCTCCTTGCCCTTATGTGTAACATTATAGAAAAAAGTTTACAAAAAACACTGTTTTTTTTATTAAAATCAGAAAAGTGAGAGGGATGTGCCATACATAAAGCATCATTCTCCATTTGCTCTGGAGAAGAATCCAAAATCCTAGTAAATCTAGAGATTTCCAATCAAGCTTATGATGCCTGGATTGCTCTGGCTACTTTAAAAAAAAAAAAAAAAATTGGCAATGCTTTAGGAAACCAATTGCTAACTAAGCCCACTGCCAATTCCCACCTTCCCAGCACATGTACTCCCTGGCTTTAATAAGCCAAAATAAAGAAGCCTCCCTACAACAGTGCTTACAGCTTCAGATGGGGTCCTCGTCCACTCTAACTGGACAAGTCTAGTGCCTCCCAAGAAGCCATTTACCAGAGGGGACTAGTGAAAAAGAAGAAGGTACACTTCTTAAAATTAATGAAATGTGTACAAGTGAATAAAATTGTTTAAAAAAGTGCAGCCAGGACAATCAAGACCACTGTGTATGTGAACATGCTCAGCGAACCAAGAACCTCTCAGCTCTTCTTGATTCTGGTGCTGCTGGAAACCTCATTACTGCCACAGTGGTTCAAGATTTGCTGCTACTCACAAAGCCATTACTCCAACCTTTCTACATCATGGTAGTGGATGGAAGTCGCATCTCTGATAGTATTATCACCCACCAGACTTACCCTCTCAGGATTAGAGTGGGGGTTCTGCACTCAGAATTGCTTAAGCTTCTCATAATTTCCAAAGCTTCTCATTCCTTAGTTCAGGGTTTACCTTGGCTCCAGTTATATAATCCCTAGATTGATTGAACTCACCTGGTTTCTTTTTTGTCAAGAAAAAAGATGTCAGTCTCCGCCCCTGCATTGACTATAGAGGTTTGAACAATATCCCCATTAAAAATCGTTATCCATTGTCCCTCATCACGGAACTGTTTTATCATGTCAGAGGTGCCACCATCTCTATCAAACTAGATTTGAGAGGGGCTTATAACTTAATCAGAATTTGTGAAGGGGACGAATGGAAGACAGCTATTAACACCCGTGACGGGCACAATGAGTACCATGTCATGCAATTTGGACTGAGTAATGCCCCAGCAGTATTCCAGCATAATATCAATTACATTTTCTGTGACCTCCTCTACAAAACAGTTGTTGTCTACTTGGATAAAATTCTTACCGTTCTCCAACAATCTGGAATCACATCGTGCCCACGTCAAGGAGGTTCTTTTTAGACTCCGTACCAACCATCCATCTCCTTTTTAGGTTACATTATTTCTGGTACTGACTTACAGATGGACCCAGAGAAGCTCAAGGTGATTCTCAACTGGCCTCTTCCAACTACTCTCAAGGCGGTCCAACGCTTTATGGGTTTTGCAAACTATTACAGGAAATTCAATAGAAATTTCTCCACTCATGTGGCTTTAATCACAGCCCTTACCAGAAAGGGGTCTGATCCCTCCAATTGGTCTGAAGAAGCTAAAGCAGCTTTCCATTGCATCAAACAACTTTTCATTTCTCCTCCAGTTCTTTGTCAGCCTGACATGTCCAGACGTTTTATCCTGGAAGTGGATGCCTCTGCAGAAGGTGTAGGCACTGCTTTATCCTAGTGTTTTGAAGATGGATATCTTCAGACCTGTGGCTGTTGTTCTCACAAATTTCTGCCGCCCAGAAAAACTACTCAATAGGAGATCAGGATTTATTAGACATTAAGTTGGCTTTGGAGGAATGGATACATTTGTTGGAAGGTGCTAAATATCCCATCTCTGTTGTCACAGATCATAGAAACTTTCTGTTTCTAATGTCAGGCCATTGTGTCAATCCAAGACAAGCTAGATGGGCCTTGTATTTTTCCAGGTTTGACTTCTGGGTAATCTACCAGCCAGGATCCCAGAATTGTAAGGCCAATGCACTTTCTATGGTTCAAGATGACGATCTTTGTCTCACAAAAAAAAGTCCCATCATCGATCCTGTGTCCTTTTCTACCACCATTATTGTTCCTACCCCGCCTCTGGGGAAAATTTTCATAGCTCCAGTACTTTGTTAGAAATTCTCCAGATATTCAGGAGTGCTATAGACTCTCAAATTTGTTTAAAGATACTATTGGTGGCCTACTCTCAAACAGGACATCCAGGATTTCATTGCTTCCTGTTCCAGGTGTGCCCAGCATAAAATATCTTCTCAGACACCTGTCGACCAAGTTCAACCATTTTCTATTCCTCACCAACCCTGGACTCATCTGCGTATGTACTTCATTACAGATCTACCAGTCTCTAATAGGTGCAACACCATCTGGGTTGTAGTTGACAGGTTCTCCAAGATGGCTCATTTTATTCTTCTCACTGGACTACACTCCGCTTCAAAACTGGCTCAACTGTTTATTCAGGAGATTTTCAGACTCCATGGCTTGCAAACAAATGGTCAAACTGAAAGGGTGAATCAGGACTTAAAAACTTTTCTTTGCATATTTGTCTCATCTTCACAAGACAACAGGAAAGAAATTTTACCCTGGGCAGAATTCTCCCACAGTACTGTGTGATAATGACATCTCTCCAGGCATGTGCTTAAAAAGGTGCATGTCCAAATACCTACAAGAGCCTGCAAAACACATATACAGAGATAAATACAGAAATGTGCGTGCACCTAGGCCTACTTGAACCTGTACATTTATGCTATAACTATGAGGTGTATCAAAATATTATATGTTTATTGAATGTCCTCCAGTGCCCTGTTAAGTTGTGTAGAAGTATGTCCCTTTAAGCAGTGGAGATAGGGGAGGGAAATAATGATTTCAGGTATAAAACATTCAATCCTGGCAACCGACTTTTGTTATAAATCAGGCTGTGCTATTATTAGTTTGCAATTTTAAATAGAATAGAGTTTTTATATATAAAGCTTCAGCACACGGACAATTTTAATAACTTGTTTTTAAGCAGAAAAGAACGTAACAAATGTATTTAGTTCCTGCGGAGGGTAGTATAGAAGAAACACCCATGGTCCTTTGCTACCAGAGCCTCAAATTTAAGATTGAGTGGATTTTGTCCTATTAGAGCGTAATAATAGGTCATGACCACCAGATGTTGACTCGGGTGACCCTGTGGCCACAATTTCTCCAACTGTTGGAGAAAACAATCTCCCAAGCCTCTCCGGGGTGTAATACCACATAGAGTATACTTTGTAGGAGGTTTCCTTGACCTTGTTTGAGATTGAACTGTTAGCGATTCCCAGTTTAATTTCCTCCAAAGCCTCTTCATCCGTCCTATGACCGTCCTATGATAATTTTACATAGGTACAGCATTAATCAGAATGCTAGAAATTTGTGATCTCATTCCTGTGCATGTAGGGTGCTTCTGCAGAGGAGTTCAGAAGGGGTGAGATCTTTGAGAGTTATGTTGAGGAGTCCTCCTCTAGCTATAGATTTATATTGTGCATCAAAGTAGGCTTTAAAAGGTATGATAGTATTACTGGGAGTGATGCTCCTTAAGTGTGCCTGCTAAGCAGATGTTCAGTTGAAGTATTTAGGAGCTCACTGTGCTGAGGCTGTACCCTGGGCAGTGTTAGTATTAGGTGCCCACTGATCAGCTTGTCGGCATGAGTGTAAGAGATGGCTGCCGCACGTTTTGCAGTATTAATATCTATAGAGGGGCACACTGAGGTGCACTGCCCCAGAAGATCAGATTGGCACAGGACCCACTTCACTGACAGAGGACACTCCTGGCTGCTTGTGCAGGTCAGTGGATGCAGACCAATATAAAGTGGTTTACGTGAGGTCCTGAGAGCAGTCAGGAGTATTGAAGTTGATCTCTGCTTGTCACAGATCTCAGACACCCTCCGGGAAGCAGGGATGTTGGATTGCTGGAGGTGCTGAGGATTCCCAGATTGTCAAAGCCTCGGAGCAGATAGCGGGCACCAGAGGAGTGACAGCTCAGGGAGACAGACCTCCAGATAGCTTGCAAGTCTGTGAAGATCTTGGTATAAGTTTTAAGCCCTTTGGAGACAGTGCCACTGAGCCATTTAGCAACATTTGAATAAAATGCACCCCACGCGTTTCTTTTTAAACTATTTTTTACACTGTATAGAGCTGTCAGGCAACAGGATTTAAACTACACCCTTGACAGGTGCAGGAATTAAGGCTGAAACCACCGCACTTCTCAGTGCAATGGAAGATGACTTGGCCATTCCCTGCACAGGAACACCCTTAATGTACATTGCCTAAATGAATTCGCCCCTTCCCCACCCCATTCACTCCCCTAAATTGTACGATGTAGTAAGCCTTTTTTTTAATCTGTTCTTTGCATGCGCAGAACAAATTTTGCAGAGGATATGCCCACAAAACACAGATACATGTCTTAATGACCCATCCCTTAGAGAGAGGTTCTCTAATGTATTAGTTAGAGCTGAAGAAGCCAGGGTTTATGTTGTTTTATTTTTTTTTCATATTAAATAAATAAAACTAGCTGAGGCTAGTTGTACCAAAACATTGGACTGCCGTGACCTTTTTATGGCTGCTGTGTGAACAATGCTCCGTCTATCCCAGGAGACGGTATCTGTACCTTGATCTTGTGACACTACAGGCCTGATTCATCAAGGAACGCGAATGCCATTACATACCGTATTTTACTTTAAATTGTTCTGAGCAAGTATGTGCAGTTCATCTTCCAGGTCAAAGGACACTTATGACCGCCTACCATTTCATGGGCAGAGCAGGGAAATGAATAGGCGTATGCAAGTATGCAATTTACAGAAAGGGAGTGCTAAGCTTGAGCGTACGCAGCAGCATCTGATTCCATCTATTGGCATCTCCAGGGTATGTGTTTTTCGGTCGTATCAATTGCACCAGCTACAGGTCAGGTGTAAGTATTGAGTGATAATGATGACGGGCGCATGCGAGTGCTAGAACATTTGTTTGCAATCAAGAGCAACTGTAAAAATGCATTTTATGTACAGTGGACATTAGTAACATCATCATAAGTGTATTTCATGTCTTTTTTTATTAATGAGTATCAGTAATTTAATACTTTTTTTTCTATGCGTTCTGCTGGGACTTTACATTCCACATATGTATTGTACAAATCCAGTAGTGTACTAGCAGTGTATGTCAGAGCAGAGCGTATCTAGACTCAAGAGATGTTTGTTCAAATCCGCTTCTAGTTAATTACGGATGTGCGTATCCCTGAATTACATGCATTTTTTAAAAAAACACACAATACTTTAGTTTTGTGTGTCTTAATGAATCAGTCCCTAGATCTGTATATGCTTAATTTAGTAAGCTAACCACTAGGGCAGCATAGTGGCCTAGTGGTTAGCACCTCTGCCTCACAGCACTGGGGTCATGAGTTCAATTCCCAACCATGGCCTTATCTGTGTGGAGTTTGTATGTTCTCCCTGTGTTTGTGTGGGTTTCCTCCGGGTGCTCCAGTTTCCTCCCACACTCCAAAAACATACTGGTAGGTTAATTGGCTGATATCAAAAATTGACCCTAGTGTCTGTGTGTGAGTGTGTGTCTATATTAGGGAATTTAGACTGTAAGCTCCAATGGGGCAGGGACTGATGTGAATGAGTTCTCTGTACAGCACTGCGGAATTAGTGGCGCTATATAAATAAATGATGATGATGATTATTTCTCTATTGGCATTTAGTAAGGGTGATTTTGATTTGTCTTTTTGTAAAAATCTGTAATATGTTTAATAAAAATCTATGATTTAAATATACACGGTGCAATATTTTTTATTCTTGGCCAACATACATGTGTGTATCTTCCTCTCTCTCTCTATATATATTATTCTTTTTATTGGGATTTTCAACAGGGTTATCAGCAGGTAAGTAAATAAGTAAAGAGTGTACAAAAACAAAAAGGGGAGGGGGAAATACATAAATAAGTAATTGACATATGCATGTTACGTATAATGCAAGTTATTTTACATTATTTTGACTATTTTAAATAGCAGAAACGTATACTCCAGTGCCATAGTATTGGATCTCGTTCCCTGAGGATGGTTATGCCTTTTATGTGTCCTGAGTTCCACAGTACTGCTCTGGCTCTGATTCAGTTCTTTTTTTTGATAACCTGGGGCCTGATTCATTAAGGATCTTAAATTAAGGAACTTCTTATTTCAGTCTCCTGGACAAAACCATGTTACAATGCAAGGGGTGCAAATTAGTATTCTGTTTTGCACATAAGTTAAATACTGACTGTTTTTTTATGTAGCACACAAATAGTTGATAGCTTATTTGTACACTGAAATTTAAAGTTGATATTTGTGTGCTACATGAAAAAACAGTAAGTATTTAATTTATGTGCAAAACAGAATACTAATATGCACCCCTTGCATTGTAACATGGTTTTGTCCAGGAGACTGAAATAAGAAGTTTCTTAAGTTAAGATCCTTAATGAATCAGGCCCATGGTTCTGACTTTTGCCTGTTCCTGACTAGCCTTCTGCCTCATAAATTCTGTTTAAATCTCCTGGTTTTGATCTTGGCTACTCTGACTACTCTTCTGATTACCCCTCGGCACTTCCGCTGCAATTTCTGATACTGACTCGACTTGTGCACTACTCTCTACTAGTGATTCCAGCTACCTCGCTAGCGACTGACTATGAGGCCTGCGTCTTGCACATCCCATTCAGATAAGACCAAACATCCTTGCTGGAGTCCCTGGTGAACATCTGACACGTGTTTGACTTCACACATCTTTGCCAGTAGCGTCAAATTTGAGCAGGTAATTCTTTCATTATCCCAGTGTTCTCATGACAGATTACTGCGCCTCGCTCTCGGGGTAACAAAGTCAATCTGGAAAAAGAAACAAGGTGTTAGGGGAAAATTCAATTGCCGGCGATGTGGTACATGGACATCGTGCCACGCACATTGCCGGAAATTATGGTAGAAATCTTAGCAAATTTTTCTTCGCATCTCTATGGGGTTTGAGGAAAAATGAAGGGAGATTTCTTTGAAGTCTTCATCACAAAGTGTCTCTGGAACGTTCATGAGACACTTTGAGGCTAATTGAATTCCCCCTTAGACTTTTATATCCTGCAAGGCACAAAAAACAGTGTAAAACAAAGACTCTCCCATGCCTCATACCTCCTAAATCCCCTGCGCTTGTTTACCCTCTAGGAGGGATGTTTTGATCTGTTCTCCCAGCCCCCTCCAGATCTCTCACACCCACCTTATTTTCAAAAAACTGGATCACTGGTTTCCCTTATCTCCAACTTAAATAATTTATATTAGTTGTTAGATTTGCCTTATACAAGTTATTGCTTCACTTCTTATCTGTATGAATGAATGTGATTCAAATAATCCATGAATAAATATACAGCAAAAACCAAACAACAACTTATTGGGATGTAGTGCCATCTTCTGGAAACTTATTTTCACTAAGAACATAAGTGACCTCTGCTAAATGCTACTCAAACACAGCACGGTCCAGAGACCTTATTTTAAACTGATAAATAAAAATCCCTCTGGAACAGCATTGTTTGAATTTACAAAAGGTTGAAATTGAAACACAGGTATCTTTTATTGTAATTTAACCCCACTAACTAGATAACTATGCATCGGTATATTTGTCAGAATGATGCAGCTTCCTAAATTGTAGCCATAATACACTAAGGGCTGTTGCAGAGTTGGACACATATGTGTAAAATAAAATAAAGCTACAAACAGCCGCATGTAAAAATAGCATATGTAAGCCCATATTCATGTAGTCAGCGTCTCAAGATGTATCCAGTAGCATATGCACCAGGTTATGTCAGGCGTACTTAGAGCCAGGTACACTTACATCCACCCAGATCATAAGCACAACAAATCTTCTTTTTTGTTTTTTAATTAGTTTTGCTAGAAATAACACATTCACTATTAGGTGTAAGTTACGCCCAAAAAATCATATAACATAGACACAAGCAATGAAGAACGATCAGAGGCGAATCCTCATTTAGCCAATCAAACGTGGCTAGCTAGTGCTGGAGATGGTCCTCATCATCAGTGTGTATGTCATATTTGCCAACTTTTCCTCGTTGGCTTCGGAGAGTTCTTGACGAACTGCATCATTTTGGCCCCGCCCCTAAACGATTGTCACAATTATTATCACAATTACACCTGAGGAGGGGCTAAGATGACGCAATTAAGTGCCCCCTCCCCCCCGCCACTTATCTATTGCGGGGGCGAGAACCGAGACGTTGCCCTGTTCTCCCGGGAGGTCTCCCAGAAATGTGGGATTCTCCCTGACATTTCGGGATAGTAGGCAGCTATGCATTAAAGAAAAACAGCTAATGTCGCCATTACTGAAGTCATGTTGTCTTACCTGTCAGTCTTTGATTAAATCTTGGTCTCCATGAAAATGGCCACCTCCATAGGCATCAATACATGGACATAGGACACAATTTCTGAACAGTGTTATCATGCCACAGATGGCGAAGCCAACCACGTCTTGTACTGGCTCAGCATCAGGGAGAATTGCAGGCTCTTCAGGGAGTGAGGGAGATCACCCCTATTTCAGGGATTATCCCTGACATTCAGGGAGAGTTGGCAAGTATGGTGTATTTGTACCAGTCCTCAGGCACCTGCAATTAATAAGGTTACTGATAGGCGTATCTGTGCCTCCTACATTAGTTCAAATTATCTAACCACACCCTTACTGTCCTCAGATTATACTTGCGCGCACCATCCCTTCCCTTCCTCGTTCTGCCTCTCCAAGTTATGCATATGGACATAAGCTAATGTTTTTATTGTGGACATGCACAGTACAAATTTGCATATTTTACACTAAGCAAACGGGTGCACAGCCAACACAGAATGAGCCCCTAAGTGTATTCCATTAATGCCAATACAGTATTTTTGAAGGCAAAATAAGAAGTGCATGATTTTAAAATTGTATTATATCCTTAAGAAAATTAGCTGAATTCATGTCAACATCATGTGGTGTCCTTGATGAATTCTACTGATGTAATGGATCTCTATGTTAAGTTACTTATTTATTTATTTATGGCTTAGTATATTTTCCCCTATGTGTTCATGGGTAACTCATTTTCTCATTTAGATAAATGATCCTGAAGGGCTCCAAAATGTAATTTTTTTACTATGTTATTTCTTTAAGAGAGCATTAAAAATGTGTTTATTAGCACGTCCTAAAGCTTTCCTGCAGTATAGTGTGTCATGTATGTACTTATTGTCCAGCAATAACCCACCCTCAACAGGGCCCAGATTCATAACTGTCTAAGAAGGGATAAGCAGTACCTCCCAAGTATGCCATTGAGCTGGTGCCTTTATATCTTATAGCAGTGCATTGGATTTACACACTACTTTCACACAACTAGGCCTCCGTAGGCAAGAGGCCTGGTTTTCCCTAGAGTGAAGCGCATTTCTGTAGCATTCTGTGCAGCGAACTCTGGGGCTTTCCATGTACTGTAGCAGAATATTAATAAAGAAAAAAGGAAAAGAAAAACATGGATTTTGACTGCGGGCACTCATTCATACTATTTTAAAATGAAATACTTTATTAAATATTTTTATTAAAAACTTGGTTCCCTAAATGGCCATTGTGCCACCAGTAGCGAAATATTTAAAAACAAAAATGACAGTGATAATTGTGCAAAATAAGTGATTTAAAATTGGCAGTACCTGCTGCCCTACCTCGCTATGTTAGCTGTAGCTTTTTATGGTGAATTGATATTCACAATGAAAAAAATATTATAAGATCCTGATAATAAGATTATTAGTCTTTAAATAAAGATCACATCATTTCCTTTGATGTCCTATTATACAAGAATAACTACTTATAACCAGGGCCGGATTAACCCGAGGTGTAACTGGGCTACAGCCCAGGGGCCTTGGGCATCCAGGGGGCCCTTGACAGAGCTCAGCAGAATTATTGATCGGGACAGGGGCGGGGGCACCCCCGGCCCGATCAATGCTGAGCTCTGTCACTACAGTCCTCCTTCTCTGGAAATCAGTAATTTCCTTACTGAGGAGATCTCGCGAGAGTGTCACGAGATCTCCTCAGTAAGCATCTTAGAGCGCGCCGCGGAAGGAGGACTGCAGTGACAGGAGAAGGTAAGCGCTTGGGGGGCGGTCGGCTAACAGGGGGGCCAGTCTGCTAATGGGGGGGCCTCACGGGGGAATGGGGGCCCCCTTAGCCCAGGGGCCTCCATTCCGTTAATCCGGCCCTGCTTATAACCAACAATTAAGTCGATATTACATCTGAAAATCCACCATTTAATAAGTAAGAGAGAAAGAACCATTAAATATACACTGTACCAAAATCAGAATGCTATATACAAATGCTGCTCTCTACATGGATATTATCCTTAATGGAGGGCTAATCCCCTACCTTGTGGATTAATGTAGTACTATCGCTACTAAGTCTCTGCTAGCCTTAACATAGCAACAGTATAGTAAGGAAAATATGATGGGCTACTCTAAGCGGTTCACGTCCTGGATATACCAGAAGCAATGCCGCTGAAATCTGACATCTAAGGCTAAAAATAAGGATCTATTATAATAGAGCATAGCAAAGCGAACGCGCGTTTCGCATACTCACATTTACAAGACAAACCGATAAGAGCCAATGACAGCTCTTTTAAAGGGGAGAGACATCCCCTTTAATTACGTCACAATTATTCAGCCAATCAGACGTCTCGAATATCGGAGAATACCTCTTGAAGATTGACAAAAGTTTAGTCCTATCCTGAGGCTGAAAAAGAAGTTCCGCCTTTCCCAATAAAGATAACTGGTCTATATACGGTGATAACATTGGTATAGAAACAATTAAAATATCCCTGATGGATTAATGCAAGTAAGTAAAGAACCCCCAGTGAAGTAATAAATCGTCTACATGATAACAAAACCCTATGCATAGTAAATGCAGATACAAAAAGAAGGAAAAAAATGAAAAAAAAAAATCAATAACTCTTAACATAACAATACTTGTATAAGTCATAATAGCTTTATATCCCTATTAATAAAATGATTTATATTGCATAGAAAACAGTAACCTGTGAAAAGTGATTAATGTTAAATAAAAAAGTGAATGTGAAAATAAGCACAATAAATGTGTTATAGTGATAAGCTTGATGAAAGGACTGTAGCAGTCTGAATAAAAAGGTGAATGTGAAAATAAGCACAGTAAAAATGTTGTATTGTTAAACTTCATGAAAAAACGAACAAATATTGAGTGAAATAAAGGTGAAAGTGTACAAATATACATAAAGTAAAGAGAAAATATTATACAAAAATAAGGAAGAAATCAAAGGTGAATGAAAATAATGGAATTCAATTGAGACTATGTGGTCTTTATTTAAAGACTAATAATCTTATTATCAGGATCTAATAATATTTTTTTTCATTGTGAATATCAATTCACCATAAGAATACAGATATAAGAATAAGATAATGAGGTAGGGCAGCAGATACTGCCAATTTTAAATCACTTATTTTGCACAATTATCACTGTCATTTTTGCTTTCAAATATTTCGCTACTGGTGGCACATTGGTCATTTAGGGAACCAAGTTTTTAGTAAAAATATTTAATAAAGTATTTCATTTTAAAATAGTATTATATCACTCAATGAATGCCCCCAGTCAAAATCCATGTTTTTCCTTTCCTTTTTTGTTTGTTAAATTCCTATGAGTTATATGGTAGTAAAGCATCACCCGTGATTATTAATTGCTGGATTTCAATAATATAATTATATACTATATATAACATATAGGGTCAGTGATTGCCTGGTGCTGTGGTTAACCTTTTTTCTTTATAACTGATGTACTGTAACCATTTTGAAAAAAAGAAACAAATTAAGTACTTGAAATTTTTCCCCAAGAGCCTGGTAGGCAAGGTGTGACTTTGTAAATACCTGACACACGTATTTGAGATTCTTGTTCTCCTAGTCCTGAGAATTACATGGAGGTATCAATGGTTCATAATTATGGTTATTGCATTTGGGTAAACGGGAGAGACTGTTGGCTTCTGGCTAGTTGCTAGCTGGAGACAGCCCAAAACACTAGTGTCAAAGCTCAACATGATGTCTTTAGCATGTAAGGCAGATTCTGGGGCATGTAATGTTGCAGTAATGGAGCACAGAGCTGTAAGGCAATAAAAAAATGTGTCTAATTTGGTTTCCTTAACCACTAGCTGCCAGATGAACAGTGGAAGTTAGCCATGGCTCCACAGGCTGGTGCCTTATCAGGCTGCCACATCAACATGTGCAAACACAACAAGTTGGAATAATTCATCTCATGTGGACCCAGAAATAAATAGAATTAATGTGTATAATTAAAAAAATCTTTAGAGCATATACCGTATATACTCGAGTATAAGTCGACCCGAATATAAGCCGAGGCACCTAATTTTACTACATAAAACTGGGAAAACTTATTGACTCGAGTATAAGCCTAGGGTGGAAAAGAGCGCTTATTTAAAAACCTAAATAAAAATGATAGGTTCAATCTATGAAATCATTTTTAGCTAGATGACAAGGAACATTAATAAATGATTATAAAATCATTGGGTACAACCTAACCTAAATAAAGGGGTAGGGATATAAATGTATGAACATGGTGGCTGTATTGTTTGTTCATTATGTAATTGCACTGTAAATTAAAAAAAAAAAAAAAAAAAAAGGAGAGAGAGAGAGAGAGAGTGAGAGAGAGAGAGAGAGAGAGAGAGAGATTTCACTTACCCGGCAGTGGAACGCATATGCGTTCCAACAACAGGAAGTTCGGCATTTGGAACGCAAGTTTGCGTTCCAAATGCCGAACTTCCTGTTGTTGGAACGCATATGCAGAAGTTGACAGCCGAGGGACCGGACACCAGGTAAGTTCACCCGTGTATAAGCCGAGTGCCCTTTTTCAGCATACAAAAGTATGCTGAAAAACTCGGCTTATACACGAGTATATACGGTAAGTTATGCACTCATCTGTAAGGTGCATTAAAATATTATGCAATTTCAGTGTACACCTTTAGAATAAAGTACACTGTATTCTTCATTAAGGAATCACTTAATAACGTGTTTAAATGCATCTTATAGGTATGTGTATCAATTACATTCACCACAGATTGTTAGATATAGACTATTTATTTTAGAGTCCACCCATGACGAATTCTTCCAAGTTGTGTTTTCACCAGGAGCTCATGTATTAAAAATGCACATAATTTGGGCATACGCACATCTGTATTCAACTACATGCGGATCTGAAGAAACGTCTGCTGTTGAATACAGGTCTAGGTATACTCTACTCTGACAGACACAGAACACTGGAGGATACGTACAATACATATGTGGAATATAAAGCCCCAGCAGACCACACAGAAAAAGTATTCAGTTATTCTCACCTGTTGCTAATATAATCATTAATTAAAAAACATTTTTAAAAAAAGTAGTTTTTTTTATTTTGTTTTGACAAAATGCATTTATCATGATGTTACTAATGAGCCAAATATTGGGTGGACGATAATTTAAAAATGGGGTGTGGCATAACTCCCAACATTAACACATGCAAAATGGAGACAATATAAGCCCCGATCTGCCCAAACCCTGGCCAGATCTGCCCAAAATCATCTACTTTGGGACAAAACTGCCCATTTTCGCACAAACTTAACCCCTTTCTGGGACTGCAATTCAGGACTGTCCTGACTAAATCTGGACAGTTGTGTGTGTGTGTGTGTGTGTGTGTTTGTATATATAAATACAGGGTCGGGCTGGGCCGCTCAGTCCAACCGCTATTAGGGCCGGGACCCCCCCCCTCCAATGCAATATTTCCTATTTATTACCTTCAGCCGCATCTCGTGACACGCAATGCGGCCGCGTCAGCGCACAGGCGGCCGCCTCACATAACACACGATGCGGCCGCGTCATCAATTACGCGGCCGCATTGCGTGTCATGTGATGCGGCCGCCTGTGCGCCCCCCCGGGCTTAAACTTGCCAGCTTGCGCCTGTATATATATATATATATATATATATATATATATATATATATATATATATATATATTGACAAATGCACACTTCTGGTGAAACACATACGTACAACTTCTTTCTTTTTACTTTGTTTTAATGTCAGGATGGTAAAATACTTGACAGCATAAAGATTCCATACAGTGGCTTATAAATGACCCTAAACACTAAATAAACAGAAACCAGCTCTCTAGACACTGGGCCAGTTTCTCTAGCATCAGTCGCACTGAACAGTGAGACAACCAGGTTTTTATACCTGACACTCCTCCCACAGCCCTGGCTTGATGGAAAGGCGACACTCCCCCTTTGTCTTTAAAAGGAGCTCCCTGTGGATGCTCTGTAACCACTCTTGGTTGCAGACACACCCAGCTGTAGCTGTGGAAAAGACAATGTGAAAGCATGTAAGTAAAATCACATTTTACACTTGTACTTTGTGACACATGTTTCACACCTGTATATCTCTGAACCTAGGTGCACTGCTATGTCTGTTTGTAACGCGGTCTACAGTTTTGACCTGCAGACTGTCAGCTGCACAACAGATTCCTCTCTTAGAGACCTGTGGCAAACCCTTCCCTTTGTCACATATCCCTCCCCCTAGCATCACCAATTAGGATGGTGCGGAATTCACGAGGAGCACATCTCTGCGATTGTTTTTAAAAAGGGGGGATATCATCGGCTCATCTAACCCTGCCCGATCTCGCCTCTCTCTGGGGCGTATCTTCCGCCCGTCGCCCCCCCCTGCTGTTAGAGCACTGCCTTCTATCAAATTTGATGCTATGCTCTGGGACTCCAACTCCTTCAAACTAAAACTTTCAACTGCAATATCTCCTTTAACCCCCATCTGGCATAACCCGGTGTTCCCTCCCAGATCTGCCTCTACGATCCACCGTAACTGGTCTCGTGCAGGGCTTAAATTTCCAGTAGATTTTTCCAAACAGGGCCGCTGGCTTTCGCTAGCAGATCTCCAACCCCAATCCCCGTCCCAAATCCTCAGCCCCTTTGAATTCTTCCAAATTAATCATTTCTTGCGATCCCTGCCACCAACCTATGTTCTTAGGGACCTTACTCCATTTGAATCTCTTTGTAGAAAACATCCCTTGGACAAGAGCATGATTTCTCAAATATATAGCATTCTTCTCACTTCTGCCCTTCCCTCTCCAAACCCTCATGAAGATGAGTGGGAAAAGGACCTTGGTCCTCCCCCGGATGAAGAGGCTTGGGAGGACATGAGACTGGGGATAGCTAAATGCTCTATATCAACTAAACTCAAGGAAACCTCTTACAAAATGTATTACCGTGGGTATTACACTCCCACAAGACTCCATAGAATGTTTCCCTCTTCCTCGCCCTGCTGTTGGCGGGACTGTGGCCAAAGGGATACGATGTTTCATATTTGGTGGTCTTGCCTGATTATCACCACCTTCTGGGATTCAGTCCATAGTTTCCTAAATACCCTTTTTGAAGCCCCCATCCCGAAAGATCCCTGGATATTTCTTTTATGTTACCCTCCCCAAGACCTGGACAAATTCTCCAAGAAATTAACTGCCCACATCCTGACAGCAGCCAAATCACTCATAGCCCTTAATTGGAAAAAGACCTCACCTCCATCCCTTTTGGCTCTCAAGAAGCAGATTTGGCATGTGGCCGCTATGGAGGAGATTACGTACTACCTCCACGATAGAGGCCATGTCTTCAGTCAAGTCTGGGCTCCAAGGCTAGCCGTGAAACTCACCTTCCCCCCTTAACGCTCCGCGTCCTCCGACCTGACCCATGTGCGATGACCCTAACCCTGTCCCGACATATATCTCCCCCTCTGCTATAGGCTCAACACACCTTAGTTATCCTCTAAATACTTACAGTGCTTATCTTTGTGGTCCTACCTCCCTCACCCCTCCCCCACAATCCCTTTTGTTCCTACACCCATTTTATATTACTCTTTAAAAATGTAAAAACCGTTCATTTTGGTCTAAAGGTTTCCTAATATGCGATACACCACAATAACTGTTGTGATTTTACTGTGTATGCTACACAGTGTTATCGTTTTGCTGTCTGTATTTTCTTGATTGACCACTGAAAATAAAAAAATTATAAAAAAAAGGGGGGATATCACCTAGCGCTCAAGTACATCAGTGGGGTGGATGTTGGGTGGGTCCCTTTAAGGTGCTCAACCACAGTCAAGGAGGAGCTGTAATCGGTAGTAAATAATTGTGAACTGGAGGTAAAGGTGGTGGGTTGACAGTGGGCAAACAGTGCACACGGTATTGTGTCAATAGCAACGGATACAGTAAACAGAGGGTTACATGTCAAATATGGTACACATTGAGTACATATCAAATATAGTGGACATGAGTCCATGATTATGATATGTTATGTTATGATATGATGTTATGATAGGTGGATTATAAGCAGTACATATGCCGATGGGTTGCTGGATATCTGCATTGTTTATGTCTGCAGTGTTAGCCGGTAATAGCCAGTAGGATTTGCGGAGGGATGGTGCCTTTAGGTCACCCGAGTAGCGACAGTGCTATGTAATTACCTTGGTGTGGTAGTGAATGCGCTTCAAGCTACCACATGTGGGGATGTCTCCGTCCTGTGTTGGATCCCGATTACTGCCCACAGTGCGTGATGTGGTCGGTCTGCCTGTTGTTTTGCCTGATGATGCCGTTGGGGTGACTGTGGTTGAGCACCTTAAAGGAACCCATCTTCTCGGTGCTCTGCTCGGCGGGCAGAGTTTCAGTTATTCCTTCTAAGCATCCGCTTGTCAGGGCAGAGGAGAGCCTGACAGGTACAACATAACGGAGACTCTGACTCCTACTGCGAATGCGCAAACCTAAACGAGGTCTGGAATGAATGCTTACAGTAATAATTCATTTTTCAAATTGCTGTTTTAGATTTATATAAAATTGTTTAACACTTATTGACATTTACCGACACTGCGCCTTGGGATTATCTAATGGTATATCTCTAATGTTTTTCTGGAATTTTCTGGAATTAGCTCCCTACATCTCTATACTGACATGAACAGGTCAATTAAAGTTTGAGAAGCAAAGCTAACTGTGCCCAGACAAAGAGTGCAAAGCATTTCTTACGCACAAGACGGGTAGAAGCGTATCTGGCCCTCTTGCCAAAATGTCTAATATCAGCTGCTATGTGAAGGCCATGAGCACCCAAGGCCAGCATTAAGGACATGCATATCTGGCAATGGAAGAGTAGTAACTGGACCTACAGCCAACATTAGCTTTCCATGTCTCTCCAAGTATGGGTTTTGTTTCTCTACTTCATTGTTCTCTCTGGTTGTGGTAATGCTGTGCTGTTTCAGCATTATATCGGTGAGGAGTTTGAAGAGGATTCTGTAGGGGAACCATTGTAAGGCTTGGCAGAGAGGGGAGGCAGATGTGGAGCAGCAAAAGAGGTAGACAAGCCTAGCTGCAACATTAAGTATAGATTGAAGAGCGGGATGGGAGCGGGGAAGGCCAGTAAGGAAAAGGTTGCAGTAGTTAAGATGAGAAATGATCATTGAGTGGATTGGTGGCATCCTGGGAGAGAAAGGTTCTGATTAGGGATATGCTATTAAAAGCCTTTTAGATTTGGACATATAGGTAGGGGATCTATTATTAAGAAACCCATTCTCCAGAAAGAATATAAAGTCAATAACTACTGCTATCCATTGATAACCAAATAAACACAGACATCATCATGTATATCCTCATACAGGTTCTCCAAAGGGGCTGGGTACGTATTAATGATCCTGATAATTCCAACAGGCTTTAGTCCTAAAAAAAACCCTGAATTCTGCAAAAACGAATACAATATAAGCAGACTTACCTGAACACCGAAGCGCAAGATCTCCAATGGAAACGGCATGCTGATAGGCAGTCATTTCGAAGACACAGGACTCCAGCCCTTCAGTCCGATGTCAGCGCGACTAACATCAATGTTAATTTAAAGCGGCAGTGTTTTAACTAGGGATGAGCGCGCTCGGATTTCTGAAATCCGAGCCCACCCGAACGTTGCGGATCCGAGTCGGATCCGAGACAGATCCGGGTATTGGCGCCAAATTCAAAAGTGAAACTGAGGCTCTGACTCATAATCCCGTTGTCGGATCTCGCGATACTCGGATCCTATAAATTCCCCGCTAGTCGCCGCCATCTTCACTCGGGCATTGATCAGGGTAGAGGGAGGGTGTGTTAGGTGGTCCTCTGTGCTGTTTAGTTCTGTGCTGTTTAGTTCTGTGCTGTTTAGTGCTGTGCTGTTTAGTGCTGTGCTGTGCTGTGCTGTGCTGTGCTGTGTTCTGCAGTATCAGTCCAGTGGTGCTGTGTGCTGTGCTCTGTCCTTCTGAGGTCAGTGGTGCTGCTGGGTCCTGTGCTGTGTCCTGTTCAGTCCAGTGGTGCTGTGTCCTGTGCTCTGTGCTTCTAAGGGCATAGTTATTTCCCCAATATTCCCCTGTGTTTAAAAAAATAAAAAAAAGTTTTTTTTATAAAATACCAAAAACTACTTTAATATTTTTTAATTACCACAAAATTTTCACAACCAATCCTGCAGTATAAGCCCATTGGTACTGCAATATTACCAAGTTCACACATTCAGCAGTAAAAGTCCAGTGGTACTGCAATATTACAAAGTTTACACATTCTGCAGTATCAGTCCAGTGGTGCTGTGTCCTGTGCTCTGTCCTGCTGAGTTCCGTAGTGCTGCTGGGTCCTGTGCCGTGTCCTGTTCAGTCCAGTGGTGCTGTGTCCTGTGCTCTGTGCTTCTAAGGGCATAGTTATTTCCCCATTATTCCCAAGTTTGTAAAAAATAAAAAAAAAGTAAAAAAAAATAAAAAATTAAAAAAAAAAAAAATATATATAATAATTATAACCAAATTTGCAAAACCAATCCAGCATTATAAGTCCATTGGTACTGCAATATTACCAAGTTCACACATTCAGCAGTAAAAGTCCAGTGGTACTGCAATATTACAAAGTTTACACATTCTGCAGTATCAGTCCAGTGGTGCTGTGTCCTGTGCTCTGTCCTGCTGAGTTCCGTAGTGCTGCTGGGTCCTGTGCCGTGTCCTGTTCAGTCCAGTGGTGCTGTGTCCTGTGCTCTGTGCTTCTAAGGGCATAGTTATTTCCCCATTATTCCCAAGTTTGTAAAAAATAAAAAAAAAGTAAAAAAAAATAAAAAATTTAAAAAAAAAAAAATATATATAATAATTATAACCAAATTTGCAAAACCAATCCAGCATTATAAGTCCATTGGTACTGCAATATTACCAAGTTCACACATTCTGCAGTATCTTGTGCTACATATAATGGAGACCAAAAATTTGGAGGATAAAGTAGGGAAAGATCAAGACCCACTTCCTCCTAATGCTGAAGCTGCTGCCACTAGTCATGACATAGACGATGAAATGCCATCAACGTCGTCTTCCAAGCCCGATGCCCAATCTCGTAGTACCGGGCATGTAAAATCCAAAAAGCCCAAGTTAAGAAAAAGTAGCAAAAAGAGAAACTTAAAATCATCTGAGGAGAAACGTAAAGTTGCCAATATGCCATTTACGACACGGAGTGGCAAGGAACGGCTTAGGCCCTGGCCCGTGTTCATGACTAGTGGTTCAGCTTCACCCACGGATCTTAGCCCTCCTCCTCCTCCCCCCCCCTACAAAAAATTGAAGAGAGTTATGCTGTCAGCAACAAAACAGCAAACAACTCTGCCTTCTAAAGAGAAATTATCACAAATCCCCAAGGCGAGTCCAAGCGTGTTGGTGGTTGTCAAGCCTGACCTTCCCATCACTGTACGGGAAGAGGTGGCTCGGGAGGAGGCTATTGATGATGTAGCTGGCGCTGTGGAGGAACTTGATGATGAGGATGGTGATGTGGTTATTGTAAATGAGGCACCAGGGGGGGAAACAGCTGATGTCCATGGGATGAAAAAGCCCATCGTCATGCCTGGTCAGAAGACCAAAAAATGCACCTCTTCGGTCTGGAGTTATTTTTATCCAAATCCAGACAACCAATGTATGGCAATATGTAGCTTATGTAAAGCTCAAATAAGCAGGGGTAAGGATCTTGCCCACCTAGGAACATCCTCCCTTATACGTCACCTGAATAACCTTCATAGTTCAGTGGTTAGTTCAGGAACTGGGGCTAGGACCCTCATCGGTACAGGGACACCTAAATCCCGTGGTCCAGTTGGATACACACCAGCAACACCCTCCTCGTCAACTTCCTCCACAATCTCCATCAGATTCAGTCCTGCAGCCCAAGTCACCAGCCAGACTGAGTCCTCCTCAATACGGGATTCATCCGAGGAATCCTGCAGCGGTACGCCTACTACTGCCACTGCTGCTGTTGCTGCTGTTAGTCGGTCATCTTCCCAGAGGGGAAGTCGTAAGACCGCTAAGTCTTTCACCAAACAATTGACCGTCCAACAGTCGTTTGCCATGACCACCAAATACGATAGTAGTCACCCTATTGCAAAGCGTATAACTGCGGCTGTAACTGCAATGTTGGTGTTAGACGTGCGCCCGGTGTCCGCCATCAGTGGAGTGGGATTTAGAGGGTTGATGGAGGTATTGTGTCCCCGGTACCAAATCCCCTCGAGATTCCACTTCACTAGGCAGGCGATACCAAAAATGTACAGAGAAGTACGATCAAGTGTCCTCAGTGCTCTTAAAAATGCGGTTGTACCCACTGTCCACTTAACCACGGACATGTGGACAAGTGGTTCTGGGCAAACGAAGGACTATATGACTGTGACAGCCCACTGGGTAGATGCATCCCCTTCCGCAGCAACAGCAACAGCTGCATCAGTAGCAGCATCTACAAAATGGCTGCTCATGCAAAGGCAGGCAACATTGTGCATTACAGGCTTTAATAAGAGGCACAACGCTGCCAACATATTAGAGAAAATGAGGGAAATTATCTCCCAGTGGCTTACCCCACTTAGACTCTCATGGGGATTTGTGGTGTCAGACAATGCCAGTAACATTGTGCGGGCATTAAATATGGGCAATTTCCAGCACGTCCCATGTTTTGCCCACACCATTAATTTGGTGGTGCAGCATTACCTCAAGAGTGACAGGGGTGTGCAGGAGATGCTTGCGGTGGCCCGCAAAATTGCTGGACACTTTCGGCATTCAGCCAATGCCTACCGCAGACTAGAGGCACATCAGAAAAGCTTGAACCTGCCCTGCCATCACCTCAAACAAGAGGTTGTGACGCGCTGGAACTCCACCCTCTATATGCTGCAGAGGATGGAGGAGCAGCAAAAGGCCATTCAGGCCTACACAGCCACCTACGACATAGGCAAAGGAGTGGGGATGCGCCTGAGTCAAGCGCAGTGGAGACTGATTTCCGTGTTGTGCAAGGTTCTGCAGCCATTTGAACTTGCCACACGAGAAGTCAGTTCCGACACTGCCAGCTTGAGTCAGGTCATTCCCCTGATCAGGCTGTTGCAGAAGCAGCTGGAGAAAGTGAGGGAGGAGCTGGTAAGCCATTGCGATTACAGCAAGCATGTAGCTCTTGTGGATGTAGCCCTTCGTACGCTTTGCCAGGATCCGAGGGTGGTCACTCTTTTAAAGTCAGAGGAATACATTCTGGCCACCGTGCTCGATCCTCGGTTTAAAGCGTATGTTGTGTCTCTGTTTCCGGCGGACACAAATCTACAGCGGTGCAAAGACCTGCTGGTCAGGAGATTGTCCTCTGAAGAGGACCGTGACATGCCAACAGCTCCACCCTCATTTTCTTCCACATCTATGGCTGCGAGGAAAAAGCTCAGTTTTCCCAAAAGAGGCACTGGCGGGGATGCTGATAACATCTGGTCCGGACTGAAGGACCTGCCAACCATTGCAGACATGTCTACTCTCGCTGCATTGGATGCTGTCACAATAGAAAAAATTGTGGATGATTACTTTGCTGACACCATCCAAGTAGACATGTCAGACAGTCCATATTGTTACTGGCAGGAAAAAAAGGCAGTTTGGAAGCCCCTGTACAAACTGGCTCTATTTTACCTGAGTTGTCCCCCCTCCAGTGTGTACTCGGAAAGAGTTTTTAGTGCAGCGGGGAACCTGGTCAGTGAGCGGCGAAGGAGGTTGCTTCCTCACAACGTTGAAAAAATGATGTTTATAAAAATGAATAATCAATTCCTCAATGAAGTACAGCACTGCCCTCCAGATACTACAGAGGGACCTGTGGTTGTGGAGTCCAGCGGGGACGAATTGATAATGTGTGATGAGGAGGAAGTAGACACTGTAGGGGGAGAGGAATCAGAGGTTGAGGATGAGGACGACATCTTGCCTCAGTAGAGCCTGTTTAGTCTGTACAGGGAGAGATGAATAGCTTTTTTGGTGTGGGGGCCCAAACAAACCAATCATTTCAGTCAAAGTTGTTTGGTAGGCCCTGTCGCTGAAATGATTGGTTTGTTAAAGTGTGCATGTCCTATTTCAACAGCAGACCTCTCAACTGCAGCTCATCCCTCCTCTGCGGGGATAATGTCTCCTGTGCTCTGACACGTCACTCTGTGTACTCTCAGCCTCAGGATCTGACACTACAGCTACCATGCCTCTTGTAGCAGCCCTCACTCCAGGGCCTCTTCCATGTGCAGTGTCCCCCTCTCTCTTGGGTTCACTATAGTGGCATGGAGTTCTCCCCCTCATCCAGGGCACACATTCCTTGCCCTGGCTCAGTCACCACGCTCAGACTTCCAGGCAATGCTGGGGGAGCCTGGGAGCTTCCACCCCAGGTCCCCAGCTACAACTCTCCTCTCCTGTGTCTTCTCTCTCTTTCTGACACTTGAAAGATCGTGCCTTTAAATGAAAAAGTCAGTCTTGATTGCACGACTATGTGCAAGTGCAACAGGGACATTTTTTTGGGTTTACAAAGTCAAACAGTAACACTACGACCCTGTCTGTCTGGGGTCTGTCAATGACGAATTGTCTGGAGCATGTTTTGAGGAGGTATTGTGGCCCCGGTATCAAATTGGGTACCGGGGCCACCCCACTATGCAGTCCAGATACTTGTTTGGTGGAATTCCGACACGTGGAGGGTTTTTTAATTATATTGTGGCCTCGGTACCAAATTGTGTACCGGGGCCACCACACTACGCAGTCAAGATACTTGTTTGGTGGAATTCAGACCAGTTGAGGGTTTTATTATTATATTGTGTGGACCACTCTATCTATACCACACTACAACTCTATACCACTCTATTTCCTACTTTAATTCTATTTAATTCTATTTCCTACTTTAATTCTATTACTAATTAATTAACATAAAGAGGAACCAAAAAAACCAATTTTACCAAAAGTATAATATGACTTAGACTTACAAACACTACACTTGAAAGATCGTGCCTTTAAATGAAAAAGTAAGTCTTCATTGCACGACTATGTGCAACAGGGACAGTTTTTTTCTTTACAAAGTCAACTAATAACACTTGGACCCTGTCTGTCTTTAACATACTTAATGGGATCTCAATGACGAATTGTCTGTAGCATGTTTGGAGGAGGTATTGTGGCCCCGGTATCAAGTTGGGTACCGGGGCCACCCCACTACGCAGTCCAGATACTTGTTTGGTGGAATTCTGACACGTGGAGGGTGTATTTATTTTATTGTGGC
The DNA here is from genome assembly GCF_038048845.1 of Mixophyes fleayi. Classification (NCBI taxonomy): domain Eukaryota; kingdom Metazoa; phylum Chordata; class Amphibia; order Anura; family Limnodynastidae; genus Mixophyes; species Mixophyes fleayi. The sequence continues at coordinate 152,289,996 of NC_134407.1, read as the reverse complement.
CCCGGTATCAAGTTGGGTACCGGGGCCACCCCACTACGCAGTCCAGATACTTGTTTGGTGGAATTCTGACACGTGGAGGGTGTATTTATTTTATTGTGGCCCCGGTATCAAGTTGGGTACCGGGGCCACCCCACTACGCAGTCCAGATACTTGTTTGGTGGAATTCTGACACGTGGAGGGTGTATTTATTTTATTGTGGCCCCGGTATCAAGTTGGGTACCGGGGCCACCCCACTACGCAGTCCAGATACTTGTTTGGTGGAATTCTGACACGTGGAGGGTGTATTTATTTTATTGTGGCCCCGGTACCAAATTGTGTACCGGGGCCACCACACTACGCAGTCAAGATAGATAGATGCGTATCATAGATAAAGTACATTCAGTGGTGTGGGGCAAATTGAAAAATATTCAAAATGCACTGACATTATCAAAAACAAGAGGTTGTCACATGCTAAAACTCCAACATGTATATGATGGAGAGGATGGAGGAGCAGCCGTATGTGTAGTGTAATGCAGACCTGTTGAAGGTTTTTTATATATTTTATTGTGGTGCCCAGTGCCCACTCCTCTACGCAGTCCAGGTACATTTATTGGTGCGAATCAAACAAGTTGATGGTTTTCTTATTATATATATTGTGGTGACCCACTCCTCTACGCAGTCCAGGTACATTTATTGGTGCGAATCAAACAAGTTGATGGTTTTCTTATTATATATATTGTGGTGACCCACTCCTCTACGCAGTCCAGGTACATTTATTGGTGCGAATCAAACAAGTTGATGGTTTTCTTATTATATATATTGTGGTGACCCACTCCTCTACGCAGTCCAGGTACATTTATTGGTGCGATTCATAAAAGTTCAGGGTTTTTAAGATATTGTGGTGACCCACTCCTCTACGCAGTCCAGGTACATTTATTGGTGCGAATCAAACAAGTTGATGGTTTTCTTATTATATATATTGTGGTGACCCACTCCTCTACGCAGTCCAGGTACATTTATTGGTGCGATTCATAAAAGTTCAGGGTTTTTAATATATTGTGGTGACCCACTCCTCTACGCAGTCCAGGTACATTTATTGGTGCGAATCAAACCAGTTGATGGTTTTCTTATTATATATATTGTGGTGACCCACTCCTCTACGCAGTCCAGGTACATTTATTGGTGCGATTCATAAAAGTTCAGGGTTTTTAATATATTGTGGTGACCCACTCCTCTACGCAGTCCAGGTACAATTATTGGTGCGAATCATAAAAGTTCAGGGTTTTTAATATATATTGTGGTGACCCACTCCTCTACGCAGTCCAGAAAGATACCTTGTTGCAACGTTTTGGACTAATAACTATATTGTGAGGTGTTCAGAATACACTGTAAATTAGTGGAAATGCTTGTTATTGAATGTTATTGAGGTTAATAATAGCCTAGGAGTGAAAATAAGCCCAAAAACTTGATTTTTAAACTTTTTATGTTTTTTTCAAAAAAAATCCGAATCCAATACCTTAAATCCGAACCGAGACCTTTCGTCAAGTGTTTTGCGAGACAAATCCGAACCTCAAAAATAACGAAAATCCGGATCCAAAACACAAAACACGAGACCTCAAAAGTCGCCGGTGCACATCCCTAGTTTTAACACTAAGTCTAATTAATGATCTCCAGAAGTTCAGATGGTATTACACAGTTAAAATACAAAATACAGTTCTTTATATACTGTTTCTGACACACATGTTGGCAGGGAGTATCACAGCCACCTGATACTAGCTGGCACCACAAAGTCTAATATATTACATCCAATGTTTAACATCAGGATGTAATATATTCGCTAAACTTGGATTTAACAGAATTTAAACTTAACAAAATTCAAATCAATCTGTGATTTCCCAAATTACTTGCTTATTCAAATAGTCCCTATTTGTGTATTCAGGCTAAAAGATGTGTTGGTGAAAAGACTTAAGTAGCATGGGTCTTCCTTTCTTCAGAAGAGTGACAGAAACAAATTTCCTCCATAATCTACGGTAATTAATAAATCTATTCATGACCAAATGCATTTACACTCCAACCACCTAGTACCGGGACTTAACCTTTTCGGCGCTGCACGGTGGTTACTAACCGGCGCCACAGTGCCCAAATATCTAATATATACATTTAAATGAATAAATATTCCCTTTAATACATTTTTACATCCCCTAGCGCTGGGGTATTAACCCTCCTGTCGCTGGAGCACATTCCAAGATGGACCCGGCCACAGCAGCCCTTTAAAAACAATGTGCAACTGTCTCAAAGCCACACCAGCGTGCAACAATATCGTGCATGGAGCTCACAGCAGGTGGGCCTGTGTGCTTTAAATGCCAGGGCTGATTTTTAGTCCCAGTCCGGCCCTGCATATATGTTTGCAATCACTTAGGCAAGCAACATATATATATATATATATATATATATATATATATATATATATATATATATATATATATATTTATATATATATATATATATATATATATATATATTCATTGCTTGCCTCCCCATATAAGAGAAACAATAACTTTTAAAAAAGGCACCTAAGATGCAGAACATAAATTATATTGTTTATTTTGTCAATGTTGAAAATTTGGGATTAGGCTGCCAGTGAAAGAGTTTCTAGTTAGTTTGGGAGGTGGGTTTCACCAACGAGCCCTCGCATAGTAAATACAAGTGGCAATACATTTTGTATTACTCCTGTATGCAGCAATACAAAATGATACTTACTGCCGCCCACTAGTCACCAATGATAAATAGACCCCTATGTTTTAAGCATCAAATATAAAAGAAAATTACAAGTGTGTCCATTTAAGAATTCATCTCATTGTACAGACATTAAAGATTTATTTACTTATTTATTAAAATATATTTTAATGCAGGAATGAAATACTCGGATTACAGGCATTCATTTTCAAGGTGGTGAATATATAGAAGGTGGTGGGCTATTTAAATGGATGACTCATTTCCAGCTGCACATCATGACAGGAACCATTTTTGCAAAAATAAAAATGAAGTTTTATTGTGGCTATTTCATTTTTAACCATTTAATTTCCTAGAATGTTTTACATGTAAATGACCAGACCAATTTTCACATTTTTATGATGAATTGGCCCAAAAAAATTATATATGTAATGAGTGAATTATATATATATTTTCTTTTTCCTTAGTGAAGATAGGGATTTGTTTTGGTCATATTAAAATAAATATAATTTTAGTTTTTAATATATAGAAGAAAAAAGGCATATATGTTTTTTAAAAAATTACATCTATCTTCCAATGCTTCATCCCTCTTACCCACAAGGAAGTATTGACTCTCCATTTATAAAAGGGGATTATTTTAAGACATCACTGGAAATATATCCCAAAATGTATTCTTCTACTTTTCCTGGTCATAGACAGGGTTGGATTTTCCTTTGAAGTGATGATGTCACAGTTTACATCATCAGGCCTTGCAGGGCAGGTCGTGACAACATGAATAGGGTCATCATGACAACAGCTGATGACCCAAACCACATTGTCATCAATCCCCCCCCTCTCTCCCCACCTGGGTCCTCCCCGTGTTATTTCTTTAAGTGCAGTCTAGATCAGATTGATTACTGCATTTTAAAGAAGCATGATTTTGTTCTTTATATCTAAAACTGTGTGTTGTGCTAGAATTGTTTGTGATTATTCTATGAACAGAAAAGTGTGATAACAGTGACTGAAGGTAATTCAGGTTAATTTATACAGTATTGTTTATCAGTGTGGCACAAAAATATTTTTAAAGCAATGTTTTTGAATGTGAAAAATGTGGAAAAAAAAGTGAGTACTTAGTTTTTCATTCAGTGTGGAAGAAAAATTGTGTTGTTAGGAGACTGGATGGCTTGTTAGTTTTCTTCTTGAAAGTGGTTACGTACTGCCCACTCTCCTCTAAGTAGCTGTTGTTCAGTGTGGTGTACTATCACATTGTGACTCATTGCACTGTCTTTATGAAAATGCCGTAAGTTCTCAAAGCCTGTGAATCACTTACGGGAAAACTGTCTATTAGCTGTGAACAAATACCCATTGAGACAAACTAAAGAAGTGTCAGGTGTTTTGATAACCTTGTTCCCCATGAAAACTAGAACAATTTGTTGGGTAGAATCAAGGAATAGTTGCTTGTAATTAAAGGTATTGGAAAACGTAACCATGCCATGCTTACTGGAACAGTAACTAATTCAATTATCATTCTTTTAGTTAAGACCTACCCTGTCATTTTATATAGGGACCTATTTATCCATCTGTTTTTTCATTAAAACCCCCCTGAAAACATCCGTATATTTAAAGATTATTTCGATTTATTACTAGGGCATAGCAGCAGATATCGGATATGACTGAGAACACAAAAACACAGGGACTGTTAAATTGCTATTTTGCGCAATTTACCAAGTTACAAAAATCAAACTTGTTCCCGATGGTTAACACAATCTGAAGATGGCGTTAGCCATTGAAGCCTATGGGGAGAGCATTGCGGTAAAGAGATCTTTGGATCCCTCACCGCATCTTACCTGCTCTCCCCTCCTGTTACTATCGCAAAGGTGACCACTTTGCGATAGTGACCATAGCGGATTTTCATGACTGCTGTTCCTAAAGCAGAATTTTGATAAGTCATCATCATCAACATTTATTTATATAGCGCCGGCAAATTCCGTAGCGCTTTACAATTGGGAACAGACATTAATAAAACAATACTGGGTAATACATACAGACAGAGAGGTAAGAGAGACCCCCTGCTCGCAAGCTTTTAATCTATGGGACAATGGGAGTTTGAAACACAAGGGCACGTGTTACATCATATTGCACATTGGTCCAGCTAGAATGCAAAGTTAAAAAGTATTGAGTGGGCTGTGGGATCAGTCACACAGCAATGTTAGTCAGAGGGCTGCTGTCTTGTGTTAGCTGTGTAGAGGTGGTAATAGGGTAACCGTGGGGGATTAAGATGCTGGTTGAGGAATATCATAAGCTTGTCATGATCTTTCATTCCTTATCATTGCGATAAGGAATGAAAATGATTGTGTTGAAAACACGGTACAGTATTAAATAGTCTTAAAGTTGAAATAATAGATTAAATCAAGCAAGAGACATCACATGCCATTAAAATAGATCACACATATTCTTCAAAGCAGTTTAGATTTTCCCACATGCCAATCAAACCCCCTCATTTGCCTCAAAACACTCCTCTTACCTACCTCTTGCCCTAAAATATATAAGTCCCCCACTCAAGCCTCAAATTCCACATGTCCCTCTGATCCACACAAAAGGCTTCTCAAATCTCCCACTGACCCATCAGGTTGGCATCCGCAATTATAAGGGTTTTGAACCCTTTGCAATTTTGTTAAAAAAAGGTATTTTATATATATATATATATATATATATATATATATATATATATATATATATTATTTCTTTATTATTATTTTTTTGACAAAGGGGTGGTTTGCTAAGAGAGGAATTAGGTATTTAGCTGTAAATCTGCAGAGCAAGGCTGCAACCAGAGATACACATTTGTACAGTAGTGCACCTAGGTTAAAGAGATACAGGTAGAAGTCATATGTGGGGCAAAATAAAAGTAAAGAGTCTGATTTAATTTACATGTTTTGAAATGGTTTGAAAGTGTCTTTTTTCACAGCTAATGTCTGGGTTACAGGGTGTGTCTGCAGTGAGGCTTATCAACCAGAGCACCTGATGAGAACTCCTTTTTTAAGGCAAGGTAAGAGTGTCACCTGTCTATCAAGCTAGGGCTGTGGGAGGAGTGTAAAGTATTTAAATATGTCTGTTTTCATTGTTCAGTGTGACCAATGCTGAATAAGTTGGCTGGTGTCTAGGGAGCTGGTCTCTGTTACTTTAGAATTAGGGTCATAAGAAAGTGTGTGCATCTTAGTTATGAATTACTTTGCCATCCTGACAATAAAAGCAAAGTAAAAAAGCAAGAAGGTGTTCATGTGGGCATCACCAGAAGTGTGCCCAATACATTATCCCTCCTCCCCCAAACTTTTCAGTTGGCATAGTGCAGTCAGGCAGGTAACGTTCTCCTGGCATCCGCCAAACCCAGACTCGCCCATCTGACTGCCAAACAGAGAAGCGTGATTTGTCACTCCACAGAACACATTACCACTGCTCCAGAGTCCAGTGTCGGTGTGCTTTACACCACTCCATCTGACACTTGGCATTGGTCTTGGTGATGGTAAGCTTGCATGCAGCTGCGCGGTCATAGAAACCCATTCCACTAAGTAAATGACAGCCACTGAATTATTAATCAATATATATATTAATTAATAATGGCCTAGTGGTTAGCACTTCTGCCTCACAACACTGGGGTCATGTGTTCGACTCCCATTCATGGCCTTATATATGTGGAGTTTGTATGTTCTCCCTGTGTTTGCGTGGGTTTCCTCCGGGTGCTCCGGTTTCCTCCCACACTCCAAAAACATACTGTTAGGTTAATTGGCTGCTATCAAAATTGACCCTAGTCTCTCCCTCACTGTCTGTCTGGGTCTGTGTGTGAGTGTGTGTCTATATTAGGGAATTTAGACTGTAAGCTCCAATTGGGCAGGGACTGATGTGAATGAGTTCTCTGTACAGCGCTGCGGAATTAGTGGCGCTATATAAATAAATGATGATGATATATATAGAGAGATAGAGATATATAGAGAGAGATATATAGAGAGATATAGAGATATAGAGAGAGAGGTATAGAGAGAGACAGATATATATATATATATATATATATATATATATATATATATATATATACACACATACACACATATAGAGAGAGAGAGATAGAGATATATAGAGAGAGATATATAGAGAGATATAGAGATATAGAGAGAGAGGTATAGAGAGAGACAGATATATATATATATATATATATATATATATATATATAGAGAGAGAGAGAGAGAGAGAGAGAGATGGTGACAGATATATATATATATATATATATATATATATATATATATAATAATTCAGTGGTTGTCATTTACTTAAGCAAATAGTGGAAAATACATACAAGGTGAAGCATATAAAAATGATTGTGAATTATATAATTTCAGAATCTTTGAATAATAAATATTCCACACCAGATTAGTTATAAATACTCCAAATATAAAAACAGTCCCAATACATAACCATGTGGGTATAACTGTAACGGGGCGGATGGTTGGCACCCCAAAAGTTTCCACAGGCCCGATGCTATGGTAGAAAGGCAAAGGTCCCCCCAGGAGTGTTGAAATAAAACAAGCAGCACAGGGCTAAACCTGCATAAACTTTTGGGTTTATTCTCTTTACTCGTGGCCTAAGGTTTTACCCTTGTGGTAGATAAGTACCAGTAGTGTAGGGAAGTAATAACACGAGACCTTCAATATGCAAGGTTATTCAACATGTCATAAAATAAATAACAATTTAGGAATCTTATTTCAACAATATCAGCCATAATCAAACATAAGTCACTACAACACATAGGTCACTGAATAAATATATCTCACTTTAAAGTTAGGCACTGTGCTTCAGTGAAATGGGTTTCACGGGATAAATACTTTTGAGAGACAACCAGTTGCTAACAGGTTAATTAGACAATTACACTAAATACTACTGCAGCAGATTATCTGGACAAATCACGATAGACTTTTAGTGTAGTTATACTACACTTATCACACAGAATCAGTAGAGGTGCAACAAGGATTAATCCAGTTTATTCATATTAAATGATTTAGAAGAAATGACTGTAGACTAGCGTCACTTCACAATAGACAGAACCCACAGGTGCAAATTGTAATCCACAGGTTAAAGCGACACATGAAACCTATTTACTTGTACAAGATGAAATCAGTAATCGACTTGGCGCAATGCATGACTCATGAGCTCAGTGTAAGCAACAGTAATTCTGTAAGAAGTATAATCTTCACTTGGTTATCCATCTACTAGAATAAGCAGATCACCCCCAGCAACTGTAGAGTTAAACAACTTGCAATACTCTTCTGAGCAACCGTTTTAGGCAGTTTTACAATAGAATCAAACTTCTAATGCAATATAGACAAACTCTTGTCACAAATGATTTCTCTCTATGTTCCTTGCACACTGCGTGTCACGGGCACTAGGAGTCTTTACCCAGGGATCACCAGGTGATAGGCTTACCAGAGCAGTACAGGTGGTAATATGGTACTCTGGTAGCAGGGTGATCACGGAACAGGAAATAGCAGATGATGAGATGCTCAGGAAAGTCTATGACTAGCAGCACTGGCAATATGGAGGTAGTAATACACGAGGAACTGTATGGACAAAGGACACGTGAAGGTAGTCAGTGGTCTGCGGTAGCAAGTTGTACCACTGCTATAGTGAGGAGGAATGTCCAACAGAAACGAGGAGGTGATGAGAGTCAGCGGTCTGCGGATAGCAAGTTGTACCGCTGTCTGAGTGAAGGAATGGAATCCAAGTGGAGGTATCCGGGGAGTCAGTGGTCTGCGTTAGCAAGTTGTACCACTGCTATGTGAGAGGATACTGGAACAGGTGAAACTGGAAACAGGGATCAGTGGTCTGCCACTAGCAAGTTGTACCACTGAATATATATGTGAGGAGGTGCACGGGAGAGACTGCAACACAAGATATACACGGGCACCTTAACTTTGATCCACAGTAATATGCACAATATAAATGACTGAACAACACTGTCAATATAGAAAGTCTCTTGAAGTAATCCAGCACGAGATAACACAGTCAATGATGGCAATAGACTCAGCGGATAGCAAACTCCAGAGGAGAACCAACACAGTCCAGCAAGGTATGCAATACACAGCACAGTCAATGAGAAGTATGCATACCGTGGTTCAGGAGAAGGCAGTCAGACAGGAGTGCAGAGATACCTGAACGGCAGGAGGCCGGCAGGATGCAAAGTCCCTGGATGGGTGAAGCGGTGGTCTAGCAGGTGCAGCGCACAGGTAGGTAGACCAGCAGGGAACACAGGAAAGCGTGGAGAGCGGATCAGCAGTAGATGGATGAGTAGCGCTGAGGAGTAGCAGCAGCGGGTCTCTGCGGGAACACGGAGGTAGCCAATAGCAACCAGCAGGTGCAGTAACGATGGGACACGAGAGAGCAGAGTTGAACTGGAACTGTTGATCACGGAGAGTAGCGGGTAGCAATAGTGGCAGAAGACTCAAGGAAACACGGGAGAGTTGACAAGGACTGAAGACTGAAGCGCACAGAGGCAGCGGATAGGAATCAGCCAAACAGTCACGATGAAACACAGACGGGTTGCAGGTTGAAGACTGTAGTGCACGGAGGCAGCGGATAGGAATCAGCTAGCAGTCACGATGATGAAACACAGACGAGTTGCAGGTTGAAGACTGTAGTGCACGGAGGCAGCGGATAGGAATCAGCTAGCAGTCACGATGATGAAACACAGACGAGTTGCAGGTTGAAGCCTGTAGTGCACGGAGGCCGCGGATAGGAATCAGCTGGCAGTCACAATCATGAACAGGTGAGTGGATGTGAATGAAAGACTGTAGTGCACGGAGGCAGCGGATAGGCATCAGCTAACAGTCCCAATGATACATGGTAGAGTTGAAGTGGTTAGAAGACTGTAGTGCACGGAGGCAGCGGATAGGAATCAGCTCACAGTCACGATGATACAGTAGATGGTAGAAGTGGTATGGGAACCACAGTAGTAGAAGTGGTTTGGAAACCACAGAGGTAGAAGTGGTTTGGAAACCACAGGAATCAGCTGGGCTGAATAAACGAGGAAACACAGGAACACCTTCAGAGACTCATGGGGAATGAGACTCCAAGATCAGGCAACGTGGTGTTGACCACAGGTGCTTAATATAGGGAGGTTGCCTGATCTGCCAATTAAGTTAAAGGAACATACACTGAAGGTTTAGAAAGGGCTGCGCATGCGCAGACCCTCAGGATGGAGGACGGCCACGGTTCCTAAATGTCCGGGAAGAAGCACTCACAGTCCGGTGAGTGACAGTACCCCCCCTTTTAAAGGTGGGCACAGAACGCCTGGAACCGGGCTTGTCCGGATTTTTGGAATAAAACTTCTTCAGAAGGGCAGGAGCATTAAGATCTTCAGCTTTGATCCATGAACGCTCTTCAGGACCAAAGCCCTTCCAATGAACGAGGAAACGGAGAACTCCTCGCGAAATTTTTGCATCCAATACCTCAGTAATCTCGAAATCCTCCTCCTGATGAACTTGAACTGGCTGCGGTGCTGAGGGAGGAGTCGAGAAACGGTTGATGATGAGAGGTTTGAGCAAGGACACATGGAAGGCATTGGAAATCCGAAGATTCTTAGGAAGAAGAAGTTTAACACATACTGGATTGATAACTTGAATGATCCTATATGGACCAATAAAACGAGGGGCGAATTTCATAGATGGAACCTTCAAACGAATATTTTTGGTAGATAACCAGACACGATCTCCAATTTTTAGTGGTGGAATAGCCCGCCTCTTCTTATCTGCGAAAGACTTATATTTATTAGATGTCTTCTTTAAACAGGTTTTGACCTGAGACCAGATATTTTTGAAGGTTTGACAAGCAGTCTCCACAGCAGGAACTTGGGTGGGCGGGAGGGCAGGAAATTCCGGAAAAGACGGATGGTGACCGTAGACCACAAAGAATGGAGTTTTGGATGATGACTCATGGTACATGTTGTTATGGGCGAATTCAGCCCAAGGGAGCAATTCTACCCAGTTGTCTTGGTTGGCTGAAGAGAACATCCTAATAAAAGTCTCAAGATCTTGATTGACTCGTTCCGTTTGTCCGTTAGATTGCGGATGGTAAGACGATGAGAGTGCTAATCGTATGCCCAAGGTTTTACAAAGGGCCCGCCAGAATCTGGAAACGAATTGTACTCCTCTATCCGACACAATCTCAGACGGACATCCATGGATGCGGAAGATTTCTTTAATGAAATGTTCAGCCAGAGTAGACGAGGAAGGTAAACCGGACAGAGGGACGAAATGGGCCATCTTCGAAAATCTGTCTACCACTACCCAAATAGTATTGTGATTCTTACTTGGTGGCAAATCAGTAACGAAATCTATACTAATATGGGTCCAAGGCTTGGACGGAATGGGTAGTGGTCGCAGCAACCCTGCTGGAGTTCTGCGGGAGGATTTGAACTGAGAACATAAATCACAGGAAGCAATAAACTCTTTGACGTCTCTCCTCATTGAAGGCCACCAGTAACTACGAGAGAGAATCTCAAAGGTCTTGTGTTCACCGGCGTGTCCAGAAAAACGAGGCATGGAACCACGAAAGGATTTTCCTCCTCAGAGTAGGAGGCACAAGGGTCTTCCCAAATGGTAGCATTTTGGTGGATGAAGCAGCCAGAGAAATACATTTGGGGTCTAGAATAGCATGGTTGGGAACCTCTTCTACATCAGAGGACGTCACAAAAGCTCGAGATAGAGCGTCAGCTTTCTTGTTCTTAGCGGCTGGTTTGAAGGTTATAATTAATTCAAAACGGGAAAAGAAAAGAGACCATCTTGCTTGACGAGGGTTCAAGCATTGAGCAGATTGCAAATATGACAAGTTCTTATGATCCGTGAAGATCGTCACCGGATGGCGAGCTCCTTCCAACAAGTATCTCCATTCCTCTAATGCAGCTTTGATGGCCAGCAACTCCTTGTCCCCGATAGTATAATTTTTCTCTGCGGGCAGAAGACCCCGAGAGTAGAAGGCACAAGGATGTAATTTTTGTTGCTCCGAGCGTTGGGAGAGAATAGCTCCTAAGCCCACATTAGAGGCATCTACTTCTAGGAAGAAGGGGAGTGTCACATCAGGCTGTCGCAGAATGGGAGCAGACGAGAAGGCCTCTTTGAGGATTTGAAAGGCTTGGAGAGCCTCAGATGACCATTGCTTAGTATTAGCCCCTTTCCGAGTTAGGGCCACAATGGGAGATGCAATGGATGAGAAGTCTTGAATGAAGCGTCTATAGTAATTGGCAAAACCTAAAAAACGCTGGATGGCACGAAGAGTAGTTGGCTGAGGCCAATGTAGTACAGCATTTACTTTGTCTGGATCCATCTTCAGGCCAACTCCGGAAACTATATACCCCAAGAATGGAATCTGGGGTAACTCGAATGAACATTTTTCCAATTTACAGAACAACGAGTTTTTCCGTAGTCTGGAGAGGACCTCTGCCACATGTTGGTGATGAGAAGGCAGGTCCTGTGAGAAGATCAATATGTCGTCTAGGTAGACAACGACACATACATATAATAAGTCCCGAAAGATCTCATTGATGAAACCCTGGAAAACAGCGGGGGCATTACACAGCCCGAAGGGCATTACTAAATATTCGTAATGCCCATCTCTGGTGTTAAACGCGGTCTTCCATTCGTCACCGGAACGGATTCTAATTAAATTGTAGGCACCACGAAGATCCAACTTAGTAAATATCCGAGCTCCCTTAATGCGATCAAATAGCTCAGTGATCAGCGGAATGGGATACCGATTCTTGATAGTAATGGCGTTGAGTCCACGAAAATCTATACAAGGGCGTAATGATCCATCCTTCTTTTTGACGAAGAAGAACCCAGCTCCAGCGGGAGAGGTGGAAGGTCGAATGAACCCACGCTGGAGATTCTCCTGTATGTACTCAGATGTGGCTTGAGTTTCAGGTAACGAGAGAGGATAGACCCGACCCCTGGGAGGAGTCTTGCCAGGTAGAAGGTCGATCGGACAATCCCAAGAACGATGAGGAGGAAGACGTTCAGACTGAGCTTTATCAAACACATCGGCAAATGAAGCATACTGAGGAGGGAGTCCCGGGGAGGAAGATGAGATGGAAGATCGCTGTACTTTAAGAGGAATAACTTGAGAGAGACAACGATGGTGACATTCAGACCCCCAAGACGTAACTTGAGGGGTGCGCCAGTCAATCTGGGGAGAGTGACACTGAAGCCATGGAAGGCCTAAGACAATCGGACTTGTCGTAACTGGAAGAATTAAAAACGAAATTTCTTCATGGTGTAGTACACCAATCTGAAGGGTTACTGGAGACGTACTCTGGGTGATGAGACCATTGATGAGGCGTGATCCATCTATAGCCGTCACAGTAATGGGTGTTTTTAAAGTGATCACTGGTAGGGACCATTGATTCACTAGTGATTTAGAAATGAAATTTCCTGCTGCTCCGGAATCAATCAATGCCTGTGACTCAAAGGATTTGGTAGCAAAGGAAATCGTAACATCAAAAGCGCAGACTTTAGATTTCATAGACAATGGAGAGGACTCCAGGGACCCTAACTTCACCTCTCCAGAACTAGTTAGGGCCTGGCATTTCCCGATCTCTTAGGGCAAGAGCTGAGCATGTGCGTGGAATCAGCACAATAGATACAGAGTCTATTCTTTACTCTTCGTTTCCTTTCCTCTGAAGATAATTTGGAACGTCCTATCTCCATGGGAATCACAGAGGATGGAGCTGGACGAAATTGAGGGTTTAAACGAAGAGGTGCTTTGACAGCTGTTGTTTTCTCAGACTCTCTTTCACGAAATCTCATATCTACACGATGGCAAAGAGAGATCAAATCTTCTAGTGACGAAGGAAGCTCTTGGGTAGTCAGTGCATCTTTAATTTTATCGGAGAGCCCCTGCCAGAAGGCGGCAACTAATGCTTCAGTGTTCCACTGAAGTTCAGAGGCTAAGATCCTAAATTGAATGACATACTGTCCTACTGTATGGGAGCCTTGTCGCAAACGAAGAATGCTGGAAGCAGCGGAGGTCACACGACCTGGTTCATCGAACACACTTCGGAACGTGGAAATGAATTTGGCACTATCTTGTAGAATTGGATCGTTTCTTTCCCACAGGGGGGAGGCCCAAGCCAGGGCTTGTCCCGAAAACAATGAGATAAGATAGGCCACTCTGGAACGATGGGTAGAAAAATTTTGAGGTTGGAGTTCAAAATGGACTGAACATTGGTTAAGGAAACCTCTACAAGTTTTGGGGTCCCCGTCATATTTTGACGGAGTAGGCAGGTGAAGCGTAGGAGCTGTAGACACCTGGGATGGCACTGGGGAAACGGAGGAAAGCACAGGAGCTTCAATATTAGCTGTAACAGTCTGTCCAGATGTTCCTTGGGAGGTTAATGATTGGTAACATTGAAGTAACAGCTGTTGGCGAGCATCCTGTTGCTCCACACGGCTGACCAGATGCTGCAGCATCTCTTTAGCGGTAGGTTCCGTATCTGGGTCTGTCATGGCCTGATCTTACTGTCACGGGCACTAGGAGTCTTTAGTAATACACGAGGAACTGTATGGACAAAGGACACGTGAGGGTAGTCAGTGGTCTGCGGTAGCAAGTTGTACCACTGCTATAGTGAGGAGGAATGTCCAACAGAAACGAGGAGGTGATGAGAGTCAGCGGTCTGCGGATAGCAAGTTGTACCGCTGTCTGAGTGAAGGAATGAAATCCAAGTGGAGGTATCCGGGGAGTCAGTGGTCTGCGTTAGCAAGTTGTACCACTGCTATGTGAGAGGATACTGGAACAGGTGAAACTGGAAACAGGGATCAGTGGTCTGCCACTAGCAAGTTGTACCACTGAATATATATGTGAGGAGGTGCACGGGAGAGACTGCAACACAAGATATACACGGGCACCTTAACTTTGAGCCACAGTAATATGCACAATATAAATGACTGAACAACACTGCCAATATAGAAAGTCTCTTGAAGTAGTCCAGCACGAGATAACACAGTCAATGATGGCAATAGACTCAGCGGATAGCAAACTCCAGAGGAGAACCAACACAGTCCAGCAAGGTATGCAATACACAGCACAGTCAATGAGAAGTATGCATACCGTGGTTCAGGAGAAGGCAGTCAGACAGGAGTGCAGAGATACCTGAACGGCAGGAGGCCGGCAGGATGCAAAGTCCCTGGATGGGTGAAGCGGTGGTCTAGCAGGTGCAGCGCACAGGTAGGTAGACCAGCAGGGAACACAGGAAAGCGTGGAGAGCGGATCAGCAGTAGATGGATGAGTAGCGCTGAGGAGTAGCAGCAGCGGGTCTCTGCGGGAACACGGAGGTAGCCAATAGCAACCAGCAGGTGCAGTAACGATGGGACACGGGAGAGCAGAGTTGAACTGGAACTGTTGATCACGGAGAGTAGCGGGTAGCAATAGTGGCAGAAGACTCAAGGAAACACGGGAGAGTTGACAAGGACTGAAGACTGAAGCGCACAGAGGCAGCGGATAGGAATCAGCCAAACAGTCACGATGAAACACAGACGGGTTGCAGGTTGAAGACTGTAGTGCACGGAGGCAGCGGATAGGAATCAGCTAGCAGTCACGATGATGAAACACAGACGAGTTGCAGGTTGAAGACTGTAGTGCACGGAGGCAGCGGATAGGAATCAGCTAGCAGTCACGATGATGAAACACAGACGAGTTGCAGGTTGAAGCCTGTAGTGCACGGAGGCCGCGGATAGGAATCAGCTGGCAGTCACAATCATGAACAGGTGAGTGGATGTGAATGAAAGACTGTAGTGCACGGAGGCAGCGGATAGGCATCAGCTAACAGTCCCAATGATACATGGTAGAGTTGAAGTGGTTAGAAGACTGTAGTGCACGGAGGCAGCGGATAGGAATCAGCTCACAGTCACGATGATACAGTAGATGGTAGAAGTGGTATGGGAACCACAGTAGTAGAAGTGGTTTGGAAACCACAGAGGTAGAAGTGGTTTGGAAACCACAGGAATCAGCTGGGCTGAATAAACGAGGAAACACAGGAACACCTTCAGAGACTCATGGGGAATGAGACTCCAAGATCAGGCAACGTGGTGTTGACCACAGGTGCTTAATATAGGGAGGTTGCCTGATCTGCCAATTAAGTTAAAGGAACATACACTGAAGGTTTAGAAAGGGCTGCGCATGCGCAGACCCTCAGGATGGAGGACGGCCACGGTTCCTAAATGTCCGGGAAGAAGCACTCACAGTCCGGTGAGTGACACTGCGTCAGCTTTCAGATAACTTTAAATACAGCAGATTTGACTGGAATAACCTCTCAATAGCAATATTACAGTCCCGGTTAAAGGTTTTAATAACACAGCTTGATATCTCACTTGCTTCACTTCAATAGCTTGAACATAGTAAAGCAAAATACACCATAAACGTATCTGTCTTCATATGAGTCCTGCTGACATCTCATGGGCACTGGCAAACTTGGTCTTTTCCTGTCTCTCCAAGATGCTTATTTCTGAGCTGGCTTTTAAATCTGGAATTTTAGCCTCAAATATCCCTCAGGCAATAGGTCAGCAATTTCACTCAATGGCTCTTTGTGGGTAGATCCTACATTATCCCAGGCAGCATTCACACAGCATAACTCACAGCCAGGATCCTCTCTCCTTCAGCAGTCCATTTTCGGCTCCTCCCCTTTCCCCCCAAGAATCTCTTGGAGCCTTCTAGTACATTCTGGCACCAAAATGCCTGTTTTTCACCAGCTTTTGCACCTCGTTGCCATGTCTGTCTCTGCGTGCTTCTAGTGCAGTCTGGGGCTCTAGTGAGCAGCCTGTGGCTGTAGTTTGCAGTTTGTCCATCCCAAAATTGCAGACGTAATTTGCATTGAACTTCGGAGGGGCAGTCTGGGAAATGTAGTTTTCCTAATGAATGCTTGCAGAAAGATACTTGTGATTGCAGGGTATTGTATGACAATCTAGTCTTATACTCTAATTGTCACTTTTATTATGATAAAAAACAGGGTTCTTGTTCACTGCACAAGAAAATGCATTTTAATTGGCAGCATAAATGACAAGCATCCCCACACCTATTACAGTGGTATTATACTGGTCTTCCTTCTTCTCCATGGAGATGCTGAAGTGGTGGAAATGTCATGACATGTTTTGGGAAAGCTTAGTTCCCTCTCTAGAGAACATCTTTACCTGAGATCTTCATCAGGACGGCCTTTGCCAGGAACCCAACCTGTTACGGGAAGCTGAGAGATGGCTCTCGCTGCGGGACTCAGAGCTGGTGGGCTAAGTCTGTCTGTAGCTCACACTAGAGCTCTTCCATATCATTATTATACAGACCTATATTTGACATTTAGTGCACTTATTTTCCATACAGTGTTACATAAACACTCAAGTAATTTCATGTAAATTATTTACCCCTGCAATACACAGACTTTGCTATACATTAACGTCAGATAGTGGTTTTACTTGCTTTTTAATTATCCAGGCTTAAGCTACCAAGAGTATTGACAACACTATTAGCTGAGTAGTGATAATAGAGCAACCTTGAATGCTGCTTAGTGAAAATGGCATGCCAGTTACTACAGGTTCCCATGCACAGGTAGATCCAAGCAACAGATATCTTTGTCTGCTTTGGTGACAAGTGTGTTGCCAAATCTGAATGATCCACTAATTCAGGGCACAGGTTGAATGGCCATATAACATGGGGCTCAATTAGTGCAGGTGGATAATAACTACAGATGTTGCCAGAGTGTGATCATTGTTTAAGTTCATCCCAATTAACATCGTAAACATTCTGATCAGATGTTCATCCGGATTGTTGGTCATTTTGTTCCCTTACAATTGTCTATCGCTGCGGCTGTCGGGGGTGCCACAGGGGTGCCGCGGCCAGCAAGAGAAGAAAAAGAAAATCCGCCAGATTGGTACGTTTTTTTTTGCTGGCCGCGACAGAGGGGGGCAGAGTGAAAAACGGTAGAGTGAGAGACGGCAGACTGAGAGAGGGCAGAGTGAGTGGATGCAGAGAGGGCAAAGTGACTGGATGCAGAGGGGGCAGAGTGACTGGATGCAGAGGGGGCAGTGTGACTGGATGCAGAGGGGGCAGAGTGAGAGGATGCAGAGGGGGCAGAGTGACTGGATGCAGATTAGGCAGATTGACTGGATGCTGAGAGGGCAGAGTGAGAGGGGTCAGAGTGAGAGAATGCAGAGGGGGCAGAGTGAGTGGATGCAGAGGGGGCAGAGTGAGTGGATGCAGGGGCACAGAGTGTGTGGGGATGAATGAGGGCACAAAGTGTGTGGAGATGAAGGAGGGCACAGAGTGTGTGGAGATGAAGGAGGGCACAGAGTGTGTGGAGCTGAAGGAGGGCACAGTGTGAGATAGCTGTAAATTATTATTTGACAGAAATATAATACAACTAAATAAGTATTTCTGTCCTGACCTAAATACTTATTACATTTTTTTGACCCAACTACTTATAAAACAGGACTGCTCAGTAATTATTTTGGCGGTGTGCCTTGAAAATATTATGGAGACTCTAAGGGTGGTGCGAACTGCAAAAGTTTGGGAACCACTGGTCTAGCGTGTATAGCTACTATAATGAAGACAAGCTACATGGATGAAAACCATAGTCTTAGTTTCGGTGGTAATCGTTTTTACGATTACCACTATTCCGACATGTTTGAGCCCTACAAATAAAATCCGAAATTATGAAAAACCGATTGCCTTCAACCTGACGCTGGACATCTCTGATGAAAGCACCATGCTGACAGCAAGTGATTCCGATTGAACAAGTGTTCGGCACTGCAGGCTTATATCATTGCGACGTCTGTCAATAGAAATTGAAAGCGGCAATGTCGGGTTAAGAGTTTAAACAATTAACCTTAGGGGTCCCCACATTGACGTTTTAAATTTCTATTGACAGACGTCGCAATGATGTCAGCCTGCAGTGCCGAACACTTGTTCAATCGAAATCACTTGCTGTCAGCATGGTGCTTTCATCGGAGATGTCCAGCGTCGGGTTTAAGGTAAATTTGTTTATTTTCACATCGGTTTTTCATAATTTCGGATTTTATTTGTAGGGTTTAACTATGTAGGAATAATGGTAATAGTTAAAGCGTACCCAATCCCTTAGTTTGTAGGGACATTTATTCTCCCATAATGAAACAACAGTAATGTAGACTTATCAACAAAAGTTTAGTTTATAAAACATGCATGTAATATACACCTTGCTTAAGTTATGTTTAAGCGTATTTATACATTATACACAATTTTGATTATTGTATTTCTTTATTTTATTAATAACTTTATTTGCATAAAAATTACAGTAATAAAACCATAACAACATGATAAAAAAATATTGGGTAAAAATAATAACACACACACTCAGACTAGCAACTTATTAGCTGTGGAGGAAAATAATCACATTACAATTTTGTGATTCTAAAAAATTAGAGAAAAGTTATAGGATAAGAGTAATGGGGTAATATTTATTATAATAAGCAGTGATAGAAAATCTCCCATATCATCCACTATTAATAAATAGACTCATATAATGAAGTCTCAGTATGTCTTCTGCATCACAGCATGTTTAGACTCTGTACTTGGCTACCCTGACACCCACTGATTCAAGTGCTGGACAATTATTAGTTTTATGAGGGCTGGACTATTGGCTCTTTTTGAATTAGTTCTGGTCGGCCTTTGAGCTCTCGGTCATATTCAATCATTGCCCCGGTTATAGTGTTTGCTCCTCTGGTGTTCATGCTATGTTTTATCCTAGTCTTCTCCTGTTTTGACCCTGCTAATTCAACGATTACTCTGTCTGCCGACCGTACCGACCTCTGCTTATTTAATGTTTAAGCCTGGATGCCATCTGTACTGGCCTTGGCTTGTTAAAGGATATTCTAGTCTGCTGCCCGCCTTGTTTTCAGTTTGTCTCAGTTATTCTGATCTGCCATTTGCACTGATTTCAGATTGTTACAATTATTCTTGCATGCTGTTCTCACTGACTTCAGCTTGTTCCAGGAATTCTGGCATTTTCACTGGTTTCAGTTTGTATTTTGCTTTCTATATTACTTTGTGTACACCAACCTATAGATATAAACCTATACTATGGCACAAGACCTGGCGGCAACTTAGTATCAGTGAGTATACACTACATGGCCAAAAGTATAAGGATACCTAGGGCTTGAGTCATTAAGGCACTTATACCAAGTGCAACGTGCGTTTGTTTTTTAAATGCACGTAAATTAGGCTGTTGTAAGTGTCCTTTGCATACAAAGACGGAGTGAACAGGGCTGCACTTAATGGTGTATGAGCAGTTACTGGGCATGTGCAGATTGATTTTGCGTATGATATGCTGAAAGTGCTTTGATGACTCACAATCATGCATGCTTGTTGAACATCTCATTCCAAAACCATGGGCATTACAATGGAGTTGGTCCTCCCCTCTGCTGCTATAACAGGTTCCACTCTTCTGGGAAGACTTTCCACTAGATTTTGAAACATGGTTAGAGCGGTTTGCATCCATTCAGAGTGGTAGTAGTCTTTACAGCGACGCTGAAAAGACCGACAGCACTTACCCCGACATGAGGACACCGAAGCTGTCATCCCCAACAGATTCTTCATACCGACTGCTTGAAAAACAGACTTGAAGAGATTCCAATCAATAAAGATCCCAGGCGGCTGCAATGACGTCACTTTGAAGGGCGACTCAATTTTTACTGCTGTTAAAGTGGTAATTTCAAGAGGCACCGGCTGTACAATGTACAAGCAAATTGTACATTACCTTTATATAAGCCATTAACCGCATGTTGCTGTATATACTCCAGGGCTCTGTGCAGGTCAGTAAAGTTCTTTCATACCTGTGGCTGGATCACTTATAGATACTGATTATAGATAGATTACTGTATAAATTTATTTTAATTAGTAGCACAGTGTGCCACTGTATATCGTTGCAAATGTACTGATTTTTTATATTATGGTGTATTTTTGTATTGAAAATGTAGTGATATGCCATGTTGGAAGAAATTTGTTTTTGGAACTTCTGAAGGCGGGCAGTCCCATGTTAATCTCATGCTAATTAGGCCTTTTCATTGTGAGTGACCAATACCTCTCTGAGCCTGAATGCACAGGAGGAGGTCGTTACTTATTATCCTGTCTTGTTAAAAAGATAGATGATCTACATGAATAATGCAACCAGCAAGTAATTTAAGAAATCAAAGATTGATGTGAATTTTGTTAAATCCAAGATTAGAGAATATATTATGTCCTGATACTAAATATCTGATGTAATATGTCAGACTTTGTGGTGCCAGGAGGCTGGGTTACTCCTTACCAACATGTTTGACAGAATCTGCATAAAAAGAGTCCTGTTTGACCATGTTATGTAATATTCCATCTGTACTTCTGAATGATCACCAGTACCATTAACTGGTGTGTAAAAGTCCTTGTCAGGTCTTTTGAGTAAGGACTCTTGAGCAATAGAACATCACTGCTTAAAGATTCCGCCTGTGTCCTATTATCTGCTGTATTCTGTGACCAACAGGAGCTTACACTCTAATCCATTCCCCGGCTGCCCTGTGTTGAACCCAGCAGCTCTATTTCAAAGCTCTGCCTGCTACCCAGCAGTTCTAATCCATAGTAAGAGGTCAGGAGGTACCAGTCAGCCCGCAGCAAAGAGGCACTGCAGCAGCTATACCAGCTATCCAGAAGTAAGCGGTTCTAGGTGCTGTTGAAGGAGCCTAGTAGTGGCAGCCGAATTGTTATACAACTATTGCGCTGTTGGCGTTCACAGTCGACGATTGTCTTGTGGCAAGATGACACCAGTAGGAGTGGTCAGTAACAGTCGGTTACTGACAGTGGGAGAATAACCCAGATAAACTGTGCAGGAATGTCAGGTTAGCTCATGAATAATTGAGTGAGATCCCGCTGTCAAAATGGGTATTGACTGAACTTCCCTGGAGGTGCGGAGTCTATAACAAAATGGAAGGTGTTCACCAGGGATTCCCACAAGGGAATATGGACTTATGCGGCTTCCACCTTGCAGGTCGCGGCCCTCCAGGAAAGCTCCCAGTGTGACAGCTAGAGAACAAGTTACACAACAGAAGAAGAATCCAGTTCAGACATCAAATGGTGGTAACAATGATTACCATTTTTTATAAAATATTAATACAAGAGTTCAATGAAGACTTGAGCAATTTGCAACCGGTGATCATGAAGACATGCAAAAGTAGTAATTGTCAGCAACATCCAATAATACAGGCTGCACATGTAATAATCAAAGTCTCCACTAATAATAGAATTGAGGCACAGGAATAAGCAATATCCAGACATATACAGCCACGATGAAACACAGCTTGTCACAGATTATGAAACCAGAAGACAATAGTCAGTAGTGCAGGCCAAGTAGATACAGGAGTAGATCATAGCGTTTACCATCGGCAGTAAAACAGGTATGCAGAGATTGAGGCATTCCAACATACAGCAGCGATGAACACACAGCAACGATGATTAGCAGCTTACCACAGATTGTGGAATCGGTAACAGTAGTCAGCAATGCAGGCCGAGTAAATAGCAGGTGTGGATCATAGCGTTCACCACGAGCAGTGGAACAGGTATGCAGAGATTGAGGAAATCCAACATACAGCAGCGATGAACAAACAGCAGCGATGAAGTAGCAGTCTACTACAGATTGTGGAACGGGTAACAGAGACATCAGAATACAAAAGGTATGACTTGAAGAACCAACAATCTAAGGATGAAAGGAGGGACCTTATAAAGGGAGACTGACCAATAGCAGAACTGATCAGCACACAGGTGTATCAATCACAGGTGCAGACCATGACCAATAGCCTGCACTATGAATCGAATTAAAGTGGCAGTCAGTGTTTAGAGGCTTGGGCAGAGGCACCAGGGAACAGAGTTTGACAAGGAAGAATATTCCTCCATTCTTCCTTTACCCCCTACAGACCTGGTGGCAAACTAAGCCCATCCGGTATACCAAACTCTGGAAACTATTTTTTTATGGGCCTCGCTTTGTGCACTGAAACAGGAAAGGGTCTTCTCCAAATTGTTGCCGCAAAGTTGGAAGCACACTTTTCCTTAAAATGTAGTTGTAGCATTAATATTTTCCTTCACTGTAACTTAAGCGCCCAGGCCAAACTATGATAAACAACCCTCAGACCCTTATTTCTAATACACCAATCTATACAGTTGGCACTAAAAAGCGTTCTCCTTCCATTCGTCAATACCAAATTTATCTGGTGAACTGCCAGATGGTGAGGCATGATACGTCACTCCAGAGAATGCGTTTTCACAGGATGTTGTTGTTAGCCAGTAGTGTTTTAATACCTCTTACTGACAAGGGATTTAACACTGATTATTAGTGGTAGGTGAGGGTTTGGTCTGCTGAGAAGTCTTTTGTCTTTGCTCACCAGCTGTTGATTGTGATCATGTACTGACTCCAGCCCATTGGTATTGGGGCTTCAATCAGTTCTTCACTGGAGCAGGTGACAGCTGCAAGGGTGTATTATGTTTGATATCTATTATCCAGGTTTTTTGGCTGGAATCCTGAGTAAAGCTGGCCACAAGTGGGCAAATGCTACCACTCTCTAGGTGTCTAAATTTAACAAGATCTAGAAATTTGGGGCTAACAGTGGTCAAGGCCCAAGACGTAGGTCAGGGCAGGTGGCAATCAACAGTGGTCAAGGCCCAAGAATTTGGTCAGGGCAGGTGGCAATCAGCTGTGGTTAAGGTCTAGGCAGATGTCAAGGCAGGAAGAAGGAGGAAAATCCAGGAAAAATCCAAGTTCAAGATACTGTACCTATATAGGACAGTGAAAGGAACAAGTGCCTACACTAAACAGATGCAGGCAGCCCAAGTGATCTTGTGGGTAGACTAATTCTGTGATGCACTTCTGTGTAGACACCACAGAATTTCACATTCATGTCAATAACAAATATGATAACTATCTTCCAGTTTGGCTCTATCTGATAATGTCAAGTAAGCAAATGTTTAAATCATGTTTAGCCATTGCTTTTATGTAAATATTTAATACTTAATATAGCATTCTGTTCCTGTATGTAATTTGCATTTTGTCTTTTACAAATTATTAATAAAAATTATAATAATATTATTATTACAAATTATTCCTCATAACCCTGCATAGTTTACCCTTTTACCACCCTATACACAGATAACACAAGACAACAACCCTTTGACCAACATTGCTAAGGGACTGGATCATATAGCCCACTAAGCACTTTGCATTTTGGGAATTTGCAATATGTAGCACTTAACCTCATGTATCAAACTCCTATTGTCTCATATTTGTAAGCTTGCGGGCAGGGCCTTCTTACCTCTCTGTTTGTCTGTATTACCCATTATAGTTTTATTTCTGTGCTTGTTCCCAATTGTAAAGCTCTACGGAATTTGCTGGCGCTATATAAATAAATGTTGATGATGATGTTTCCTAAAAATCCAAGACAAGATAACCAAGGATTAGAAAAAAAGACTTTAATTACCAACAGCCACAGATAGGTTTGTGCTTTACCAAACATTAAAAGGTCATTTATAAACCACAACAAATGCAGACCTGCTTTATGTGTTTAGCTACAAGGTTCACAGTCACTTCCTGGTCTGTAGAAATGCCCATATAAAGTCAATCAGTGTCTACATTTGTGGTATGGTGGATATTCCAGAATTGTGCATGGTGGAATCAGTTAAAACATCACATCAAAGTACAGCCTTCAACCACTTTATGTCTCCCTCCTTCCTTAATTTCAACTTTTACATTTTCTTCTTGATTTGGTTTAGCTTAATTTATGTCTTAAATTAATCATAATTGAACATTGGGACTGTCTTTATAACTAGTCACTTTTGTATGTTTTTAAGGTTTTATTACAGTGTCAAAATGCACCTAGAACTGTTCTCTCCTGTAGAAGTGTAACGGGAAGATGCAAACTTCACCCCAGTAAGAGGCCTATTTAACAATGTAACATTTTTGCCTCTCTAAATATGCGCCTATCAGAGTTCAGGAATACATAGTTACATTTTACCACTGTCCATTTAAAAATGTAAGTGAATTATCATACTATAAATACAATTTTTCTATTTTGTCTCGGTCGGGGTGCTCAGTCAGGTTCTCTGGTAGGCTGTACCTGTGTATTAAAATTCACTGGGTATTTGTTGTGTTTCGTGAGAGTCTCCTGTGAATGAAACAAGGGAGTGGAGTAAGGAAAGGATGAACTGCAGCCAAAGATCCCTCTACTCCATGGATTCTCTGCTACCAGAGGATTTTTTCAGTGACAAGACCACTCCTAACGACATCCTCAGATGGCATTAGCTTAAGAGTACAAGCTTTGAAAAGTCTAGCTTTACATAGCTTGATAATTTGTACAAGGACACCTATTCCCATAGAGGTCTATGGGGAAGGCAGTGTTTTATGGGGATGGCAGTGTTTAGTGGTTTGATTAACGCAGGCGATATCTACGATATATCCTGTGTTAGGCAATTGATAAATTAGATTGACAGTTGCCATAATCATGTGGAAACAGCTATTTCTGCATGATTTGCAGGAAATATATTCTTCATAACTAGGCCCCTATAAGTATAGAATAACAGCATATTAAGAAAACATTTATGTCCTTTTGTGAGGAGATAAAGGGTGCATGCCATACCGCACAGCAGATAATGCCTTTTAAATGCCATCACAGCTCCTTTATCAACTTTAAATATCTCATATTGCAAAACATATGGATGTTGGGTGTAAAAGTAGGTACACTTATGCTCCTAATCTGTACTGAGCAAGAACCGCCCCAATATTTGAAAACTCTCATACTGGCCTATGTAATTTTTTGCACACCTGCAGATGCTGTGCTGCCATATTGCCCCACAGATTAATGAGCTTTTCTGTAAAAATAGACAAGTGAGGTCACAAAACAGCATTTGCACTATGGGAAGTAGCGGAACTGCCAGCAATGCAAAATCAGTGCATGCCCTGTTCTGTGTGCTTGTCTCAGAGAACACGGTACTGTTTGCTATCACGTTATGGCCTGTATCTTCATTTATTTTAAAATGACAATTTTCTTATAATATACTGCTTGTTCACTGTATTTTTGCTATAATGTAATTTGATTAAAGTGCTGGGACATTGGAACTTTCTTTATTGCATATGACAGATATTGCCTGTAATTGTATGCATGGGGAAATGCAGCTTCTTGAATGGATTTCTTTTTACTCAAGTCTTGATGCACATTTGGACTTCTCATAGTTAGGCACACCTTCAAATGTATGGAATATTTCATACCACCACATTTAATTATGTTGTTGCATTAAACAAAATATCTTTTGTACAGCCCTCTCTTAGCTTGCTGAGAGCCATATAGAGACTCCATTTTGAATGGAGCCCCTCCCAAAAGTGATCCAAGCACCAGCACTTATAGCTTTAGCTGGTTGTTACAACAGCGTGGGGTTCCCCTTCCCCCCCCCCCCCCCCCGCAAAAGCTGCATCCAGCACTAGGCCATGACAGACTGCATTGGTCACACTATAACTGGGGAACCTGCAGCGGGGGTCCCCCTGTTATAATGTGACACAGCCCTAGCTTGTTCAGCGCAAGTAATCAGGCATGCAAAGGCAATGTGCATCCATCCTAGTAAAAGCAGGCCCTTGTTAAAGGCACTAGGGCTCCTCCCAACACCCATGCCTAGTTGGTGTTATGGTAATAAATTGTTTAATATTAGAATTCAGCACATATTATATGGTATTGCTGGAGCCAGTGATCCCTGGCAGACATAAACTGCTTGGGTATGCTGGCGCTTGTAGAACTACAAGTGCCAGTATACCCATGGCTCAAATTGAAATTGATGACTGAAGTCTCTATCATATGGTGATATGATTAAAGAGTTTTAGACGCTTTAAATGTATCTTTATGCAGCAAACATCACACATATTTTACATAGTATGTTAAGTCGTACATATCTTCACATACATGCAGTTCAGCATACACACATAATTTGTGCCATGTTTCAGGTGCACCTGTGTTTTTTACATAAAATGCATCCAACTCTACATGAGGCCCTCTAACAACAGAAGTATTCTGATAGCCAGACACACTGTCCGTAGGTTCCATGTGCTATGTATTCTCTTTGCAACCTCCTTTGTGTTTGTCTTCTAATTGTCATTGTTTGTACCTTGATCTAAAACATGTGTCATTACCAGATTGCAGAGAGGGGTGTCATTGACTAGGCAGTGCCACATCATTGTGATGTCACTGTGACCATGCCTACAGCTAGCGTTCTCTTGTATAGACCCATAAAAATAACAGTTTATTTATTTATACCTAGCCATAACAACACTAGTTTGGAATGAAGTACTGTTTGTTTAAGTAGGTCAGTTATTGTGGGAGTGGTTTTGCCATTTAATATACATTCTATATATAGAAATTGGCTTCCCCGGATGTTACCTGTGTTTTATTAGTGAGCAGCCAGGAACAACCTGCAATATCGCAGTGAATACATATTGAACATTAGACAGCAGGGATCTGCCCAGACCTGTGATGCAGAAAATTGTAACCACAATGTTCATAAGTTCATAAATACTTCAATCCTAGTATCTGGCAGAACAGTGTGTGACTTTGTTTGTTTAAATGTAAGATGCCTCTGCCATGATCATTCCATTACATTTTATACAGTCATAAAAACCTTCAATTCCCAACATGACTTAAACAATGTAAATAATCCTAATATTCCCAATTATATTACACTCTACACAGACATAGAATACTATACCTTCCCAATATAACAAGATAACTTGAATGGTGTACAGTTGTTGGATGAGTAATTGCTTACATATAATGGAGATCAACATTGGAAGCAGTGATACTCCATCACTACAGCCTAACCCTAATTCTAACCCCCATCTACATACATAGCTGAGCAGCAGCAAGACCGAAATTTGTAGAATGATGGAGGCCAGTGCTAAATGAAGAGCAGTGGGTAGACCCATCCAGGCTGTAGGAGCAGGGTGAGCAATCAGTGACAAGCAGCAAGGTAGACCAGAGTATGGAGTGGGGTAAATGCTCGGAAGCAATCGCTCTCAAGTAATTTTATTTACCTAGTCAATGTCCTGTCCAGGATATCTCCTGCGTATTCCTGCTCTGCTTACATTTTACTTAATAAACTTAATGTACTTAATAAATGCTACTTAATAAACAACTTTTATTTAACAGTTTCATAATATTTATACATTTTGTGTATCTCTAGAAAAGTCAAAATCAAGAAATGTATAAAACAAAAATAATTTTTTTAATATACAGAAAGACTAACCATTTTTTTTTAAAAATGGACTTTTAGCAATTTGCCTAATTTATAACTTCAGTTACTGTGTATGGAGATGCAAGCTTCAAGGCTACAGATTGTTTTCATAAAAGTGTTAAATAAAATAATTGTTTCTTGGCTTGCTCCTGATTGTAGTCTGTGTCCACTGAAGATAAATGGTTTGGACAGTCTAAACATTGAGTGTAGTTTAAAAATAACAGCATTACAGACCAAATACTTACAACTACTCGGCCCAATGAGACCTCTCAAACATTAGGGGTGTGCTTACATAACAAGTGATTTATCACTGAGTTTTCAAATATGTAGCTGGCAAGTCAGAAAAAAAAAGATATATATACCGTATACGCGCACACACAACCACACGCGATATAAATAGTCTACAAAAATTGTAACCCCCGCACCCAATAAAATTCAAGTGAAAAACAGACATTTTCTTAGGAAAAAGTGAAAATCAAAAAATCTACAATACCCTGATTATGTTGTGCACATCCCTAAACTAATACTTGGAAGCACATCTTGCTTTTATAATGGCATTGAGTCTTTTTGAATAAGTCTCTATCAACTTCCCTGCAAAAAGTCCATCAAATTAGGAGAGGATCGCCTGTGCACAGCTCTCTTTAGGTCATTCCACAGGTTTTCAATGGGATTGAGGTCTGGGCTCTGACTGGGCCATTCCTAGACTTTAATCTTCCTTTTCTGAATCCATTCCTTGGTTGACTTGGATGTGAGCATTGGATGGTTACCAGGTTGAAAGGTGAAATTCCTCTTCATCTTCAACTTTCTGACAGATACCTGCAGGTTCTGTGCCAAAATTTCTTGTTATTTGAAGCTATTCATTATGCCCTCTATCCTGACTACAGCTCCTGTCCTAGCTGACGAGAAGCAGTCCCAAAGCATAATGCTTCAAACATCATGCTTCATAGTAGGTATGGTGATCTTTGGGTGATAAACTCTGTTGTCTTGCGCCAAACATATCTCTTAGAATTAATGCCAAAAGGTTCAACCTTGGTCTCATCAGACCATAAGACATTTCCCCACATGGTTTGGGGTAATTTAATGCATGTAGATGGGGATGGATGTGCAGAATATGAGAGAATACAGGCGATTGTTGTCACATGTAGGGAGTGACCTGTTCCTGCCACAAGTTCCTGCAGCTCCTATTCCAATCCTTGCTCAGTTCAGAGCATGGACTTGGAGACTAAAGGGGAAGGTGTCTGCACAGACAAGGAAATATTTTTAGGTGCAAACAGGCTTAGTATGTTCCGCCGACCCTGCGGATGAGTTTTCCCCTTGACCTGTCATTAACATTGGAGGGACATCCTGATCTTAGAAATGTCCCTGGTATGCCTCAAAAAAACTACAAGGAAAGTTGATCTTGATTTGGGGTTAATCACTTTCATTGCTGGTAGGTGTATGATAATTACATTTTAACATGATTTTAAATGTGATTGGTTAACTCTGCACACCTGCAGTCCCATTATAAAAGGGTGTGCACACTTATGCAACCACAGTCTTGTAAGTTTTTTGTTTTCACTTTCTTTTCCTAAAAAAAGTTCTATTTATTTGTCACTAAATTTTTTTTTTGGTTGCATGGTCACACAATGAAAAAAAGGTCTGTTATAATTTATGTTAAAATTAGCCTTTAGATAAGATTACCTACTACAATGTATTCAGAAATCAATTTTGTGGCTGTCCACATTTAAAAAAAAAAGTAAAATAATCTATAGGACACCATCTGTGCTTCTCCCTTTTGTGGCAGCCCCTTATACAGCATTAAGTGTATAAATGTGATGTTTTTATTGTAGTGTTAACTAAACCTCTTCTTCACTCCTTAACATAAGAAGAACAAGTGGTAGCAAAAATTGCGAGATAACATTATAGAATATGGAGCAGAAAAAGGTCATCTTAAAGACAAGATAAGGAAAGATTTTCCATTTCTCTTTTTTTTTTTTCTAGAATATCTCACATTATCAGACAACTCTCATACATCCAACTTGTTTAATCTGTAAACTTACCTTTTAAAACATACCCTCAGATACCTTGATATGACTCTTAACCCTTTCACTGCTGGACAACTGTTGACTTTTTATAGATTACGGTTGTGAAAAGATATCACCAGTAGGCTACACTAACTCAGGAGTAGGGGGCGTAATTAGGGGTGGGGGGGGGGGGGGCTTTGGAGGCTATTTGTAAACCAATCAAAATCTTAAAAATAGGAACATTACATTAAACCATGATTCAATTATTGTTAACCTAGCATTTTACTTCAGAATTTATTATGTGATGTTAAAGGGATACTAAATATGGCATTTTATTTGAGGTTTTGGGTATATTTTGTGAGCCATAATAAACTAAAAATTATGTGTATTCTGGTGTTTTGTTATTTATTTATTTCCATTTTTATATAGTATGGCATTTTTACTTTTTATTTTCCAAATTGCGAGGAGACAATACAAAAAACACTAACAACATCACAAATATTTTTAATATTTTAGAGTGGGATGGGAAGTCTGGGGAAGGAAGGGGAAAGGAGAGGGGGTGGGGTGAACTGGGCATCACCTATAAAAGGTAGTACTTCAGAAAGGTATGCAAGGCAAAGTTCCTAGGGAGGGGTTAAATTGGGGAATTGATTATTGGTGACCAACTCAGGATAACATAGATATATAATGTTAGAGGGAAGGGGATTGATTGCAGGATTACAAGTACAAGGAGCCCAGAATTGATGGAATTTATCTTAATCATCTATTCTAGATAATAGGTCATCTTCTCAATTCAGGTACTGAAGCAAACATACGACTTTAGTGTGGGGGAGTCACTCTGTTGCCAAGTCTTGGCAATCAAGCACCAGGCAGGGACTAGAATATGAGAGGCTAGTTTTGAAGATTGCCTATCAGTATCCTGAAGCGGATAACAAAGGAGGAAGGACCATGGATCCTTGCAGACAGGGCATATAAGGAACGAGAAGAGGAGGGCTCTGACCCTATACCAGATGAAACCTACCATGAACGTACCTTGTTTTCCACATCCTTGCCAACAGGTTGAGACGGTAGCTTTTTTTCAAACGTGTCAGAAGTGAGGTATAGATGACTAAAGTACACTTTGTATGCATTGTCTTCAATAAGAGTGGAAATTGATCTGGTGGTTACTTGTTCTCTGTTTCCCAGTAGTACTCCTAGGGGGACGGGGGGGCAGGTCTCTCTCCCACTCGTTCCAAAGGTTAATATAGCATCAAACTCAATGTTACATATAAAAGAAATCATGCATCTTTGAAGAGGCGAGGATAGACACAACTTTTCAAATGAGGAAACGGATGAGGGGGCAGATCCCGCTTGTCACAGACATCCCACAAAATGGCGTAGATCAGGAAATTTCATTTGCAGATCAACCAAGGTTAGAAAAGATCCCTGGTGCAATCGGTCACCAACAAACAGCACCAGCATTGACACAAGCTCAGGAGAAGGTAGTAGAGCGGTCCGGGGAAGAAATCAGGCTTACTCCAAAGAGATAATATGTAGGGGGAGGATGGATGGATATCTAAGTGGGGTTTGCATGTCTCCTAAGCTTAGCCAAGAAATTCAGGGTTGGCAAAAGTTTGATTAGAGGAGATCTAGACTGTTTAGTCCCCAGATACAAGAAAGGGATGCTAGCATTAGATAATTAGACTCAAGGTGTCACGGGCACTAGGAGTCTTTACCCAGGGATCACCAGGTGATAGGCTTACCAGAGCAGTACAGATGGTAATATGGTACTCTGGTAGCAAGGTGATCACGGAACAGGAAATAGTAGATGATAGAGATGCTCAGGAAAGTCTATGACTAGCAGCACTGGTAATATGGATGTAGTAATACACGAGGAACTGTATGGACAAAGGACACGTGAGGGTAGTCAGTGGTCTGCGGTAGCAAGTTGTACCACTGCTATAGTGAGGAGGAATGTCCAACAGAAACGAGGAGGTGATGAGAGTCAGCGGTCTGCGGATAGCAAGTTGTACCGCTGTCTGAGTGAAGGAATGAAATCCAAGTGGAGGTATCCGGGGAGTCAGTGGTCTGCGTTAGCAAGTTGTACCACTGCTATGTGAGAGGATACTGGAACAGGTGACACAGGAAACAGGGATCAGTGGTCTGCCTCTAGCAAGTTGTACCACTGAATATATATGTGAGGAGGAGCACGGGGAGAGACTGCAATACAGGGTATACACGGGCACCTTAAACTTGATCCACAATAACATGCACAATATATTAATGACTGAACAGCACTGCAATAATAGAAAGTCACTTGAGGTAATCCGGCACAAGATAACACAGTCAATGATGGCAATAGTCTCAGCGGATAGTAAACTCCAGAGGAGAACAAACTCAGTCCAGCAAGATATGCAATACACCAGCACAGTCAATGAGAAGTATGCATACCGTGGTTCAGAAGCAGGCTGTCAGACAGGAGTGCAGAGATACCTGAACGGCTGGAGGCCGGCAGGATGCGAAGTCCCTGGAGGGGTGAAGCGGTAATCAAGTAGGTGCAGCGCACAGGTAGGTAGACCAGCAGGGGAACAAATACTCAGGAAGCAGTAGTATGTAGGACTGGACTCCTGGAGGACCCTGAAGAGTAGCGATGATCTAGATGAGATGAAAACAGTGAGGCGCAGATCCGATGCAGACTGGCGAGTAGAGACCAGCGGGAACACGAAGAAGCACGGAGAGCGGGTCAGCTGTTGTAGGACGAGTAGAACTGAGAAGTAGCAGCAGCAGGACTCTGCAGATACACGGAGGTAGCGGATAGCAACCAGCAGGTGCAGCAACGATGAAACACGGGAGAGCAGAGCTGAGCTGGAACTGTTGAGCACGGAGAGTAGCGGATAGGAATCAGCTGTAGCAGTCTCGAGGAAACACGGGAGAGATGAGATGAGCTGAAGACTGAAGCGCACGGAGGCAGCGGATAGGAATCAGCCAAACAGTCACGATGAAACACAGGCGAGTTGAAGTAGATTGAAGACTGTAGTGCACGGAGGCAGCGGATAGGAATCAGCTAACAGTCATGATGGCACACAGGTGAGTTGAAGTAGATTGAAGACTGTAGTGCACGGAGGCAGCGGATAGGAATCAGCAACAGTCACGATGATACACAGGAGGGTTGAAGTGGTTTGAAGACTGTAGAGCACGGAGGCAGCGGATAGGAATCAGCAACAGTCACGATGATACACAGGAGGGTTGAAGTGGTTAGGAAACCACAGGAGTAGAAGTGGTATGGAAACCACAGGAGTAGAAGTGGTTTGAAAACCACAGGAATCAGCAGCGCTGAATACACGAGGAAACACAGGAACACCTTCAGAGGCTCATGGGGAATGAGACTCCAAGATCAGGCAACGTGGTATTGACCACAGGTGCTTAATATAGGGAGTGTTGCCTGATCTGCCAATTAAGTTAAAGGAACAGGTACTGAAGGGTTTGAAAGGGCTGCGCATGCGCAGACCCTCAGGATGGAGGACGACCACGGTTCCTAAATATACGGGAAGAAGCACTCACAGTCCGGTGAGTGACACAAGGTCTACCCACAATAAGGAGGATGGATGGGAAAAATAGGTTATGATTTGGCTCATTAATTTGGTTTCTTTAGGAGGGCCAGTTTGCTCCTGGGAAACTTACTATTCTAGACAAACTTTGCTAAGCATTTCTGAACAGAAGCACGCTCAAATAGTGGTGGAACTCTGATGGGGAGGGTCTGAAAGTAGTAGAAGAGTTTGGGGAGGATATTCATCTTCATAGCGATGATTCTGCCCAGCTTTAAAATTATCAGGTGCTGCCGGAAGAGCTCCGATTTAATTTTAGTGAAGAGACCTAGATAATTCTCCTGGTACAGGGACTCGTAGGAGTTGGTTAACAACAAGAAATATTATTTTATTCCCATCTGAAATTAAATTGTGAGGTGATGCTTTAACCCTCTTGCTGAGGTGCTTAGGGAGGTTGAGCAGCATAGCCTTCAATTTCGAGATGCCGATTTTGTAGCCTGAGAGACTACCATAATGATCCAGAATTCTGAATACAGTATGTTTCATAGTAATCTCTGTATTATGGCAGGCACATGGTTTAACTAAACTTATATTTTGTTCTATTACTGTTACGAGCCGTGGCGGTGCCCATAGCCACCACGGCTCGCTCTCCTCTGCCCCCTGCATCCTGGCCATCTCCTTGACGACCGGGGCGTCACTTCCGGCCTGGCTGTTGCTTAGGCAATGGTCGGACACGGTGCTGTCAGAACGCCGTGTCTCAACGGGGAGATTAGCCGGGCGCGTGCGCATTAGTAAATAATTTATTATCAGCCTCCTGCAGCTGATTAGGTCAGGCTGGGCGGTTCTGCTCCTATTGGCTGCTCTGGGTATTTCAGGCAGGGAGGACTGGATCTCCCTGCTGGTTTTAGCATCTTCAGTCCTGTGCTGTTGCTTAACTCCTTTTGCCTGATCTTCAGTTGTGACCCTTGCCTGTACCTTGGACATTGCCTGTTTGCCTGTTGCCCTGACCTTTTGGCTTGTATACTGGACTCTGATTTTTCGCTTGTGACCCTGGATATCGATTTGCTTGTCTGCTACGGATCCCTGACCTCGGCCTGCCACTGACCACCTGCTCCAGCCTGGTCTAGCGCCTTTCGGTTCCATCTGCGCTACGGCCATCATTGATGACCTTTTACTACACTGAGCTTAAGACCTGGGGGCATCTGAGTACCTGTGAGCATATTAAGTTCTATGGGAATGCCAGCTGCTAAAGGTGAAGACCTCAACACCTATCCGTTCTACAAGCTCATCTTGGTGGTCGTGAGCCCTAACAATTACCACTATTATCAAGGGACATGCCTCCCATGTGATCTAGAGGTCATCCTCTAACTCCTAAAGGGTGAAATAAGTTTACCCTGGTATTCCACCAGGATCTTCCTGCCCATGTGAGTGACATAGATACAGCACTTAGTGGCACTGGCAGTGATCAGATGACAAAAAGGTAATCCTTTGACTTCCAAAAGGTCGCATAGATGTTACTACACTTTGCATAGGTTTCATAACATAACCACAGCCGTGCTTCTGGATACACACTTCCAATGCTTAATGTCTTCTCTTCAGTTTATTCATACAATTGTGTTCCTGACTGAAAGTAAATCAATGGGTGATATAACTGATATGTTCAAATATACCTTGGAACAGTAGTGCAAAGATGAAACAGCTATGTTTGTGACAGTCAACGGGTTACATAATAAGGTTGAAAAAAAACACTGGACCATCAAGTTCAAGCCTTTATAAGCTCTAATTGTCTTGATCCTAAGTAAGGCAAAACAAAACACCTAGCGTGATATCTACCAAATTAATCTTACAGGGGCGGATGGATTCCTCCTTGACTCCAAAAATGTCAATTGGATAAGTTCCCTGAACTAAACACCTCCATAATGTCCTCTACAAATTATAGCCACAGGTAGCATTGTCTGTAAGAAAGACATCTGATCCATATTTAAATTCTGCTAGTGAATTTGTGGTAAAGAATTCCACAGCTTAACCACCCTTACAGGAAAAAACACTTTTCTATGCTGACGATAAATGGTCTTTCTTCATTTCGCAATTGATGATTCCTTGTCCTTTGTATGGTCCTTAATATGAAAAGTTAGACCAATATTTGTAATTAAATCACCTTTATTCTGAAGTAAACAAACCTAGCTTTTTGTATCCTCTCTTTATAATTGACTTCTTTCATTCCTTTTCCTTTATTGAGGAGGTTGCCCGTCCTTTACAGTGAGGTGACAAAAACTGTACCCTACATTCAACCTGTACTCTAACTAGTGGATTTTACACTGTTATTATTATGTTTTAATTACAGGCATTTAGCCCCCATTTTAGGCATCCCAAAATTTTATTCAACATTGCAGCTGCTAAATGGTACTATGTGCTGCTCATCAAATCGGAACGCAAGTTGCGTTTTAAAAAAGAGCACGGAACTGAGCATAGTTCCAACCGTATTCAAAACCTAGCCAATCTCAGGATACATTTCCATTTGAATCTCTGGGTGTACTTATGTTGTGCCTACACAGTACGCCATGCGTAGACAGAAAGAGGAGACAGCAGTATACACACAAGCATATGTGCAATATAAAGTCACATCAGAGTGCATTAAAAAATGTGTGTTATAAAATAAATTAACAAATCTTAACATTATAATCATTAATACAAATCCGGATTAAAAAAAATAATAAAAAAAGCTAGATAAATATGCTTTTAAGCGTACTGTGCATACAGTGCCTTTTTGTAGTATATCTTACTTGCATACATATGTTCTGTGCTATATAGTGGCGAGCATACGCGTAAACCGAGACTTGAATCTGCCTCATCTGCGTCAGAACACCCTTACGTACATGGCCTACGTTAGTCCGCCCCACCCCCGTTCTACCTCTCAAGTCGTAGGCAGTCATAAGTGTAATTTGCGTCTGGAGATGAATTGCATGCCATTGCTTTTATTGACGTGTGGTCCGTTTCTGAGCGTGCACAGAGCTGGTTCACACAAGGTACACTATGCAAATGGATGTACATGTGAACAGGAAAGCTCTTAATGTGTAACTAGCATAGTTATTACCAAGGTCTAAGGGTATAACTACATTTACTTGCATTAAATTCCATCTGCTTTACAGCAGCCCATTTTTGCCATTTTTCTCTATGTCCGTTTGTAGTACGTTATTTGCCTGTGAACAACTCTACATAGCTTATTGTCATTGGCAACATAGACAGCTTCATTCTACTCCAGCTGCAAAGTTGTTGATAAAAAGATTGGAAAGGACAGGGCCCAATACTGATCCCTCTGTACACCACTAAGAACTTAGCCCAAATATGTTAAATTTACAACTACTCTTTGTTTAATACCATTCCACCAATTATCCACTCATGCACATACTTTTTATCCTAGACCTAGTACTTTCATATTTTACCAGATTGAATCTGTTTTTCACTGTATGATAATAACAGGATAACATCTTTACATATTTTGTTACATTCCTTGTATTTCCATAATTAATTTTCAATGCTTTATAGTTTCAACGACTACATTGGTTGTACTTTATTCCTATACATTTTGTTGCCATATGATGTACTTGCAACAGTATTTTTCTTTCATCCTCTATATTTTGGTTATTACAAAGATACATCAATGTATACAAGCAAGTTATTAAACTTGACAAAAATTAACAATAAACAGTGACATGTCATACTGAGGCATTTGTATCGATCATGTCAAAATGAAGCAAATACAGTCCTAGGACTGTCGACATCGACATCATACAGGGATCCCAGGGAGCTCTATCAGGGTAATGTTTTGAATGCGTAGAAGATTTAAATGTAGTTGAGTATCATTACCCTGATAGAGTACTAATTGGGTAGAGAAATTAACTCCTACAGGAGAGGTGTAAAGTTCAGGGGCAAACAGCAGAACCTCTGGTGGAATTGAGGTACTGCAGCCACCTACAAAATACAGGCAGAGTCCTAACAGCTATAGGTGAAGATCTCTAACAGTCTAGTTCTAAAATTTTATCTAAACAGCCGTGAGCCATAACACTTACCAAAGTTTCAAGCTCCTCAAAAATGATGGGCTTAGGTGAGGCATCTTGCAAGTTATTGTTTAAAAAGTCCAAAATTGCAGCATAGGGCAGCAATTTGATGCTCATGCGTAGAGTCTTGAGTAGAGTTTATGGGGGCTTCAATAAAATGTGTCTTCCTGTGAGGATTGAACGCTGGCCAGATTGCAAGGAGGCCCAGCTCAAGCATATGCTTATTGAGAGGTTTTGTGTGGGATGAGAGGAAGGATTGGTTGTTATTATGGAGTGGTCTAGGGCTGTATTGAAGTCTCTACCTGCCAAAATAAATTCCCTACAGCACCCAGCTAAGGTGGAAAAGAAAGATTAACAAAACGTATCTTGGCCTACATTGGGAGCATATACATTGACCAGTATGACTTCTTGTGGTTCCAGCTGAGCTATAACTATGATAAAATGGCTTTATCATATGTTTTAGAAGAAAGCAATTAAGACTGGAGAGAGTCTATCAGGAGTATAGCTACTCCGTTTCACTAGTGAATCTTGGAATACAATTTGGAAGGCATAGTGGGCATTTATTATTCTTAAAGTGAGTCTCTTGTAGGAAGACCATGTCTCATTTCAGAGTACGTGCTGTACAAGAAACTAGCAAATGTTTTTGGGAAGTGTTAAGATCTTTGACATTAGGGGAGAGTATTTAGGTGGGCTTGATGCTATGTGCACAGCTGGACAGCGAGTTATGTTCACCAAGTCTGTTTAAAAAAAACAGTTGGCTATACTTTTTCACAGCTTCTCTCGGTTCGGGTATGTCTAAGGTAGTGGAGGGTTATGTAGGTAGTAGGTTTTGCAGAGTCTGTTGTAAGCTTTGCTTGTTTCAATGTGTCATATATGTTAATACTGCCACAGGAAGAGGTAGTGGTAATCCCAAAGTGGTTGATACACCCAGGTACTGATGTAGCACTTCCGTCTATGTTGTATGCCGACCTGTTGCATGTGTTACAAGTAGTGTATATTAGTAAGTTGTGATGAGGGTAAATGTAAAGATCTTAGTGTTGGGCTTGGAAGTGGTGTGAAGCAACAATGGTAAGTGTAAAGCATGAAATACCCCCTTGCAACTACTGGGCATAACGAAAACCAGATGGATGGAGCTTCATGATCAGAATGGAGAGGATGGATTTCCGCTTAGGGATATTCAACTATTTTTATTGAACGTCCACTTACCTGGGTTTTCTGTCAGATGGAGGTCAGACCTGAACACCAAAAATAAAGATTTTAACTTTTAAAACAGATATTGCACTACAAACGTAAAACAAAACACTTGGTGCATTTAAACCACAACCCAAAGCTCCCCACTCACTGCCCAAACACTTCACACACCTAAACACCCTGCTGTCCCTTTCACTGTCATTTTATTTGAGTTGTACAGAGGATGCAAAGGCTCCTTATATGCAGAGTCTCGCTGAGAGCCACCAAAACTTCAATACTGTAGAACAATGGCTTGTAAGGCAATGCTTGGGTTTCTGTGTAAATCAGTTGCAGACGCCGGGTGCTGGCATTACATGAGACCATGTTCCACCCTGTAGGCAGTCAGGCCAGGATATCATGAAACAGTAGAGTATCTATCAATCTTGGTTATCATTGGCTGATATAGCATCACTTCCTCTCCTGATGTCCACGCTGGCATCAGATTTCACAACAGGAAAGGGAACATAGTCCATGATCATTCAGGCTTTGTTAGAACCATTTAATTCCCTAGCATATGCATTCTTGCTTTGAAACTCTATTGTGTCAGATGTAATGAATTGTATTATATTCCAGTTTTTCATAAATAATAGACTCTCCTCCACACACTATTTTCAAGCAAATGTAGTTTCGATATAAATGTAGAGACTATTGTGTATTCATCTGCCATTCCCAAATATTTAGGTCTAGCTTTAATTAGAGGAATTACTTTGTAATTGAGCTGTTTGTTTCATTGGTTTGTACATATATTGTGGTCGGATCCAGAGATTTGGCCATCTTGGAAAGTGCTGCGGTGCTGGAAGGGTTAATACCTGGTGCCAGAGGGATTAATTCACTGGCGCTAAGAGCTGCATGTGTCAGATCTTTATTCATTTAAATGTATATATTTAATGTACGGACACTGTGGCACTGGTTAGTAACTAACGCGCAGCACCAAAATGGTAAAGTCCCGGCGCTGGGAGTGTAAATGTATTTATTTTCATATTGTTCATGTATTGATTTATGAGGTAGTATACCATGTTGGAGGAAACTTGTTTTTGTATTTTTTCTGAAGAAAGGAAATCCCATGCTAATTAAGCCTTTTCATCTGAGAGTGGCAAACTGAAAAGAACCCACATTACTCCTTCATTGCGCATGCTATCTTCTTATTCTGTTTTTAGATACACTCGCACTTCTATACACTCTTCCTTAAATAACGTTGCCTTGTTCAGTCCCTTCACCATGCTAAATAACACTAAAGCCAGTATGACAATATCAATATGAAATTAACCCTATGTTCA
This sequence comes from Mixophyes fleayi, assembly GCF_038048845.1. Taxonomy (NCBI): domain Eukaryota; kingdom Metazoa; phylum Chordata; class Amphibia; order Anura; family Limnodynastidae; genus Mixophyes; species Mixophyes fleayi. The sequence continues at coordinate 152,249,875 of NC_134407.1, read as the reverse complement.
CCACCTTTTATTCCCTATAATATTTACCTTTATACTATCTTTACACAATTTTCTCTACATATGTATTTCTAATAAGATTTAGTATTTATAATATTGATTTAACTATTCAGGAATAGCTAGACTAATAGTAAGATCAGATAGTTACATCAGTATTGTAAATAGTTGGGGCAAGAGTTACTTATCTATGTATAAATATATATATATATATATATATATATATATATATATAGTTCCTTTCTGTAGTGTAGTGGATTTTCTGTAGTCCAGGAAGATCCCTATATCCTGGATCCAATCCTTTCTGTAGCATAGGGAACTATTCTGTAGTGCAGGGAGATGCTCGTTGTCAGGGGTAGGCAGACAGCAGAGGGGGGAGGATGGGAGTCCCAGGTCTGGCTTTTATAGTCCAGACCCAGAAACTCCCAGCCTTCCCAGCGACCAGGTGCGTATGGTCACCACACACGTGGACGCTGTACGTTACATTAGCCAATGGTGATGATATCATCACCCCTGATCATAAACCCCAATGTGTATGTGCCAACTTGATGTGACGGCACATGTGCAGTTCGTCAGACTTTGCAGTGCACACTCTGGGACAAGCGCGTGCACTGTCTGTATGTACTGCCGTTGGTGCATGCGCAGTGTGTCAGGGTCCATGCTCGTGTTCTAGCCCCACCCAGAAGCCGGTGAAGGAGCCAGGTGGTGGCAGCCCTACCATTCTACAACTATAACACAGTTGGAATTCACAAGTCGGTGAGTGTCTGGTGGCAGGTGACACCAGTAGGAGTGGCAGTGACAATCAGTAACTGACGGCGAGAAAGCAACCCAGATAAACTGTGTAACTCAATCTGCCATCCACCATGATGCTCATGCATAAGTAAGCTCATTGCAATACAATTTTAAAGTAGGTGGGCAGTCTAGCTTTAAAGGACAAAGGGGCCCATTTATTAATAAAAGGGTTAACAATTAAAAAATATTTGTCATATAAGCATATTGGTGCATGGATTCATATTCATAACATATAACATCTGGAAATTGTATGAATAAGAAAAACTGGAATTAAAAATCATTATTTATTATAGAAATCTAAGTAAATGAGTAAGAATATCCTAGCCCCATGTGTGATGTCATTGGGGAAGAGAAGGAGAAGGATGGACAGGAAGAGATCAGTAGGATCCATGGCTACATAAGGTAAGGTGGTCGGCTCAACCACCAGGAAGATTTCAAAGGTCCGGCCAAGAAATGGGGTGGACAGGGGGGTTTCCAGGCAACTTGATACTCCCCTAAGTGCGCACTTGGTAACATGGATGGTATCTAGGGATTAGCTCAACTATTTTCCATACATGATGGGATAAGTTTCGTTCAGGATGGGTCCACTAAAGGGGCAGCTGTATTATCAATATCTACTTATTTTACTACCAGAAGCAGGCAGAAAAGTTGAAAACAATGATTTTCAAATAATGTTATTATAAATTGTGTGTTTTTATAATAATGAATTTTACAAAAATGCTTTTGTGGGGCAGACCCTTACTCTGCACACTCTATTAGATGAAGCAGGTTGGTTTTACATTAATTTGTTCCAAGGGTAAAGTTAAAAGATGTGGCACTAAGCAAGTGAGTAGTGTTGCTGGGCAGTTGTCCAGACAAGCAGAATAAAAATAGATAATGTGAATTGACCTAGCAAACCGACAAAGTGAAAAATAAGATTTAAAATAACATACATACAGCAAAAAGAACAATAAAATAGGTACTATTGAGTTGTTATTATTAAAAAACATGGATAAGGCACAAAATCTTCCATTGATAAGCAATATTTTTACTATGGAAATTATGGTCACCTTAAACCTGAGAAACCAACTAAGGTCAATTAAGGAGTGGTAAAGAAAGTCCTGCAGGGATCTGAATGCATTTCAATATAAACGCAACATACCTCAAAAAAGTAACCCCAAAATTAATATATTCCTAAAAAATGGAAGCAAGTAATACAGTTACAGAAATTCTTCTCTCCACCAGTGTGCAAGCTCCAACATGTGTCCACTGTGACATTTACAACTGTAAAACTTGCAGATTGGGGTTCTCCTGTTAAAGTGGGACACAGCCCCAGTCTGGTCAGCACTGGGCTGCATTCCCTACAGGAAGAAAAAAAAAAGCAGCCTCCCCAGGAAAAAAACAGCTCCATGCTGAAATCACTCAAGCTCCTTCCCACACTAGTCTTGGTGGATGTTTGGGTTAATAAGTGTTAAAGTAAGAAAAAAACATTTTTGTATGTGACACTACTGGTCCCAGCATGCCCTTGCAGCAGTAGTAGGCCTGCAGTGACACATAAAACAATACTGTAAAAAAAAAAAGAAAAGAAAGAAAAACAAACAGAAATAATACATTATTTAAATGAAGACTCTACCAATCCCATTGCCTAAATACACAGGGCGCACTTTTCTTTCTTCCAGATTTTTATCCAAATGGGAGAATACACATTGTTATAGTCTGGTGCTGGCTGCAGCTTTCACGGCAACAGTGGCAGCCTGCCGAGGCTATGATGAAGATTTGATAACTCTTGAGGGATGGGGTCATGGCGTTTTATTTATTTAACCTCTTTTTTTTATATTACCATTTATTGAAAGACTTGTGAATTGCAAAAGTTACAGTCTAGTAAAATAAACAAACATATAACCAGACAATCTGTGACTAAAATACAAAACATGAAAATAAACAAAAGCTGGTGATACAGGTTTTAGTAATGATATGGGAAGAGCAGACAAGTTTAGAATTAGGTGGACTTGGGAACAGGGTTGAGGACAACGTGGGAGGGAGGGAGCCATGAAGAAGATTGTCTAGATATAAGGCACTGGAATACAGGGGAGTTGATTAGTGCTGCAGAAAGACAGGGACCAAACTTTTACTTAGAGATTATAAAGAAGTTGGATATGAAAGGAGGTCCATGGGGCCCATACTTTGTGAAGTCATGCAGAGAAGTTTCTAAGGATGCTTGCTATTAAACCTTATTTTGAACACTGCAAAGGTCCTTGCTGAAGATCAGCAGTACAGTTATTTGCACCATGGGCTGAGCACCCATGTTAAAGACACGCCTACTCCAGTTATTTCCACCACTTTACATAACATAAAACGCTCACAGAGTTCTCTATACAATAGTTACTATATCAAGCCGGTATAAAACCCATATTCACAATGCAGAATTATGTATATGAAATAGTATCTATACTTATACACATATCTTCAATAACATAATCTTACACACCGAACATATAAAAGTTCAATATAGATAATATAATAACTGAGTGTAAGTACATTAATTTCTATTACTGTGTTCTTCATAAATGTGTATAAGTACTTTCTGCATGTGTGTGTATGTGCTTGTATCCAAGATTCCATTCTAATTCCCATGTTAACAGCATTAGCTCAATATTCTAATATAAACAGTGGTTGAAGTGGACATTTAGAAGTGGTGACATGGAAAATGTAATTGGAATATAAGTGAACGGAATGTGATAGTTTTACAATGGAGACAGTAGGAAGTGGTGGTATGGTATACCATCGTATACATCCCCCTACTTCCACCACTGCATATAACACAACAATATCATAATCTAGCACAGATTGTTCCTGTATATAAACACCATGGGGTAAATGTATTAAAGTCCGTTTTTTCAACTCGCCGGTAATCGGCGAGTTGACAGCTAAAATTTAAAGCGGCGCTTCCTTGTTAAGGCAAGTTTCCCTTTACAAGGCAGCGCCGCTTTAAATTTTAGCCCGGCGAGTTGAAAAAAACGGACTTTAATACATTTACCCCCATTACTGTTCCTGCATACAATTACAATGTCATCATCATTGCTCCTTCACAACCTCCGAATGTGTCCACCTCTAATTATATCGCAGTTACATTAATACACCCTTACTGTTCTCAGACGATACTTGCTCGCATCTAAGTGTCACAAGAATAAGACGTGATCAATTCTGCATATGGATGTTGTCACGAACGCCCAGCCTGCCCAGATACAGCAATCTGAACAGCTGGCCGTGACTGGCGTAACCTTAGTTAATTAAAAATGAATACACCTTTTCTGCCACCACGAAGGATTTATTATGGTATCCTTACATTCACCAGAACCACTTATTAATGTTTCACACTTAAAGCACATACACATGTAGCATGAGCCTCCCTGGGCTTCATAAGTTCACAAAGAATCATGGAGAAATACACTAGAATAAATATGTTTAATCTGAAAAATATTTCCAAGGCTTATTTACAAAAAATAATAACAAAGACATACAATATGTTGCACAAAAGAGTTTCAGAAAATAAAATAGGAAATAAAATCAGTGTACTACTTACGAGGTAGACTGGCTGCGTGTGAGGGAACACAATTGAAAAGTATGGGACATTTCATTCTTGATAGACCCCTCATGAAATGCACAATGTAATGTCTAAAGCAGAATATTTTTAAACCTTTCTTACAGGCTGTTCACCCCCACCTTAGGAATGATTGATTCCCAAAATGACACAGAGCTTTCCAATGTAAATTATTGATCACTAAAATATATGTTTGGGCACCTCAGAGAATCTCTCACCTCTGATCTACTTTGAGTGGCTAGATGGTTTACAACTTTGGGCTTCAAACTCCCCCAAGATTCTTATCTGTCTGGCTAGTTTCAAAAGACTCTTTGTTAATTACACAGGTCACCTAGGTCAGTCAGCAAAGCATACTTTAAGAGGTTACATAAAATATACACATTGTCATACATGAATTCAACAGAAAATAAAAGTCAGTCATTAGATATACATTTTGTCACAGATGTATGTCTACATATTTTTGTGCGCATGCACAGTATGGAAATGTACATTATACTCTAAAAAAAAATGACATAGGTCCAACTCTGCATGAGGTCCTCTGTGTGGCTTCATAACTCCCTAAATTTGCGGGGAGGAGGAAAATCTGAAGAGGAACATTCTGCAAAAATTTAAATGTCACATTAAAGTCTCTACTCCTATCACTTCACACCAACCCTTTTTATTAAATTACATTTACCAGTAAAATATATGGTTTAGTTTCTTTATGGCTTAAATTGAGAGGGGGACATGGTAACTTATATTAATACATGTGGCATTGTTGTGTTTTATATGGTTTTATTTTTGGAAGGTACAAATGCTTATGCACAGCAAGGAATACTCTAACAAATGCACCCTCTCCACCCATCAGTTATACTAGGCGCACCAGTGCACCTACTTTATACTACTACAGCTGGTGTCATTTTCTGCTCTTCTGCAAAAATTCTATCAAAGTAGCTCTTTGCAATTAATGGTGAGGTCTCACCAATACTAACCAATACTGAGTGACTTTCCCATGCTCTGACCAATCAGAATGAAGCTGCTCTGTATTTAATAGAAGCGGACAGGTGGCTTAGCTTGTCGTTCGCATTGCAACAGTTCCATGTCATACATGTATTTTTGTTTTTAAATTCCAATTGATTACAAGCAATAAGATATAAGAGGATTCCCCTTGGATTTAGGTGAGCAATTTTTTTAAATAAAATGGAAAGAAAGGGTGTGAGTGGGCATGCATAATCTTGTAGTTCTACAAACGCAAGCATACCCAAACAATTTAGAGCTGCCAAGGCTTGCTGGCACCAATTGTGCACAAAAAACCCAAACATTCATATCAACTATTTATTACCCTTCACCCAATGTCCTCTAGGGAATTTAGCCCTGTGCTTAACAAGCTATGGCTGGTTGACAATATGACTAGGGCACGCCATGCTAAGGGTTACCAACCCAGCCTGCCATAGAGTAGTGCTGGTATCGGCTTTTTCTGGGGGACTTCCCACTGTTCGTCCCCCCAAAATTGCATTACTAGCCTAGTGATAGTGCTAGTAGTACTTATGGGTGGAAGGGCATGATTTTTATCTAACCCCTTTGCTGCTGAGGCTTCTCTCTCCCCTGTGTTGAGCCTATTTTGACACTTTTTTGGGGCTGGTCACAATCGAACATTATTATCACTAATTTGTTTATGTAGTACCCAGACAAATTGTACCTTGGTTTTTTTTTCAGAAGACTTTGAATTTTTCACAAAATAACATTAGTTTGCTTATATCTCCAAACACTGCAAAGAAAATCTGCCCAAAATTGATTAAAAAAAGTAGATTTTTTTTTTTAATTTGCAAGGAAGAGAGATAAAAGCTAATGTGTGTATTTTTTTTCTAAATATTATAAATAAATACTTTGTAGCTCTTGTTTTGGCTTCAATCCACCTTTCCTAAACAGAAAATGCAGAATTCTACTCATAGGTTTTAATAATAAAATCTGCAATTGAAATGTATAATGTACTTGTTTGCTAGTATGCACTATCTTGAATGAAATGCAAAAAATGTTGAGGAATAAAAACAGGTGTGACCAGATGGACCTAATATGCCACCCTGTCATAGTGCTGGGGACTGGCTGAGCTTGTCTTGCCACCATCCCCTTTCTTTATCTCAAATGCACCCCTCTAAACGCAGTAAGAGGGGCTCTGCTGCCAGCACCTCCTTCACCGGCACCTAGAACTGCTTTCTTCTGTGTAACTTGCTCCTAGTGTACCCCCATGCTGAGCATCTGGGCTGGTACTCCTGACCTCTTCCTTCAGATCAGAGTTGCTGTGGATTGTTCCTCCTGGCCTATCACACTGGCCAGAGCAGCAGGGTAACGGGCAGAGCGTTGGTACTAGACACTGGATCCTGACCTCAGAGCACCCAGATTTGAATGGTCTAATCTGTAGGTCACAGGAATTACAGAAGGTAAGTAGGAGTCAAAGCAGGATCCTTAAGCAGTGATGTTTATCAGGTCAAGCAGTCCTTATAAGGACAGTTACACACTAGTGTGAGGTACTAGTGATCATCCAAAAGTTACATATGGAATAATACAATACAGAGTAAAACAGGGCTCTTTTTATATAGTTTTACAGCCCTAACCTCGCAGGAGTATACAGCCTCCTGCCCCTTTAACCAATCCAGGCTTATTCATGCAGCCTGTGCATGAATCAGCCTGGAGAGGTTAACACCTTTTATTCTGTTGCTAGTGGCAGGCGGAGTGTACTTTCCCCTGTCCACGAGCTGCCAGGGATAGGGAGCTCAGCTTTCTCTTCTCCCCTGGTGAGAGTGAGTCTACAGCGGGAGATTTAGCTTTAAATTTCCTGCCTAAAAATACTTCTAGGGACTCTGCCTCAGGGTCTGGCTCTCTCCCCTGGCTGAAAATAGTACCAGAGGGACATCAGCCAGATCCTGAGCTCCAGTATGCGGCTTAGCCTGCTGGGTCCCCCAGTAGGCTGCATCTCCTGGATTCATTTGAATCCAGGAGGCTAGTCTGCAAAACACTCTGCAAGATGGCTGCCAGGGGTGGGGGGGTCTACTCTGCAGTGGCCTCCTTGACCATCTGTGGATTTGGGCTGCAGAGCAGCCCCCACTGGACCACTGAGCCTAGACTACTACCAGCACCCCGGCCCCCCCTCCCAGCGCTGGAGTCAATTTAAAGATGGACACTCAGGGACCCGGCCAAAACAGGGCATGTCATTTTGGAAACAAGACTACCTATCGCATCAAATAAGGGAACCTCTGAGTTTACTCAAATCAGAATGGGGAGATCTAAGCATTCCAACCGCCCAAACTCTCAAATTCTTATTGCTTTCTGTACTGTAGGGTGTTATTGTCTGATGGTCTATTGACTCCCCTCTTTCAAACAAAGGTGTCCCAGAGTCTTTAGGTGCCAGGGTGCAGTGGCTGATTACCAGTGACATTATTGCGCATCGGCACAATGACAACATAATTTCTCACCTCTTTTCCCGGGCTCTCATCAACAGGAAATACTGGTGGGAGATGGGAAAGTATGAATTTTACTACTTTGGACCCCTTCAGTACTACAGATGAGTGAGACTCGGTGTAACAGACACGGGCCTTACATTGGGAATATCGCGCCAGCCCGGTCTGTCATCAGTGGGCCAATTGAACAACCGTGACCCACTCTGTTATTAAATGTCACCCGGTGGCCAGATCTGTTATTGCTGTAGTGTCCAGAGAGGGAGGGGGAGACAGCTCATAGGAAGTGTGAAACAGTTGTGGACACTGTGACATCAAAAAAGAGTGGAAGTAGCTAAAAACAGTAGGGTCAGGACTCTATCTAAAATCAGGAGGTGGACTCTGCCTGTTTGCTAACTATTGTTCCAGCACTTATTTAACCCAGACTGGATATCATGGACACAGCAGGAGGGAGACCACTGATGTCATGCTCTACCTCCACCCCTGTTACCACCCAAACTCTTCACACCACCAATCACAAGGAGACAATAAGCGGGGGGTTGACCCAGGGAGGGTGCCAGGATCGGGTGTCTTTTGGGAAGGGACAAAAAGGGATGCCTGGGGAGGGAGAGGGGTTGTTGGATAATCTTGAGAGAGAGCAAGGACTTGGACTGATTAACAGTAACCTTATTCTCCCAGGGCGGGAGAAATTATTGCATAGTAGGAGCTTCTTCAGACAGATCGGGCAGTGTACCTCTAGGACTCATTCTGTCACCACTCCATCGGGAGACACTCGTAGATTCTGGGGAATTAGTGAGGCTGCATCGGCAGGGATACTAATACCCAGGGTCCCACTAAGCTGGTGGAGAGTTGACCGGAATCCTTAAGGTACATGGACCTATCTACAGAACAGAATCTTTGGACCACTTGGACTTTGTGAACTGTTCTAGTCGGGACCTTGTGCCTGCTAGGACTCTGTGTTGAGGAGGTAACCTGAGGGGGACTTTGTTGGATAATTTACTTGCACTGGTGATTATATGGCACTTGTTAATTTTGGTGGGGAAACACGTTTCTCCTTGGGGAGCACTGTTGTATTTTACTAAGTGTGAGCACTTTGTTTAATAAAAGGGATTGTTATCTCTTTCCTGTCTCCTTACCTGTGTGACCTGTGAACCGGGTATCTAGAGGATACACAGTATCACAGTACCAACCCCAGTGTCCTCACGCTCGGCCTTAACTCTTTAGGGCTATATGTGGAGGATGAGTCCCACTCGTTCTTGGCACTTCAGGGGTTAATTTAGATATTTTTTTTCAACATTAAAATGGCAGTCATCATCATTAGCTTGATGATGCTGACTGGCATCTCTACCGCTTGATGATGGACTTAATACTCTTTAAAAGTATCTGCACGCACCAGACACTTTTAAGGTAGTATGTGGAGTCGCACATACCTTAAGTCACGTGCAGCTCTGCATATACACTTAAATGATTTTTTTACGTAAAATGCATTCAACTCTACATGAGCCTGTAAAACTCTGCTAAAAGCTCCCCTGACATCACGAAATGAGATCTGTATTCAAGGATAGCCAGGGAAGAAATGAGATGCAGATGAGCCTAAATCCTTTGTCAATTGGTCCAGTCCAATCCAGTTCTGATTGGTTGGCACAGTAGAGACTATTCCCTTCTAGATTGGTCACCCTGCTCAAAACATCCACTAGTTTTTCAAGTGCTTATTTGAATGTATGGCAGGGGTGGAGATTCTATATAAAGAGTGCATGTTGCAGTATTCTGGGTGTACCACCTTGTAATTCATCTGGGTGATCATTCCCACCTCAGAGGGATATGTAACAGTCCTTGTAAGGACTACTTATGTACAATAAACACCATTCTGCTTACAAGATCCAACATGATGGCCATTATTTGCTGTAATCCTGTGACCTACAGATAAGAGCTAAAATTCTAATCTATTTCCCAGCTGTCCTGTATTGAACCCAGCGCCCTGACTTAATGCTCTACCTCCTACCCAGCAGTCCTGATTCAAAGTAAGCAATCGGCGACTACTCTCCTACAACTGGTGTGCAGTTGGTACCTACAGTCGTAAGTGTCTGGTGGTCAAGTAACGCCATTAGCAGTGGTCAATAATAACAGGTTACTGACCGTATAGAGAAAAATCACAGATAAACTGACAAAAGAATGACAGGATGGCATAGCAAGGCTACCCTGTCACACGTCAATAAAAGCACAATTTGCTCCCAAACCTTCTTGCTGTCACGTTTGACTGTGCCTTCTGCTTTATTCCTCATATCCAGTCTCTTTCCCAGTCCTGTCGCTTCCACCTTTCAAATATTGCCAGAATACGCCCTTTTCTCACCCAAAATGCTACCAAACTCTTACCTCCTCTCTTAATAATCTCCTGCTTTGACTACTGCATCCTTCTCTTTCTGGCATTCCCCACACCCATCTATTTTCTTAATCCATTGCAAATATGTAAATACCACAAGACTGATCTTCTTCTCTCGCTACTCTACATCTGCAACACCTACACATACTCCCCATGTCCTCCAGAATACAATTAAAATGACTACCCCCTTACCTTCAAAGTTGTCATCAACACCACCCCTTCATACATCTAAAATGTCATCTCAAAATACTCTCCCTCTCACCCACTTAGATCTACCTCTGACCTGCGCCTCATCTGTGGTAATTACCTCCTGCTCCCGCCTACAGGACTTCTCCTGTGCTGCTTCTCACATGTGGAATTCCCTACAACCCCCCGATCAGACTTTCCAACAGCCTTCGGATCTTTAAACACTCTGAAAACTCTGAAGCGTTTTACCTTCACAATATCAAAATGATCCCTGTTCAACATGGATCGACGAAAGTATGTACACAGAAATAATTACACATGGACATTACAAAGTTGTTTCTCAGGTGACTGGCATTATCTAACCCCTTAGGTAGAATTAGTGGGACAGCCATTACTAACAAGGCACATACCATTCATATTCTACATTGAAAATAGTTCAGATGCCTGTTACATGCTTGTATAATAACACCTGTATACTTACAGCATGTATATTGGATTGGTGTTGGACTGGGCAACCTTATTCTGAAGTAAAAACCATCTCTGCTGCAGCCATAATTTAAATTGTGGGAGCTATTGGTTAGGTGAGATGCAATAGAGATTGTTATTGCTATTAAATAACTCTTTACTATCTGGCCCAGAGGTTCCATGGATAGTTCAACAAATGAGTCTCTAGTCTAAAAAGCAGCCATCCGCCGGGACTATATTCATTTATCAATTATTGTTCACGGTTCCCTCACAAATTACTCAGAATATAAATCCCAAGCTATTGCTCTGAGCTCTGTGCAGCACTAGTGGAAATTAAAAGGCTTCTCTCACATCAGCGTAAGGAAATCCCTTGACTGTAAGTGGCATGTATCCTGTGGGGTTGGAATGAAACACCTGGAGGTTACATAATTTCACTTGGAGCTGTGTTTGCAATTCCCTCCAAACCTATTCACCTGCCAGTTATAGCGGAGGGTCTCCTGGGCTCTCATTTATCTGTTGTTAAATTATGCTGTAAATGAGCTGCCAATATGTTGCTGTTTCACAACCATTAACCCTTTGTGCAGTCTATCACATTAGTATGTGCACACAGCATAGAGTTACTGTAACCCTTCAAATATTCAGGTTTAGAAAAATTTATAAAGATCATTTGAATGAACAACATTAAGCAGTTCTCAAAGTATTCAAGTTCTTAGCCTGGATATACTGTATAATTTGTCTTTGGTCATATGTAAATACTGCATTGTTGAGAGTCATGTGCCAAACTATGGATAACAACAATGTTCAAAAACATATATAAGGGGGCAGACCTGGATTTACAGGTGACTGATTAAAACTGTACCCTTCAAATCCTTAATTGAGACTAGCTCACATTTATGCCTCATAAATGGTAGCAATGTATTCAGGCAGGATGTATATTTCTGTAGACACGAAGCAGCAAAAATACTGCAAAACTGGCCTTATTCTGTGAAAGGCCAGAAATAAAAGACAGGTCTGTGCACATAAAAGGCTTATTTACAAAATTAGTGAAACAAACATATGTTCACAGAAACCAATAAGCTTACCTGTCCCATTCATCCCTATGAAGATGTACTACAGGGCCTCTATTAGAGTTGAACCACTTTCACATTGCCGTCCCAGCAATATCCCGGGCACATGAACCCGGGATATTGCCGGGGGACAGAGCCTCCCACCCCGACACATTCCTGCAAATTTACAATGGGGGGGGCCGTGTTTATATTTTTGGAGGGATGTACACTGTATACATTATACTAGTTTGAAATGAATATCTGGTGGAGACGGATCCTGACGTCTAATCTGAATTTGTTTTCATGTATGTACAATTGGGAGGGGGGCTCAGTTTATATTATTGGGGGGCTCTGCATGTACACTGTATTTACTATACTATTTTGAAGATGCCCGGAGAACCTCCTTCGCCTTCCTCCCATGAACACAGGACCAAGGGGCTTTTAACTGGGGGTCCTGGTTTCGGGGGTCTCCTTACAGCATGATTAACACATGAAGTGCCACACACCCGCAACCTACGTCTGATATCCACCTGGCCGTGTCCCTCGCCTGAACAGTGACTTTGCAGGGGGGCACTTCCCTGATCACAGGATAGATGGTAAATAAGGCGGTGCTCCCCCACAATGCCTCCAGCTCCCCCTTCCCCCGTATGTTCAGACACTGAGAGTAATTTACATTTATCCAAAGCATGGGAGACATTCTTTCTGTGGATATCTAATGTTACCTATCATTAATTGCAATGCATGTATTGACTTAAACACCCTTTAAATTTGAATCCTCCCTTCATACATTTTTAGAATGTAACTTTACCTCATGGTAGTTATTTTTCCACAATACATTTTTTTTTCCTTTTGGTCTTTCTTTACCTGTCAAGTAAAGAAATATAAAAGTTCTGTTACCATAGAGAATTATAGAAGACCTATGCATACTATTTGGTCAGCGTGAAAATTAAGCAGTACTCACATATGACCGTTTTGCAATAAAACCTCAAAGCTCTCAGAAAACACTTGTTAATTTACTCATTTCTTCCCCCCCCCCCCCCCCCTAACCTTTATTGTATTGCTTTGATAGCACTGTCATCTGAAACCATTAAGTAAATCTGCCACCCTCCATTGCTGGGACAGGACCACTCTGAAATTCACTATGGGAGTCATAAAATGACTACAGCAACGCCAAAGCGCAATTCCCAAGTATATTTCATTTAATGATAGCACTAAAAACACATAGGACATGCAATGCAACTTTGGTAATACTCATTCACACTGCTGGAATATTCAAATTGCTAACATGTAAACTGGCTAATGCACTTCAATGTGTCCTGTATTAAGACACTTTTCTGTGATTCATTGATGCCTGAGATTCCCCATTACTATCAGTAGCTACACAGGAACACTGACAGCAGCGTCCTCCCCTGAGTACCACGTGACTGCTGCGGTCACATGACCCGGTGATGTCAGAAGGTCCTTTCGGTGAAGGGGATCCAGCGATTACCCTGAGAGGAGGAGATACCGGGCGACCATTTTAAGACAGGAAGAGCTGGAGAGGGGGAGGCACCCTGACATCTCCCCTTCTCCTCGCCACTATTAGGGGGCCGCTGCAAATGGTAAATTTGGGGGCGTGTGACCCCCCGCAGAGCAGTCATTAATGTCTGACAATCTGGACTACTAGCGGGTTTGCTGCCATTTCCCGGGAGGCCGTGTTGTGTGCGGGTTTGTTGCGTTGTTTTATCGGGATTTTATCGTTGTGTTTCTCGCTCCGGTGAGGGAGAGCGGAAAGGGAGGGCCGAGGCCTACTTGTTTGTTTTGCCTCCTCCGGCCAGTGCGGTTTTTCCTGAACGCGAAGGCTGGCCTACGGGTGGCAGTGAGCGGGCAGCGGCGGGCGGAGTGCTCGGTGTGGTAGCGGGCCCTGACTAGGAAGTGTTGCTAGTGGCGGCTGACTGTGTAGAGGAGTAGGATGGGCTGCTTGGGGAACAGTAAGACGGAGGACCAGCGCAATGAGGAGAAGGCGCAGCGGGAGGCCAATAAGAAGATCGAGAAGCAGCTGCAGAAGGACAAGCAGGTGTACCGGGCCACGCACAGACTCCTGCTGCTGGGTGAGAGGGCAGGGTGGGGCCTGGAGATCAGCATTAACCTTGTATCACTAACACATTACTTTTTAAACCCTAAACAATCTTACAAAGTGTCAGCTTACACCAAGACACCCCATTTTCTTCTAGCCCCCCTCTTCCGTAGGAGGCTTCTTAATCATGCTTTCAGCAACTCCCTGTATTGGGTTTTGGCAATTTGAGACTCTGTAACTGTGGTAACATTACAAGTCCCATGCATGCAGGCTCATGGAGATGCTGGGATAGTAGTCCCCAGCAGTTGGAGACTTATGGACTTATTTTAGAATTATTGGGTAATATACAAGTCATGTCGGGGCAGCGCATCCAATAGGAGGCTGCCCTGGTGGGGAATTTTTTTCTAAGGAAGACTCTGGGTTGTGACTAACGGTCACGCATGCGCAGTTGCCATTTGTGTTAAACAGCGCAGGGGAGAGCAGCAACCCTCCAGGAGCGCTGTCTAAAGATCCCTCTGCTGCAATGCTCTCCCCATTGGATCGAATGGCTAACGCCATCTTCGGATGTTGTTGGCCATTGGTGTCAAGCTCCGAATAGCGAAGCTGTTTGGTGCTTAATAAAATTGTCCAGACTGCAGTCCCAATTGAGTGTTATTGAATCTGTGGTTTAATGTGGTACTTTGCCTCTGATATCTTCTGCGTTAGGCTTTTCCTAAATTAGCAATTTACTTAAAATGCCTAATCCATGCAGATAAAGCAGTTTCCACATAGGTTAGGGCATCCTAAATAGGCCCCTTAACTTGGTAACCTCGTTCACTTTTAAATAACTACTTTGCTTGTTACTCTCTCTGCAGCTACTGCTATGAAATACACTACTAGCTTGTAACTTATTCTGTTCCCCCTTCAAGTGTAATTGGTACATTGTTACCTTGCATACAGCTAGCTTATTTTATGTTTTAATAATTGTGCTAATATGCTACTAATGTTACACTACTAACGGGTATCTTGGTGACTTGTCACCTTTTAACAAAAGATGGCTAACTTGCAAAACTGCCAACAATGAGCAAATCTCAAAGTTCTATTCCTCCACGATAATTGCTTTATTTGTTTTCCTTTTATTGATCTTGTAGTACCTATAAACCTAGCTGGTTTTGACGTCCCCAAAATACTAAATTGATACAACCTAACATTTTAAGTCTCTGGCATAAGCGACTTAATGATTATCCTAACCAAAACTCCAACTAGTTTGTAAGATGAATAAACTAACTCTACTCCTAACCCAAAATTTTCACAAAATGCTAGGGGTCTTATTACACCTGTTTGCAACACTTCTGGGAGTTTTTTTTTTTGTTTTGTTTAACCCCCTCCCCCTTTCCCCTTATTCCTTCACTTCAGACTGTAGCGTAACTCTTGACATATCTTTGTGAGCTTCCATTGCTTAAGTTGTTAAACTGGATTAACTGCTGAAGCTTTGTTGCCCTTCTAAAGTAACAGGCAATATTGGGTTGAAAATGAACAGGAAGGGTTTTGAGCTGATTGAGAGGTCTTTTATTAAAGCTTGCTGTACTTCCGCAGCTATGTTTTTGTGTACATTGTAGTTCTTGGATATTATGCTTGCATCAGTTTTAAGCCTTTTTTAATGTTAAATCAACAGTGTTTTTGTGCAGTAAAATACGATCATGGGAGCGTCCACAATCTTGCAATAATATGACCTGTAGTGAATGGTTTGGTCTGCATGATAATGACACAGGTGTCTATCCAGCTTATGTTGATGTGTAATAGAAAATTCTTTCTTTACTCTTACTTGTTTGTAATTCCTCTTAGCTTATCCGTAACTTGTGTACAAAAAAAAAAAAAATACAGATCCTCTAATGACTTTATTGTCTTGGTGTTGCATTTTTTTTGAAGATTTTTAGCCCCCTGTACACAAACCAATAGTAAGGCTCTGATTCACAGTAGTGCTGCACTATTCACTAATGTGAGAGTTGAGGCATAAAAGTTCTAAGAGAATATTTCACAATTGCCATCCTAATGCTGCCGTTAATTTAATGGCTGACAACCTTTCATATACATGTTGCCATTTCCAGAATGATCTTTTGCTTTAAAGAGTACCTGTTGCCCACTCATGGTGGAGGCAGCCATTTTATGTGGTGAACCAATATTTCTTGTTAATTTTTGTCACAGTAATGTTACTTGATAGGCTGAATATTGGTGATGGGTACCCTTAAAAGCCTGAATAGCATAGCTTACTAAACGTGTCATTCCTAATTCATGGGAAGTGGGTTGTCATGGCAAAGAAATGCATTCTGTTTTAAACAGTTGTACTCTTGTGAAGGTTTTACTGCTTTCACTTTCCTGCAAGGCAAATCTGCACTCTAGAAAGATTAATGTAATATTGTTTTATCAATCCACAAAATTATACGTATTTAGTGGGCAAGGAAAACAAATTCCACACTGGTACTCGTGACACCAGATGATGGTACCTGTACAGTTAATCACCAAAAGTGGAATGTTGGGCTGGGTGGTCTTGTATAGGTATTGCAGAGTGAAAGTGTTTGTGCAACTACAAAGTTTACTGTGTTTGTAGGAGACAAATTGTTACAGAATGTTACCACTGATGTCTGAATGTAGTTGCAGGACATTCCTACTACTAGACTTATTTGCACTCGGGGCTCATATACATAAGCACTATAGTCATGTGTTCTGAGGTGTGTATGTAACTTATAAGAACACAATATCATTATCTTCATGGGATGATGCCTTTGAAGCTGCACTCAGGGCTGTCTATGTCTCTGAAAATTATGCTGCATCTCTTCCTGCATTGAAACTGAGCTCTTACATGTCAAACCATTATATAAAATGATGGTATGATGTAAATGATTTCAGATATGTTGTGTTTGTGCCGTTAAACATTTGGTTTCATAAACTCGCCTATCATGATATATGTGCAATGGATTCACACACTAGAAGTTGGATCTTGTCTACAATGCCTGTTTTTGGAATGTATGCATCAGTGGATGGATGATTTCAGATGAATTTATGAAATTGTGCTGTGAGATTCACAGAAACGCATATCTATCATCATTGATGAGGTCTATCATAGGTTTGGATCTAAAGATGAAGCAAAGAGCAACTGTCCATGCATGTGCCATTTGATTAATGGCAATATTTCAAGCCTTTCATTGAGTCCTTAAATGATTTAATTATATGGCAAGAAAACTTGGTAAAGCTTTTAAAATTTAAATTGTGTGATGACACTCCTTGGTACCACATTGTAATTTCCCACTGTTTTCACAACTTTTTAAGTCTTATATTTGTAAGAAGGTGATTATGTGGTAGTTAGAACACAGAGTTGTCCTAAAATGCAGTTATCTGTTGTCCTTGTGCCACCAGTACTTACGCAACTACCAAATGGGTTTGTTGGGTGCGTCTATCTTGAATAATCATTTGGTCAGTTTTCTCTTGTGAGGACAGGATACTATTTTGCTATTTTGTTCTGTACCTAGCCTCAACATTCTGTTTCCACAGTATGGCGGACCATGTGTTGCTGCCCTTGTAAATTTGTGGCATTGTATGTGCTGGCTCCAGACTAAGTTGAGTTGTTTTTTAAAATAAATTTTCCAGTGTGGGGTTGTAATAAATTTGTGAAAACTGGTACAAAGCAGGCAATATGTGGTTGCTGTGGGAACCCTAATGTTTCTTTTGCACCAAGATTCATAACTGCCCTCTACTATACCTTTTTTATTACTGTCCTGTTGTCCAATGATTCATGAAGACAAATTATATTGTCCTTTTTCATACCAAATGTTTACCTTCATTTCAGTACATTAGGTGAATACATTTTTTGTTTTTCTTTCACAAAATAATTCTGTAATCTATACAATAGATATTTTTTTTGTAGGGGGAAGTCTGTCTACAACTTTTATAATTTGAACTTTATTTTGTGCATTGGAATTTTTGAACATAGAAGTAAATCTGAATAACCACAGTGTATGTGAAAGTTTTCTACACAAAATAATGTTCCACCTTTTGGCTGGATAAGGTGACTGTGTATAAAATACATATTTACATGTGGCCCTGTTTAGATGCAAGTGTGCATTGCATTCTGTACTATACTCATTTAAGATCATTACTGTCTGAAACAATTTCCTTTACTTGCAGTAGCTTTGGTTGTATAGAATTGCTATACAGGATTAGATAAATAAACCAAGGAGTCTCATTTTATATGCTATTGCAGCCATTTCTTTATCTGAAGGTGATGCTCATTGTAATGCCAGAACCAGTTATCAATTATGTGCATCGTTGAGTTGCTAAAAAGATCATGGGAGAGCTTTAACAGTGGTTTATTTGCAAGCCTATCCTGGCCAACCATGTGAGGAATTCTAAAAGTAACATGCATCTCTTAGAAAAAGTAAAATTCCTTGCATGTTAGCTTGGATCGTCCTTTGTGTAAGAGGCAGTAGGGTATATTTATTAATGGAGCTTTGCCCTGTTGATTATTATCTGTCTTCGTAAAGATTACAGATAATTTTTGTGCCCTGTTTAATAAAAAAAACAAAAAAAAATCATCCCTGGGACAGTGCACCCTATAGGTTTCACTTACTTTAAAACTTCTGTTCTCTCTGGTCACTATGGCAACATTGCTTTTGTGCATGTGTGGCCTAAGGTTTCGTATGCGCATAGAAATACTTGTGATAGTGAGAGCAGGTAAACTGCGGTGAGAGATCCGAAGAGCCTTTTACCTCAATGCACACCCCATAGTCTTCAAATGGCGTTGGCTATTGCAGACAAGTTCCGAAAATCTTTGATTAAATCATGCAAAATCGCAGTTCCCATAGAAACCTATGGACTGGTTTTGTGTACAAAGTCATTGGATCCTTTAGTTATAAATAACTTTAAAACTTTATTTTGATGTTGTCCCCCGTAAATGGCTGTTATTTTACTTTGTTAAATAGGCCCCATAGTGTGCTAAAATTATGGAACTTCTCCAGTATATATAGAATAACTGTAAAAGGCAAACTTGGTTTCTAAACAAGTGCACTGATCTATTGTTTCTCTTGCACAGAAGTAGGGTGTGTGTAATATATAATATGGCTGTATTGCTATTAGTGGTTACAGACTTTATTGGCGTATGTGTTTTATTTTATATAAAATACTTTAAAATGGTAGGTAGCAATTTATTGAAATTAAGGGCTTCAAATGGCCATTGGAACATTCTTAAATGCTATATTTAAACTTTAGTTGTCAAGTAACTGGAGGATATAGAGCTGTTTTGTAGCACAATAAAAGGTGATCTGTTAGGGGGGAGAAGCTAGGACTTGGAGCATTAAAATGTGAATAATGTAAATTATAAAACTTTGTCTTGGTTGTAGTTTTGTTTTTTATTTGGAAACTTGGATTTGTAAAGCCCCACAGACAGCATGATATATTGAAAATAATCATCTTTAAAAAATCTTTTATAACTTTAACTATATGATCTATGAAATGGAGTTCATAAACTTTTGTATACAAAGTATACAGTGCCTGTTACAAGCGTCTGTGAAACACAAATTTGAAGCACTGGCTTTAAGACCTTTTTGTTGTGGAGTAAAAGAAAAATTCCCATCGCCGGCACCACTCATCTGCATATATGAGAGCTTATTTTCTCATCGGTCATTCCTTAGTTTAGTTATCTCTCTTTGGTGTCAGTTTTTAAAGTTAGTTCATCCTTTTGTAGGACTCCATCTTAAAAGCAAAGCTATACCTGAATACTGCATAGTTCGCGGGAAGAAATGCCTGCCTTGTAAAGGTTGTGTATGTATGTATGTGTGTGTGTGTGTGTGTGTGTGTGTGTATATGTACATATGTATATGTATAGATATATGTGTGTGTGTGTTATGTTTAGTTGTTGTCCATTGCTCCAATAAGGTACCAAGACAAGTGTTCTATAAGTTCTCTGTTTAGTGATGGCACTTCTCTAACATAGTAATTCACATTGGCCACAGTTCTGTAACAAATATTTTATCATGAATTTCTCTTATTATAGAAATATGTCAATTAAATCAGCGCCCACAAGATACCGGAGAGGGTATAGTGTTTGTGTCTTATAGAAAAGTATACAGGTTATGGGACCTTTTATCCAATAGTCTGTCATCCAAAAGGGTGTGTTGATGTCATGCACTGACACGATCATTATCTAGTTGGGCACTCTCTACTGCAAAATAAGGAAAAATAATTGCCACCAAGCTCTCTCAAATCTGATCTTGTGCAGGATCCATTTTAACCAATATTTTCCTTTGTTGTTGGCCTTCCATTTTTGTATGCTGTAGCAATCTAACTTTCTTGCTTTTCTATAAACTGGCTTTGCATTTTTGTCTTAATAAATAGTATTTGCAAACTATGCAGTGACCGAAAATACCTGCTGCCTCCTGCAGTGTGCAGTGACTGATAACAAAGCTTATATTAAGTCGTGTGTACATGTACTTTTTTGGTTTAAAAAGCTGGTAGATTCTGCAAACATGCAAGTTTTTAGTGGCAACGGAGATATATTTTTTAGGTCATTGTGCAAATGTTTTTTTTTTTTTTTTTTTTATAAACTATAGCAGTATATTTTTTTCTGTGGGTGTTACTGTAAAATATCACTAGTACAAGCAACTACAAAGACTCTATTTTCAGATGTGGTTACAGTATTTTAACATGGCCAAGGGCAAATACCAAGAACTAGGTAGCCACAACGCTTAAAAAACCATTTTTTCTTCAAGTAATCTAGAAATGACTACGTCAGTTTTGCAGACTTGTCTTGCTCTTGTGAATTGCCGTTTAATGTAAAAGATTGACCTTAATACCACCCTCATTCTACAAAATAAACTAGTATTGCACTCCACCTTTTATACTTGTTTGTTTTTGCAGCCCACATGACAGTGGCTTATTTATTAGAACAGGGAAATATGAAGTTAAATGGGTGTGGTGTTAATATATAAATCTAGATTGTGACCGTGCAGGTCTCAAATGGTGGATATAATACCCTTTTAAGTTTAACAATGGGTTTTAACTGTAGAACTGGGCTTTAAGCATTAACTGCTTTCATGATTCCTTAATCAGGGACTAGGGTATGCATTATTTCAGGTCAAGAGAAAATGTTTTTTTCTGGGGCACTCTTGGATATTTTGTATTCCAATTAAAATTATTCCTTCTTTATTATATTCCTACATATGTATCAAAATATTTAAGAACAATTGTGAACTAAGGTTGGGTACACACTACAGAAAACTTCCGATGCGATATCGTTAGCGATTTTACCAACGACTGATGGTCCCCATCAGCATGCTGATTCATGTGTACACGTTTTACAAGATTTACCTTCAGATCTGTGCACTTCATCTATAATAACCATCTGCTGAAAAGATTGTGACTCTAAACTCTATGGAGATCTGCCTACACTGCTGGTCGTGAGTGCATACGCACTTCATAATTTGCCCAAACTCGTTCCATCACTTCTAGAGATTTTTTTTTAGTCCGTTTATAAAATCAAATGATACAATGTGGTTTGGAACGATAAAACATGTTGTGGGATCGTACACACTAATGTGATATCAGACCTAACGGACGTTTATCGTGTGATTGTCGGGGTAAATGGGTGTATAACCAGTCCATGTAAAAGTGAATGATTGTGCATTTTAAAATGCAGTTTCAAACTATTCCTTGCTGGATGCACTTATATTTATCCAATTGTACTTTTTTTGCATATAAAGTCTCCTATCTTTTATTACAATGCAATATATCAATTATTGGCTCTTTATTTGTGAAGCAAAGTATTTACCTATAACAGTATGTTTCTTCAACTGGTAAGGTATATTCCATGATAAGTAAATCAGGAATATATTTCCTTGCAGAGAGATTGAAAATCCTGATGGGATTTGTCTTTAATAAAAGTACAGTTTTAAATAATGACTTCAAATTGACTGTTCTACGGAACTGCCGTATAGTAAATATACCTTAGAGAATAATGCGTAGCCCAATGCTGTTGATATACAGTGTTCAGAAGGAGTAGATTGCTACTGCTGTTTGATCTCACTGTGTGTAAGATGATGATGATATACATTGGTGCAGCAGGTACCGTGCATCGGGGACCATGAAGATAATGGGTCCCACTGCATGGCAGATGCAGAGGTTCTTTCCTCCCCATATCCCTGCATCATGGCCCACAGCTCACTAGTTCTGCCTCTGGTGATATATATTATTAATTTGCCAGAAATATATAAAATATTGCTTTTGAAAACAAATTGATATATAATCAAATATCCATAATTTAATTTACTGATCACTAATAAAATAAAAACATAGAAAACAAAACGGGCTCTTTATTTACATTCCTTCACCATTGTAATATCTGGACCAATGGAGAAGAAAGGGTGAGACTTGTACCTATTTTATCCACGATGGGAGAGAACTGACAATTATAACTGAATTACAGAAACCAATCCGTCCCAAGCATTGTCAATAATGACACAACAATAGGGGTGGGCTTAATAAATTAAAAAAAATATATATATATATATATATATATATAATGTATGTATGTATGTATGTATATATATATATATATATATATATTATATATATATATATATATGTATGTAAACTTGTTTCATACGCTCCCTCACCTTACTTTGATAAAGCTGAAGTGGAGTAATGCGCATTGGCGTTTGCCTTGCTTAGATGCGTTCTCCTCTAATATGTGTCCCTTAAAACAATAATTGGGACATGGGGGCTGGAAATACTAAATTCAAGGTGGAAGGGAATAAAGAATTGATTGTAATTAGTTCTCTCATTCATACAATCTACTGATGGGATCTGAATCATTGTGATAAAATATACAGTTAGCAAAATGAATATCAGAAGCTTTTATATAGCAATGAATAATAGAGAGTTTGCTCAATGAGACATCAACAATCCCAATGTTTTAATATAACATTGTAAGAACATCAGATATATTAAATATCTTAAGTCTGAATGAGAAAATGATATAAATCTATACAAAGTGTATTTATTATTTAATAAAGGGTCCAGGAATTTCTTTCATAAAACTTAGTGAGCTAATGGATTATTAGAAATGTTCCATAAATCGGTGAGCAACATAAGAATTGTCCAAAGAGCTATGGGAGTGATCCCTCCATGTTACGCACAATGTTTTAACAAATATAACCTTGTAAGAATACCCTGATAATTATCAGTTGGGGATATAGTGTGTGTTTTCACATATATTCCTGATCTACTTATAGAAGATACCTTACCATTTGCAGAAATATACTGTTAAGGTAAATATTTTGTTTTGCAAATCAAGAGAGCCAAGAAAGGATAAACTGTATTGTAATAAAGATAGGAGACCTTGTATACAAAAAAAGTACAACTATTTGATAACTATAAGTGCATCCAACAAGGCATAGCAGTTTGAAGCTGCATTTTACGTTCACAATTATTCACCTTCACTTAGTTTTTAAATATTTTGCTACATATGTAGGAATCGGGAGAAATATTTTAATAAACGTTAATAAAGAATTAATAATTCTAATAGGAATACAAAACAGAGTACCCTAGAAATCACATCCCTATAAAATAAAGTATATGGGGTATATAAGAAATTCATTGATATGTTATTAACTTAGTACAGTTGAATATTCTTTTTTTTTTCCCTTTACTTTGAAACTAGGGTACATATTCTCAACCCACAATATAGGGTAACCTCACATGCTTATGTGTGGTAACATCTATTTGACTTAATTTAGTGACATGCAGTGGACTTTCTAATGGAGTGTTCGAGATAGCTGCTAAAATGCTGTCCTCAAAGTATTAATCTTCCCAATAAGTTGAACTAAAATATCACCCCTCCCCTTACCAAGTGAGTTTCAAAAGGTGCTGGTTTTGGCCATTTAAAAGCGTCATCTGCTAAAATAGTCCAATCTTTTTGCACTGGTGCAACAGATACTGGCATCTTTTTTTTTTTTTTTTTTCATGATCTGTATTAAGTACAATAAGACGTCCCACCCCTTGCAGCCACTGTTTAACTTGATGTCCAAGCTAAATTCCTGCAGTAACAGTTTGTGGCAGGTTAGTCTGCATGGTGAGGTTTAGTCATCTTGACTAAAGGGGTGACTAGGATAAGGGTTAATAGGTTAAGTTACTGTGCGAGCACTCCTTGGAAGTAGTTTTATCTGTGATCTGACAATTTTCAGGTAATGTGCAGCACCTTGCGGAACAGAGGACCATTTGTGATGCGTCTAAAATGTTACACGTTGCTGAGAATAAAGTATTACTGTGCAAGAGTGAATAAAATTCAAGTGTTTAATCTGTATATGTTCATAATTAGAAAAAACTATTCAGGTGCCAAACCATTTAGCCATCTCCCTTTATCTAGCTCTTCAACAGTCTGTTCATTGGTCAGATCATGCATCTGTTTTCACCTTGCCTTCAATTTAATCTGCCTGCCTGGTTTCTACTGCTGAACTAGAACAGCTGAGCGTGCTGGCATGAATGTGCAAAACTATCCAATGGTTCTAAGCCCAACCTATATGCTATAGGTGTGTGGGAAGCCACTTCACATCATCATCAACATTTATTTATATAGCGCCAGCAAATTCCATAGCGCTTTACAATTGGGAACAAACATTGATAAGACAATACTGGGTAATACATACAGACAGAGAGGTAAGAGAACCCTGCTTGCAAGCTTACAATCTATAGGACAATGGGAGTTAGAAACACAAGGGCACGTGCTACATCATATTGCACAATGGACCAGCTAGAACTCAAAGGTAAAAGTATTGAGTGGGCTGTGTGTGTTGCAGTGTTGGTCAGAGAGTTGTTGTCTTGCGTTAGCAGTGTAGAGGATGGTAATAGGGTAATCTAGGGAGAAGAATATAGTTGAGGAATATCATAACCTTGTCTGAAGAGGTGGGTTTTCAGTGAACGCTTGAAGGTTTGAAGACTAGAGGAAAGTCTTGTGCGTGGGAGGGAATTCCACAAAGTGGGTGCAGCCCGGAAAAAAACCTGTAACCGAGAATGGGAGGATGTGATGAGAGTGGAGGAGAGACGTAGATCTTGTGCAGAACGGAGGTGTCGAGTAGGGAGATATTTCGAGACAAGTGAGGAAATTTATGTCTGTGCAATTTTGTTGATGGCCTTATGTTCGTAGAAGAACATCATGACAGAGTGGATAAAATAAGCACTACTGAGCCAGAAACTGA
This sequence comes from Mixophyes fleayi, assembly GCF_038048845.1. Classification (NCBI taxonomy): domain Eukaryota; kingdom Metazoa; phylum Chordata; class Amphibia; order Anura; family Limnodynastidae; genus Mixophyes; species Mixophyes fleayi. The sequence goes on along the minus strand of NC_134407.1, from coordinate 152,224,723 downwards.
GTATTGGAGGACCATATTTTCATCCTGCTGTCATTGTTATATGGGTTCCTCTGTGAATAGTAATACCATGTAGTGGAAGTAGTGTCCATGCAGTTTGGTGCCTTCCAGGCATACTTTAGGATCTCTTGGCATTCACTAGAAGCGAGGCAGTCTATATGGCTGCCAACGTTGGCTTTGGAGGCTTGTCTCTATCCAAGTCTAGTTCTTCCGAAGTTGTCTGTTAGGAGCAGGACTGAATACCTTTACTCCCATAGCAGCATTTTTGTCTACATGTTTTAGGATGAATTGCTTAAGAGACCAGAATAAATTACTCAGTCGTGTTTAATGTCTGTGTCGGAAAGTTGAAATACACATGGGCGCTTTCTATAAAGTGTAAGCATTCATAGCACTTAATCTCTCCCATGGTTGCATTTGAAGTGAAAATCAGAATATTCCATTATCAAAGAGCTTTTGCCGCTTAATCACTCCTATTTCACAGGGGAAGAATGCCCCCTCTTCACTTCATGCTGGGACCAAATGGCGAGTGCTATCAAGGCTCAAGATTTTTTTAATGGGAAAAGCACCGATGTCCTAAAACCATAACACTAACAATGTGGAGGTTATAAGAGCTCAAATAGTCTTCAGTGTGCTTAGAAAAAAAAAAACGTTATACCTGTAGTATGTTTTCTAACCACGCATTGCAGACTATACGACCAGTACTACCTAACCAGCTTAATGACACAAGGGGTTGGTTTTGGTAAAATCTTAAAGTAGCTGCTCTGATTTTCTTTATGAATACAATATACTACCAGTTCGTTTTAAGGGGGTCCTTTTGGACTGTTAATTTTGTCTGAAGTGCCTATGGGCACCTACTATAGCTGTAGAAATGCTCTCATTCTATAGTTTGCCTATTTGTATTTCCTATAAAATGTTTATCTCTTGTGCTGGGTTGGCTAAAAATGGTATTCCTTTTGGAGCAGTCTGTTCAACTTTAAATGAATGGCTACTGTAAAATGTTACTAATGCGTAGACTGCATTTAAATATTGCACATATACAAAATTCAGGAACCATAATGGTTAACATTTGTATATGTGCTGCATTTGGGACACGTAGAGGTGGTGTATTTTGAATCTGCTCCAGAGAAAGTTTGTAATTAAAAGGGCCTATTTACTAAGCTGCAATGAGCCACAATCTGAAGAAAACTGTGCTATTATAGCTCTTCTTTTAATTTATCAAGGGTTTAAAGCAGGATAAATCGTAGCTTTTGAAACCAGCCTCTAAAAACAAATGCCATCGTAAGATAGCATTCACTTACCTTTTCCATCGCTGGGTGACATCACTATGCGCATGCACTACCTTATCTGTGCATATGCTATAGCCACACAGGGGTCAGTCTCCATTCGCTGGCAGCGTTAGACTGCCGGTGAATGAGTTTTAGTTTCTTTAGGAGGGGTGCTTCGCCAGGGCTCAACAATGAGCCCTAGCTTGACAAATGCCAGTTGCAGTACATTTTGTTACAAAATTATTCTTACTGCTGCCCACTAGCCACCAATGAGAAGTAGACTCTTAAATGTAATTGAGTGCACTTTGGAGTTTTGTATTTGCATTTAAATTTTTGCTCAGACAAAAAATGTGTCCAACTGCAGTAGTGCAGGGTTTCTAGAAAAAAAAATGTGTACCCACTTGTCATGGAAAATGTTTGCAAGTACCTTTTAATATGCATAAATTTGTTCAAAGTACCCGCTAATGAGTATATTTTATACAGAACCTCTCCTTGTGCATTTATAGCACATGTGATATGTGAAATCCACCCATTCGGCATCCCATTAATCAGTGGCGTTCATTGGTGCAAATGTTGATTTGTGGGTGTCTCTTTCTGAGGGATTTTTTTACAAATTTTCTACAGCTCTAAAACGTTTAATGTGTCTCTGTCCTTGCTGTCTGCCATTTCTACTGTTTGCTTTGGTAGATTACTCTGTGCCATATTAAATGGCAATTGGTAGGTACCAAGTTGCCCAACCCATGTAAAGCTACATTAGAAAGGCCGGTTTATTTTATTGTTACAGGGCACACCATACCTTTTTAAAATATCAAATACAATTTGGCAATTTCATTTTAAAAGGCTAATGTTATGACATGTCAGGAGTCAATCACCATTCAACAATTATTCCCACATAACCTAGCATATACAATTAATTTCACTAATCTCCCACACAGTGCAGGCAGCGGTTTTGTGAGCTCTGCCTTTTTTCATGACCCCATTTTGTACTAGCATAGGGGTAGGGTACATTCTCATAACTACAGGTTAAGGTCACCAAGTAGCTGCTGCCATTGTTTGTAGTTGGGTGTAATTTAACATCATTCAATTTATTGGTAAATTGTTAAATTTCTGTTTTCATAAACAAGTGTTTTAATTTTTAGGTGCTGGAGAGTCGGGGAAAAGCACAATTGTAAAACAAATGAGAATACTTCACGTGAATGGATTCAATGCAGAGTGAGTATATCAACATTCATATTTTTCAAGTACTTGAAATAATGTGATGCTGGCAGGTTTTAATTACATGAGTCACTTTTGGGATGATGGAATAATATGTATGAAATATATTGTGTCTATATGTGTATGTATGTGAAAAAAATATATGTTCATTCACCTTATCCAATATTTTCGGATGTGCCATTAGTTGCGGTGAGTTAATCATGTTTCCAGGATGATGGAACCATTAATGGCTCATTCCTATAACATACAGCAGGTAAATGAAAGAAAATGTCATTGTGGTTGCTGTAAGAGGTAGGATCACTCAACACATTACATATGTGAGCAGAGGCCTCTAAACTCTTAATGTTTAATGACTTAGTAATTTTTTATTTTTTTTTCATTAGAGGGGAGTCAAAGTTCAGGATAAACAAAAGGCACATAGGAAATTATCTTCTGAATGTTAAAAATTGGGTAGGACACAAAAGCAATCATGACATTACTCTAGAATTACTGGTTAAATTCGGGTGAGTCACACTGGCAAGACACTAGACTCTTTAATGGAATTTGAAGTATGTCTTTGACCAATTGAGATGGGGAAATACCCTGGTTCTAGCAATAGTGATGGGATAGTTTGTCATTCTTTGAGTAATTGAGGCATTAGGAATATGAATGAGCCTTACAGTGGCATAAACCAATTATAAATCAGATCCTCTAGGAAGCTGTTCAAACTTCAGGAATATTGTGAATGCTTCTGTAATTGAGTGTTCAGAGATTCTCAAACAATCTGTCAGTTGGTGATATTGTAACAGCCAGTGTGCTTTGGAAATTCATCCTCTGTGCACCTTTTGTGGCTCAGGAGTCTGCTTCCTAGCAACACACACAGTACTGGAATCTCCCTACAACTGCATAGGCTGTGTATTTAAAGACTGGTTTCTGTTAGAAGATAATGCATGAACAAGGGAAATGACCTATGACTCTATTTTGGCTGTTCTGTGTTGCCATTCGTCACAATACGTTTACATCTTGCTGGTGGATGATATGCCATAAGCAGCTTGGGGACCTTGCACAGTATTTGTTGTAAATGTTGCACTTTTAGAATAATTATGGACCAATCTTTGGACATAATTAGTCAAGCAACTATAACATCCCATTTCAGAGCAGGCTTGGAGTGCAGTCTGACTGTGGTTACAGTATTTGTCTACTTTAGTATAAGTTACCATCTCTGGGTTTCCAAACTTACATAGATGTGACTTCTTCAACACCCCCCAAACCCTGCTCTTTATACTGTTGTCTAGAAGTGATGACGTCCCCTGAAAAAGACGGCATAAAAAAAAAATTGCTGGGCCATGTACAGTATTGTGTACTGGTCGGATGTGATATGCTAGGGCAGATTTTTAGTTTTGGTTCAGCTGGGAGACTGTTATCAGCCATAACAACTATAATGCTCGGGCAGTATAAATCACAAATTGATTAATACTCTGAGCAATGGGTTCCACACGGATCCACAGATATATTGATTTGTTTTAAAAATATTTTTTTTTATTAGGGTCAAAGTACCTGGAATATTCTCTTGCATGTCAAGTGGCGATAGAACAATCAGGCTATTGGATTGTTTACCATCATGCAGAGAACGTCCTTTGTAAATCACCTGTGCACCTAGGTAGTCTGCCCATCGCACTACAAAGTGCACACCCATCTCCACCAGCTCAATGCTGGTACAAAGTTCAAGTGTTTTTGCAGTGCATGCTTTTCTGATGCAGCAAAATTGTTAGATGTAGTCCACGCATGTGGCTTTGTTTTTTTATTTTTGGCTTTTTGATGATTTTCCTGCCATTATTGCATATCTATAAAGCATAGATGGTTAGTAACTTTTTAGAATTTTGGGGTATTGTCTAGATGTAAATTACATCTCTCGGTTCACCTTATTTAGCAAATAAGTGTTCAAAAAGTCATAAGTTGGAGGGCTGTTCCTCAGAAAGCAGCTACTGCTGTTCAAAGCACATGAGCATGCAATCTGTCTAGGTTCAAAAGTACTATACTTCTATAGATTCCTCTGCAGAAAATGATGTCAATAGGTTTGTCTGGTATTTGGTTGATATCATTATTAACCAGGGACTTCAAAGCTTATGTTATGAATATTGGTTTAGGCCACACAATGGTCTCCTTCACTGTGTAGGTGATCAGTGCAATTTTTGTGTTCATTTGTGCTTATAGTTTATCTGCTGTGCTAGCCATCACTGTTACGATCACTTTTGGTTTCATCTGTAACAGTCTTTACTGTTAAAACTGTTTTAATGCATCTGATCTCTGGTGTATGAAGTGTGTTGCTTAGTTGATACAACTCCGGGGATCCGACCCACATGAGCAGATCTTTATGGTATGTCCAAATTTATCCACAAAAGCCAAATCTGCTGCATGCACTGGATTGGTCCACGTGAACATCATTATTGACCTCTAATTTATGCAATTGAAATGTTATGCCAGTTTGTCAGTATTGCTACTCCTACACTGTGTGAATATTCAGTTGTGCACAATTCCAAACTTAAACATCTCAATCTATACTAGTCTCTTTAAGGCCTGTCTATAAACTTGGATGTGTCCTGTTTTCTCTGTAGACCTTTGTATAGAAGCAAATGGAGTTTCATTCACCGCATCTCTTTCCCATCACCTGGGGAGTTGTTTTTGTTTTTTGTTTTTCTACTTTCATGTTTTTCACCTATTTTACGGGGATTAGCTTTTTCTTATTTTGTTTTTGGGGCAGACAAGTCCAATAGAAGAAATAGTCTCATAAGCTGTACAGATTTGAACCAAGGGAGTGTCATACCTAGGTTTATTCTCTCCCTTTTCATAATGTATTTTTTAGTTCTGGCCCTCTACATCTGGTCATGTGTCAGTGATGCTCAATTGGTTTTTAGGTAATGTTATCAAGCTGTTGTACATTGACTAAATTAAACGAAAAGGGCTTTTGAAGGAGTTAAGAAGATCATGGGACCAATAAAAAACAATGACACTGGTTAGGCTAAACTTGTAGTCCTGTTTCTAACTTCTATAGAAAATAGGAAAGTTCATGTAATATGAATATTTTACATGGACAAATGAAGAGGGATGTGTTTAGCTAAGCCTGCTGTGCATTATCAGGATACTGGAGATTCCCAAGGTTCTACGGTGTTCAAATAGGTCATGGAACCAGTGGGATTCCTAACAGGTCGTGTTCTGTTCCTTGATACATAAGTGTTAATAAGCAAACATACACACACATGAGCACACTGAAACAGTCCCCAGTCCCTCTAGTGTGAAACAGTCCCCAGTCCCTCTAGTGTAGCATTGTGGTATTGCTTACCTCAGTCCGAGTTCACCACTAACTGACGTGTTGTGTTGATGGTTCACATGACTGTAATTGGTGTGTTGTGCCACGAAAAATCATGGTTTACAGATTACTTAAAATCCATGGGCTTTGTCCATTGTGTATATTTGAATTTAAAACCACAACAAAAACAGCCAAAACATTATTTTATTTTTTTGGTACCCCTTCCCCCCCCCCCCCCCTCCCCACCCACACCTTCCATACATGTATACATACACCCTTCTGTACTGTCTCCTTTTGTCCTATTGAAGGATCTCTCAATGTGTACACTTGTAGAGAGGGTTAATGTTTTGGCAGTTCTCATGTTCTGTTCCCTGGTGCACAGATTGATACAGTTTTACCAGTAAACTTGCCAAGATAGATGTTGCTGTGTGTGTCAGTGCCGGCTGTGTCCTCCCACTTACAGTGTGTCTCTTCCTCTGTTCCAACAAGTCTCTAAACCTGACCATACTAATTGCCTGTGTTTCTGTATGAGAGGGAAATGACTACCTTATTAGGTCATTGGATCACGTGACTGACCTGCACTACTGCCACAGCTTAATGCTGAAACATGAATAGGATTCTGATAATGTGGATACATTAGGTGATTTCTTATAGCAGTGCTGTAACAGGTTGTTGTGTCTAAATTAATTGGATAACATTTTATATGAAGAACACAGTTGACAGATGAAACTTGGAAAATATGCAAGTTGTTTTTTTTTTGTTTTTTTTTTCAGACTATTGAATTTCTAATCTAAATATGAGTATTACTATTTTTTTTTTTTTGTTGGTGTCAGATCAGTTACTAAACTTTAACAGTCCTATTTCTGAGATCTTCTTGATAAAGTTGTATAGAATCTTAAAATTACCAAACAGATAATAGTTGATGTCAACAAATGTGATTACATTACAAGAAAATTCTTTAAGTCCTTGTTTTGGAGCAGTCTACAGTGCCAGATTATTTCCTGGTCTTCCTCACACTTTATTTTTGTATCTGCAAGCCTATCCGTAACTCTGAAAGAACAAGGTATTACGCTTCGAATACCCTGGGCTACTTTGCCGGATCAAGATAACTCAAATATGGACATTTGCGGAGGATCTTGCGTATGTAACAAGGTTGATGTATGGACTTTGGTTCATGCATTGGTACATCATAATGCCACAATTTTTCTGCATCAATTTAACAATAACTGATGCCTAGACACTGAAAGGAACAGGTCACCACCAACAGCACTAATTAGAATCCTGCCCTCCCTAACAACATAATGCAAGTAGACTGGTCACTCTCTCTCACAGTATTGGCACTTTCCTCTGCTGAAATTTTATGCTGCTGCAAACATTCCAATTATCCGACCAGCTATGTGTTTTCTATTTCCACCCACCTCAAAACTGGGACATCTCAACAAGCAGGAGAGGGAGATTGCATTAGTTGCTATGACCTTTGTCAGGCACACCTTATTACAGACTTTAGATTTTGTTTTGTGGGGTTTTTTTTGTCTTACTTGGCACCTAATGGGAATTTTCTCTAGGTTACTGTTGTAGAAGAACTCTCGAGGCTGTGTATCGGTGCTCTTTACATCTTTTCGTTAATGGGGAAATCCTTCTTCTAAAACAAATGCTCTGCCAGTTTCACTTTTAAAGGCTGGGCATGTAAAGCTCATAATATCTGACAAAACATTGATTCTGTCCTTTGTCAGACTGCAGGTTCTAAAAGGCTTTCTCACATATATCACCACTGAAGTGCAGGTGCTATTTCACAGTTGCCGTGATAAGCTGCATGCAACGTTATTGGAAACATTGTCTGTAATATGCTCTAGTGTGACTGTACCATTCTATATGGATCAGTGATACAATGTCTGCTCTATTGTCACTGTTTGCAGTCAGACTGAATGCCAAATATAATGGTCTTCAGTATTGATAATGTGAATAATTCCTAAAGCTTGAATACATGTACACTAGAATGATGTATAAATCTTCTTTAATGTAAATTTCCATATAGTGAAGTTATTGCCATAGCATTCTGTAGATTCCTATCGCCCATTAAAGGTAACCACTGTCAAATACTTTAGCTTGATAATGTTTTCCGTAGCCGATTTGCAGATAGCCTTTGTACTATAAGGCACAATGGGTGAATCGTGTTGTTTCTACCACCTACATAAGTATAGTTCTGTAAAAACCCTGGCTGTAATTTATTTTTATTTATTATAGGGAGAAAAAGATAAAAGTTCAAGATATAAAGAATAACATTAAAGAGGCTATTGAGGTAAGTAGCCTTGAACTGAAGCTGTTGGTTCAAAATTGTCATGCAGTGTCTTCATTTTTATTTCTTTACCCCTTTGTAGACCATAGTTACAGCAATGGGAAATCTGTCGCCTCCAGTGGAGCTAGCAAATCCAGACAGCCAGTTCCGAATTGACTATATCACAAACTTACCGAGTCACAAGGATTTTGACTTCCCATCGGTAAGTATAAGATTCATTCTGTGTTCTAGCAGATGGCAAACCATGCCGTCTGCTACTGTATTTCTTCAGTTGGGAGTTACTGTATGACGAAATAAAGAGCCATCACTGTTCAGATATGTACCATTAATTAAGAGGTTATTTAACTAGTATGCAAAATAATTTAAACTGTTTTATTCTCTCCACTATTAAACATGTCCTGTATGGGCTGCTGGTACTAACGTCCCTATCCTGTAGGGAAACTTGCAATCCTGAATGCCTGCAATGCTATGTATTATCTATAGTACATTGCTGTTCATTGGTGCACCACATCATTGTCCTGCTGCAAGCTTTTATTTACACTGTACTATAGACCTGTAGCAGACTCTCTCGCTTGTTTCAAGGCTTAACTGCTAAACTTATTTGGCAGGCACAGAGTTCTGTCTTGTACGGTCTATTTTGTTGGAAAGTAATTTTATGAAATCCTCACAAGCGGTGCAGTCCTCGTGTGTAAAACTTATAGATGCTGGCGTCCATCTAACAAAAACCCTTTCCAGCAATATTGACCTACACCATCATTGTTTTTTTTTAGCTCAGAGAGTCTATAAAAGTATTTAATGTTCCACTCAATAACCAGCCAAAACTCTCTGCTTTGAGATCTGATATAGCATGTTTGTACATAATTGTTGGGCCCTAATATGCTGTATTCCAGAAGAAGCGGCTTTTTATTTATTTTGTCCAAATAAGTGAGAATACAGTTT